>NC_061794.1:6928249-7286148 GCF_021462225.1 Girardinichthys multiradiatus | reverse complement strand
GAATATTACATCAGACCAGTAAAAAGCGCATTTATTACAAAAATTTTGACTTTTTCAAAGGTATGTTTTATACCTACTTAAACCTTGTTAAGCCTGATATCACTAGCTTGCGCTAGCTACACGGCAGGTAAAAGGTTAATGTTGTCTTACGAGAATAAACTGGTTTTCTAGTGTGAACTAAACTCAGCCCACTTACATTAACATAATTACACAGAATTACTTTACCATCTTCTCATTTCTTACTTCATCCAGTTGAAAAGGTTCAGTAAAGTCTGATCAGTTTGTTGTAAAATTCAAAATTGCGGTCTGTAAAAAATATTAAGGCTTCTTCTAGTGTCTTCTTTGTCTCAACAAACTGGGTCACAGCTCTTGACCCAACATCCAATCTCTGTCCCAGCACCATAAACTCAGCATTTGGATTAAATGAATAACCTGTAGCTTTCGGACTTTAACTGCTAGTGATCCTATTGGGTAATTTTTTTCTATCCAATTTCTCTTTTCCAGAATTCCTCAAGATGATGGAGAACGTGCAGTAAAATAAATAGGACTCATGGACATTCCTCCAACCTCCTGTGAAAACTCTTTCTGAATAAATCTGCACCACGCTCTACCCTTCCTCTTTTTCAATGACCCACAAAAAAACCGCCAATGACACATTGTCCCCATTGTCCACCTGGTTCACTGCCTCCTTCTCCATCCTTGCAGACATCCTCAACAGACAGCTAGGACACCTCGTTGGGGGAGGTCGCTAGCTGGGCTACATTAACCCCTGACTTGCTGATAAATGCAGACAGTTTTATCATATTTACTGTGCTGATGCTGTATCCTGTGAGTGGACAGCAAAGTTGCAGTGAGGAGATTGTCTCCAAACACCATCTGCTGCATGTATGACGACCCCCCACATCCCCCCAACCTCTCCTCTCTGCTGGTAAAGCTGCGATCTAGATATAGTCTAGAGAGATAGGCAGCCTGTTACCTGCTGCATAGACCAATGAATTCAAACACTTTACTGTGCAAAGAAGTAACTTGCTTGAACAGAATAAATGAACTAACACATGCTCACTTGTAGTTGGTCTGTCATAATTATGGTCTGTGTAAAAAAAAAAGTTTTGTTTTTAGGAATTTAAATAAAATCTTTTTGTTTCTTTATTTTTGTCAATTTCAGAATTTGTGTTCATCCCTATGGAAGCCCATTTCTGCCACTCTGATGAGTCTGCCACTCTATCTCATAATTATGACTTAGCTATCCCTTAATAAGATAGCTAAGTCATATTAATGAGATACAAGGTGTTTTTTTTTTTCATCAGACTGGCAAAAATGGGCTTTCATTCATCCCAGTGTGCACTGGCCAAGGAAACTAAATGGTTTCAGCAGTGTCCAAGTTTAATGTCCACAATTCCTAGCTGTGACCTTGCAGGCTAACCTCAGTTTAAATACTTTGAACCTTTTAAGAAATTGTTAAAAATGTCACTACATTTTTAAAACAATGTCCCTTTTCAGAGGACAGGTCAGCAGTGGTGTCTTTTATATTTATTTTTAAACACACTAAAACACAGGCTGCACGGTGGTGCAGTTGGTAGCACTGTTGCCTTGCAGCAAGAAGGTCCTCAGTTCAATTCCTGGCTGGGGGTCTTTCTGCATGGAGTTTGCATGTTTTCCCGTGCATGCGTGGGTTCTCACCGGGTACTCCGGCTTCCTCCCACAGTCCAAAGACATGCCTGTTAGGTTAATTGGTTAATTTAAAATTGCCCTTAGGTGTACAGGTCCTTCTCAAAATATTAGCATATTGTGATAAAGTTCATTATTTTCCATAATGTCATGATTAAAATTTAACATTCATATATTTTAGATTCATTGCACACTAACTGAAATATTTCAGGTCTTTTATTGTCTTAATACGGATGATTTTGTCATACAGCTCATGAAAACCCAAAATTCCTATCTCACAAAATTAGCATATTATTAAAAGGGTCTCTAAACGAGCTATGAACCTAATCATCTGAATCAACGAGTTAACTCTAAACACCTGCAAAAGATTCCTGAGGCCTTTAAAACTCCCAGCCTGGTTCATCACTCAAAACCCCAATCATGGGTAAGACTGCCGACCTGACTGCTGTCCAGAAGGCCACTATTGACACCCTCAAGCAAGAGGGTAAGACACAGAAAGACATTTCTGAACGAATAGGCTGTTCCCAGAGTGCTGTATCAAGGCACCTCAGTGGGAAGTCTGTGGGAAGGAAAAAGTGTGGCAGAAAACAAAGCAAATTCTGCATGTCATTCGGAAATCAAGGTGCCAGAGTCTGGAGGAAGACTGGGGAGAAGGAAATGCCAAAATGCCAGAAGTCCAGTGTCAAGTACCCACAGTCAGTGATGGTCTGGGGTGCCGTGTCAGCTGCTGGTGTTGGTCCACTGTGTTTTATCAAGGGCAGGGTCAATGCAGCTAGCTATCAGGAGATTTTGGAGCACTTCATGCTTCCATCTGCTGAAAAGCTTTATGGAGATGAAGATTTCATTTTTCAGCACGACCTGGCACCTGCTCACAGTGCCAAAACCACTGGTAAATGGTTTACTGACCATGGTATCACTGTGCTCAATTGGCCTGCCAACTCTCCTGACCTGAACCCCATAGAGAATCTGTGGGATATTGTGAAGAGAACGTTGAGAGACTCAAGACCCAACACTCTGGATGAGCTAAAGGCCACTATCATCCGTATTAAGACAATAAAATACCTGAAATATTTCAGTTAGTGTGCAATGAATCTAAAATATATGAATGTTAAATTTTCATCATGACATTGTGGAAAATAATGAACGTTATCACAATATGCTAATATTTTGAGAAGGACCTGTATGAATGAGTGTGTGCATGGTTGTTTGTGTGTTGCCCTGTGATGGACTGGCGACCTGTCCAGGGTGTACCCTGCCTCTCACCCATAGACTGCTGGAGATAGGCACCAGCTCCCCTGTGACCCACTATGGAATAAGTGGTAGAAAATGACTGACACTAAAACACTGTTTTTCAGTTTTAAAAAAATCTGTAAGAAACCTGAATGTCCCAAACACTAACCGGATTTCTAACAATCCAAAATAAGAAAAATCTGTCTGACTCGGTCGTGGAGAAGAACAAGGTCATGTTTGAATTTTACCACATTAAAATATAAAAGTTCATCCAACTCCTCTGGAAAAGGCTGGTAGAGCCAAAATCCAGTAACATGGACTGATTTGCTGACGGTCACCCAGGCATATGCATTCAGCCTTGTATTCCTCTCTTGGTCTAGTGCTGCTTTTATCCTTGTATATGCACTGCTGTGAAATATTAATAGTTCCTCTTTTTGTTGCACCAAAATTTTTCAAACTAATTTTAATTTCATAGATGAAATGAGAAAAAAAAACAACATAGTTTTGAAATGTGGATTTCATTTCTTAATGAGAAACAAGCTACCCAAACCAACCTAGTCATATGTGAAAAAGTAATTGTCCCCTAAACGTATTACCTGGTCACGCCACTCTTGTGGGAACAACTGCCATCAAGTGATTAATGCAATGACCAGTAATGAGTCTCTTACATTGCTGTTATGGTCAAACTACAGCATCTTAGATCTAAGGCCACTACAAAACCCAAATGTTGTGAGCCTGCCAGAGGTGCACTTTCTGGTGTGTTTTAGATTTTTGTCCAGGTTCATTACTTCGGTATGTTTAAGCTTACGACACAAGAACAGGATACATGCTTTTATCACTTATGACTAAAGATCCAGGTACTGAAGCATCAAAGCAGCTACAAACCATCAGCAATGGTTGTTGTCTTGGCTCCTGTAAAGATTTTAACTCAGGATCTTCTTGCTGAGCAGCAACAACTCTAACCCCCAGACTGTGTAGCTTTTGTACCCAGAAGAAAAGGATTTTTTTTTTCCCTTTCTGGAAATCTTATTAAGCTTCACATAGATTCCAACCAGTGTTACAGAGTACTGGATAGGTGCAGGCAGCGTAAATGCTTTGCTGGATGATTGGCATGAATTGAATGTTCATTTGTTTTGTACCTTGCAGACATAACTATTGCTGCTTATGTCTACTTGGTTCTGTTGTACAAAAACTAGTCAATTATAACAAATTGCAGTTTACTTTATTTAAGCAGTTTCAGATACAATAATATGGAAAATTGTTGGGAGACTTTGGCATTGCCTATTATTGATCTATGATTGCAAGCCACTGAAAAACAGAGTTTAGGAAGTCAAGTTGAACAAACTAATATAAAAACAAACAGTCATGAACTACTGAAGCTTTAACCAAAAAGAAACGCTCCTTCTCTTGGATGTATCAGCATCATGTGTCCATATCTGTGACCACTAAGAGCCATAATTGGCTTCGTCGAAAGCTTTCCGGGCTCTCTTCAGCTCCTCGTTCATGGTCAGCAGATCTTTGACACGGGCGAACTTTCTGGGATCCTTGCGAATCAAAAAAACGATGTCCTCCACCTGGACGCGTCCCTGCCGCCCGATGGACATGGCTTTATGGGTCATCTCCGTGATGAACTCGATCACCAGGTCCTCCAAGATGTCCACGGACTCCGTGTACGGGTTCTGGTCGTCGCCGAAGCCGTACATCATGCAACGGAGCTCCTTAGAGAAGAGTCTCTTCCTTCTGCCGTGGCCAGCGGCGTCTACCCCGCCGGAACCATCATCCAGCTCCTCCTCGAAGCCCGGCTCGTCCTCCTCGTCCGCCATTAATCTAGAAATATGCACAAGCATAGTGGTTTAACGTCATTTAACCTTATAAAACCAAAATCTCAAACATATAAAAGCGCTTACATAGCTGCCTTGGTGAACTGAAGAGCAAGCCCACAACAACAACAGCCTGTAGAGTGTCTGAATTCCTATTTCCTGCTTGTGTATTATAGGCCGCTTTTAAACATCTTCTGAGTACATTACCGCCACCTGTTGGACTGGAGTGTAGGCAAATAAATTCTTTTTTTAACAACTTTATTTGAACAGAGAATAACAAACTCAATTTCTAAAACAAATATAGAATTAAGATGATACTTTTTTTTTTTTATCATACCTCAAACTTATAGTTATACTAAAGTGTCCACAAGAGAGAAGTTATGGAAAAAAGGGAAAAAAACAACTACAAAAATAAAAAACATTACTAAACAAATAAAAGTAGAAAAAGCAACTGATACAAGTTTTTTGGCTTGGGGCTTCTTACTTGTTTTAAGTGAATACCTTAACATATGAAGTTATTTTTGAAAAAATGGTTCACAGTGTTTTAGATTTAGCATATGTACATCTATTAAAATAAAATAACCATGATTTTTTTTTAACAGGGTTTTGTTAGTTAAAAATTAAAATAAATTACAATTAAAAAAATATATTAGCATTAAGTTTTGGAAATGTACATTTATATATTAAGTGTGTATAAGAAAAAGTTGAAATTGTGTCCTTAAAGCCATTTTTACTTCTGTCATTAAGTTATTTTTACAAGGTCAGGGTATATTATTTTTGTAAGATGTTGTCTTAAAAATATGATGTTACATTTTTTATTAAGCAAATCTAATTCATCAATATAAATATTTGGTAAATTAACTTGGTTTATTTACATTATTCTTAACTAGGAGTATAAATAGAACAGGGATATCACTAGTTACTCTATGATATTGATTTATTGTACATATTAATTGTGCAAATGAAGTTGAGATCTTTGGCTTTTGCACTAGGCAAGAAACCCAAATAAATAAATCATTGAAGGAATTTAAGGAATTTAGAGTAATTCTGAATTCAGAGACAGTAAAAAAAAGACGAAAATCTACCAGTGGTTGAACGATCCAATTATGACATAATATGAAATGAGGGAGCAGCAGTCTACTCAACCATCCTGCTGGTTTTTGTAATTGGTGTAGTGTTGAATGGCGACAGAATGTGTTTATGGGATGTAGGAAATATGAGTCAGAGGAGAATATTAATCATGGTATTGCGAAGAACTGGGGAGCTGAGGCATAAGGGTGTATACTTTATGTTAGGTAAAGTTGAAGGGAGCGAAGAAATTTCGTTTTTGAAGTCTATTGGTCTTGTTAAAAGACTACAAGAAATCTTTAGAAATGTGATAAGTGTATTATCCAGTAGATGGCGGTAATGCGAAACATTTGTATGAAAACCGCCAAGAAAAACTAAAGAAGAAGAAAAAGAAGTCGTCTACACTGTCTGGCCAAAGAAGAAGAAACTCTGCGTTGTTGCCACACAATAGATGGTAAGTGTTTGTGAACTGTTGCTTTCATGGCTTTAACCTGGTGGTGGTGCGCATACTGCTTGAACTCATGTTCCTTTAATAGAAAATGATGTCTGAGTGCGTCACCGAGTACTAAAACGTTTAGTCAATGTCTAACAGTTCATGTTGTCAACACAAACAGCGGTAAAATGAGTTGGACTATTGCAATGTCTACGCATCATTTACACGCCGGATGACCTGCTAGTTCCAGGGCGACGTAAAAGAACTTCGACTTTGTAGGTAGTGTAAACACAAAATGATTGTTTCACATCCTACACCAAAATGATATCTGAATTATTAATAGACGCAGTGATTCTGCAAACCATATGTAGTCATGTCATATGATCTCTGCTATAATAAAGTCCTCTGACAGTTCCTTACTGACATTAAAGTAACACCTCACACCAACGGGGGTTGGGTCTAGCTGAATTCGGCTCGACGCAACGCAGGAGTTGTGAGCATCAGATTTTGGGACTGCAGGGGGTACCTTTAGGAAGCTGGGTAGAAATACCCATGGTTACACATTCAGATAGCCGTTATCAGAAAATGTGAACATACTATCTCATTTATATATATATATATATATATATATATATAACACCACACCACTGAGATGAGAGGTTGGAATAAATAGTGTGTGACACAGGATAGTTTGATCTGATTATTAGTATCTTAAAGTTACATTGCTATTATGTGACAACAGCCATCAGAATATGTGGATAGCTGTATTTCTGCCCAGCTTCTTAACAGCGCCATCTGGAGTTACAAAGTGTTACGGCTACGGAATCTTGTGTTACTCTGGCGAAAGTTTTGCTCGGAGAATAGAACTCCTCCTTTACAGCCCAATCTTTCTGTCCGGGTCACGCGCCGGCGGACTGTTAAGGGGTGGATCTTCCGTGATTGGCAGACAGCTAGTGCTAACAGCATTGTTAAACTTCAGCTTACAGTGCTGCGCCACATTTTTGTCCTTTATTTCCTCTAAACCCAGATCGCCACAGTGACAGTGAACAGGTATGGGTGGGTCTGGAGTTTGTTTGGAGATGGCAGTCTATCTACATTAGCGGTTCTGTATGGCGTGGCCGGTCCAGTTTCTCCTCCGTGGTCTTCGCACTATTGGACTGGTTCTCCTCTACTATGTCTTCTCCATAGGCATCACCTTCTATAACAAATGGCTGATGAAGGTAAGAAACAACGTTAAATCTCGATGCTCTTCTACAACCTGTATTTGTCTTTGTATTTGGCGTCTTCTCCAGCTCTATGAAGCACAGCTTGTCTCCTCGCCCACCTGTAGCTGCACACTGCCGGTCATCTGGCTTACAAGAAAGTGACATTTAGCTATTTGTAAATAATTTCCAGCCACAAATGTGGAGAATCTGTTTTAAAACTACAGCGGGCAATCTAGAAGTGACATGTCTGTTAAGCAGCTGACTGCAGGCCAGCTACCTGAGAAGATAGTCATTAACTCACCGACCTAATATGAGCTTGTTATATTTCTATTATGGCATAAATGTATACCACTCTGAAGACTAGGCACTTGAAAATCGCTTTACTGAACTTAGCTGGTTATGCTGGTATATTTTTGCCAAAGATCACAGATAAAATTAATTATAAGAAATATAATTTATTTTAGCAGTGGTTTGTGTAATTGTTGCTTTTTATGGTTTAAATGTTTATTTGAAGTTATCATACTATTGAAAACTTAGATATGATTAAAATACAGTTAAAAAAATCGGGCTCACAGGATAACATAAATATCTACACAAGCTTATTGTGTGTGACTTCTAAAACTATTGCAAATATTTATCTTTGTATGTGAAAAATAGCCTAAAAATCCCCGGAAACTGGAAATGTGAGGCCAGAAAAGTCTGGAAATTTAAAATGGGCACTGCATAGGAACCTTGTCTTTCAGCCTCAGGGGTCTTCAGTGTTTCTCACAGATGTGAGGAGGAATTCACCTCTGTTAACTGAGCCATTCCTGTTGATCCTGTCTGCTTCTGTTTCATTCAGGACTTCCACTACCCCCTGTTCATGACCCTGGTTCATCTTGCTATCAACTTCTGTCTGTCGGCTCTGACGCGGCAGGCCATGCAGTGCTGGACAGGGAAACCCCGCATTATTCTGAGCTGGAGAGACTACCTCCGTAAAGTGGCCCCAACAGGCAGGTTCTTGTTACTTTTGGACTTTAAAATGTTTTGACCCTCATTCTGAGAACAAGGTACTGAGGGCCAGTCCTTATCATGCTCACAGATTTTTTTTCAGTGAACTTTGACCAAAATCAATGTTAAATTACATCACACATGATACTCGGAGGACAAAAAAGATAAAGGAAAAAAAATCAGCCGTCTGCAGAGTGGGAAGCACCAAGATTTAGGTTGCATGTCAAAGTTCCTCGTTCTACCACCGCACATCACATGCTGCTTTAGAGAATTTCCTGTTTTACTGATTCTTTGTGGTAAGGCTAAACTAATTTGCTAGCAGAGATGACGCTTTAAAGCTTTGTGAAATTACAGCAAGTGTTACGTTTAACTGTTCTACATAAATCACTTCTAGTGATTCACTGGTGTACAGTGTTGACAGCACAGGGGAGTGGGTAGCTTTCTGCGGTTTAACTGTGATCTGGTCTGACACAATGACTTTACCTGTCCCTGGTTTAAATGCTTCGATCTAAACCTTTCCACTGTAGATCTGCTTGTAAATTTAGGGCCGTTTCCTATTCAAACGTGAGTCTCCGGCCCAGTCTGAAATCTTTGCAGCATCTAACAGGTTTTCTTTTAGGTTTACCCTTTGTTTAGCTCCATCCATCTTCCCATCAACATTTTCCAGCTTCCTTGTCCCTGTCGAAGAACAGCATCCCCTCATCGTGATGCTGCCACCACTGTGTTCTTCGTTGGAGAGCGTGTGTGCAGAGGGATGTGTGGTGTTAGTTATCCACTAATAATAGCATGACCTGTGGCAAACGCACTTTGTACTGGTTTGTTACATAAAATCTTATTATATAACATTGAAGTTTGAGGTTGTAATGGGAGAAAATGTGAAAACGTCAAGTATAATTACTTTAATAGGGCACTGTAGGTTTGTGTTGTGTGAAATGGTTTATTTAAATCTTTAAGATTATTGTTAAGAATTATAATCAGTAGAAAATAATGTTATATTCATGTATGTTGGCTCTCTATCTCCACGTACATTATCTGTGTTGTGGCCACACATACCGTATCTGCATGTAGCTCATTTGACTTGTACCTTCACAAACGTAGTGAACTATATATATTATTTTCTCCACAGCCTTGGCAACAGCACTGGATATTGGGCTTTCCAACTGGAGCTTCCTCTTCATCACCATCAGTTTGTAAGTTGGTAAAGAAGAGCATCACAGACTCTTTATATAAACTGTTATAATGTTCTGTCCTGAACTTTATTTTTTTATGGTTAAAGGTACACCATGACCAAGTCCTCAGCAGTGCTGTTCATCCTATTTTTCTCCCTGGTGTTCAAACTAGAGGAGCCGGTGAGCAAAGATTCTTTGACTTTGAAACTGATGCAAATAGTTTTGGCTACATTTATTCTATAATCAGCTTAAAATAAACATGAAGAATGACAAGAGGAAAAGCTTTTCATTCATTTTTATCTCCTTTGTGCTGTCACTAAGCAGCTCAACAGCTTTACAGAAAATGTATCGCATTTGGAATATTTAGGGATGTGTTTGCTTCACAAACAGGAGTCAGGTTGGTAGTGATGTTGAAGGAAAAGCCCTCAGACTCCTGTCATGTACTTTTGTTTCAGTACAGAAAATGCTTTACAGAGGTCACAGTATAGAGGTAAATCTAGGGCAACACTATTCATTGAGCAGTGTAACTGTAAATTTGAAGTTGCATAGTGAATGAGGAGTTTTGTAACTGTAGAAGTACAAGTACACAAATGGTATTCTGTGAGTCAGACATCAAAAATCTCTTACATTCACAGTTTTGCTCCAGTTGATGCAAAACAAATAGTGCAAAACTGTTACACACCTGTATTAAACCGTTTTTTTTTTTTATCATGTTTGCTTTCTTTTAACAAATACAAATCAGTGAATACAACTGTACAAATCTGCTGCTGAGTCACAAATGCTGCTTTACAAGCCACACCTTTTTTTGGTGCGCTTTTACTTTTGTCCCAAACGTACCGCTGATGGTGGAGCAAAACGATAATTTGTGACATTCTAAAATTACAAAACTCCTATAGTATTTCTCTCATTGATGTCAAATTTGTAGTGTTGTGCAGTCAGGATGCTTAAATTATTCAATATTTAATTAAATAACCATTCAGTCTGTCAAGTATTGTCCTGGGAATAGCCGCCCAATATGGCGGTAATACTAGGGCAATAGATGAAGGAGTGAGTTGAGCACTAGCATTCTTGAACAGCAAAAACAAATGACAAAAATTCACAAAAACGTTTCCTTAAAATGTAAGAATTTTTTAACAGAAACAATTAAAGTCAAAGTAAAACATATTTCAGTTAACAAACTCTTTAATTTACTAGAACAATTAAACTAAAGCTACCAAGCAAAATGAAGGACTAAAGAAAACTAATGAACTATGTACAAATGAAGGAACAAGGGAACCAATAAAAATGGTTGAAAACCATAATGAATAAAATGGTGCAATATTACCACTCAGTGTTATATATGTTTGAGAACCAATGTGTATTTTGAAATTTGGAAATGAGAACAAATTAGTTTTCAAACTTAGTTCTAAAACTGTTTAATAGCGAATGTTGCAATAACCATGTGGCTTGCAATAAACAGATAACTAAACATCGTTTATGTACATATACAGGGGTTGGACAATAAAACTGAAACACCTGTCATTTTAGTGTGGGAGGTTTCATGGCTAAATTGGACCAGCCTGGTAGCCAGTCTTCATTGATTGCACATTGCACCAGTAAGAGCAGAGTGTGAAGGTTCAATTAGCAGGGTAAGAGCACAGTTTTGCTCAAAATATTGAAATGCACACAACATTATGGTGACATACCAGAGTTCAAAAGAGGACAAATTGTTGGTGCACGTCTTGCTGGCGCATCTGTGACCAAGACAGGAAGTCTTTGTGATGTATCAAGAGCCACGGTATCCAGGGTAATGTCAGCATACCACCAAGAAGGACGAACCACATCCAACAGGATTAACTATGGATGCAAGAGGAAGCTGTCTGAAAGGGATGTTCGGGTGCTAACCCAGATTGTATCCAAAAAACATAAAACCACAGCTGCCCAAATCACGGCAGAATTAAATGTGCACCTCAACTCTCCTGTTTCCACCAGAACTGTCCGTCGGGAGCTCCACAGGGTCAATATACACGGCCGGGCTGCTATAGCCAAACCTTTGATCACTCAAGCCAATGCCAAACGTCGGTTTCAATGGTTCAAGGAGCACAAATCTTGGGCTGTGGACAATGTGAAACATGTATTGTTCTCTGATGAGTCCACCTTTACTGTTTTCCCCACATCCGGGAGAGTTACGGTGTGGAGAAGCCCCAAAGAAGCGTACCACCCAGACTGTTGCATGCCCAGAGTGAAGCATGGGGGTGGATCAGTGATGGTTTGGGCTGCCATATCATGGCATTCCCTTGGCCCAATACTTGTTCTAGATGGGCACATCACTGCCAAGGACTACCAAACCATTCTTGAGGACCATGTACATCCAATGGTTCAAACATTGTATCCTGAAGGCGGTGCCGTGTATCAGGATGACAATGCACCAATACACACAGCAAGACTGGTGAAAGATTGGTTTGATGAACATGAAATTGAAGTTGAACATCTTCCATGGCCTGCACAGTCACCAGATCTAAATATTATTGAGCCACTTTGGGGTGTTTTGGAGGAGCGAGTCAGGAAACGTTTTCCTCCACCAGTATCACGTAGTGACCTGGCCACTATCCTGCAAGAAGAATGGCTTAAAATCCTTCTGACCACTGTGCAGGACTTGTATATGTCATTCCCAAGATGAATTGATGCTGTATTGGCCGCAAAAGGAGGCCCTACACCATAATAATAAATTATTGTGGTCTAAAACCAGGTGTTTTAGTTTCATTGTCCAACCCCTGTAGTCTTGTGTTTTATGTTTTTGAATTAAAATAATCCTTACAATTCCTCTTTCTTTCACAATCCTTTCTCTTTAGGAAACAGAAGTTCAGTTTGTTCAAACCAGAATATGATCTTGTGTAAAAAAGCACTCTAGTAACCACAAACACAAAGATTCTAGGTCCATACGAGCCAAGTGTTGTTTGAGGTATTGACACATATCTTTGAAAAATGAAAGACAAAGTCATCAAAACATTCGTGAGACACAGAAATCCTAATCTCATCACAGTCTGTTCCTTCTTTCTCATTTTAAACCAGAATCCCTTCCTGATTCTCGTCGTCCTGCTGATCTCCAGCGGACTCTTTATGTTTACATTCGAATCGACCCAGTTCAACATGAAGGGCTTCATCATGGTGCTGTTGGCCTCCTTCATTGGAGGAATCCGCTGGACCCTCACTCAGGTCCTCATGCAGAAAGCAGAGCTGGGTCAGTCTTGAGTCATTTTCCGTATGAAACTGAATATTTAGTTTGTGGAGTTGGTCTTTGTCTCTGTTGCTACATGTTTTGCTTTGACATTCCTCTCACTTCAGGACTTTGCTTTTAAATATCCAGAACATGCAGTTTTGTCCTTCTCTGTTGCATCCATGATATAAATGAATACTGCAGTGCTGAGGATGCAGACCAAGTTAGCTGAGGTTGCTTTCATGTTTTTCTTATCTTTAGGCCTTCAGAATCCCATCGACACCATGTTCCACCTCCAACCTCTCATGTTTCTTGGCCTTTTTCCGCTTTTCCTCTATAATGAAGGTGAGTATAGTTTAGCAAGGTTTTTACCCAACCTTATGATGATTTACTGCACCAATACTAACACACATCCTTTAAAAATGAGTAAACTCAGTAACGCAGCAGCAACATGTGCTGGACCCCCTCATGTTCTATAGCTAACTGCAGTGGGTCTAAAATAAACTCATTCTTTTGTTAAAATCTAGAGGATTATAAAAAATCAGGAGTGAAACTAGTTTAGTGAGAAAGATGCATCAACAGATTTTTGCCTTTTAAAAATACACAGTTAGGGTCAAAATAATAGCAGTGTGTTTATAAAAAAAAAAAAAAAAAGCTAAAATACTTTTTAATAAGTTTTTTTGTCCATGCCTGTGGATGCTTTGGGAAAACAGTCCATTCTATTCTTAAGCAAAACAGTGAGGAAAAATGTATCAAATTTGTTCTCAATCTACAGGAAGTGAGGAAAAAAGAATATTGGGTTGTTCAGTAACAGCACTGTCTGCCCCTTTCTTTACAAACTCAGACTGCATATACAGGTCCTTCTCAAAATATTAGTATATTGTGATAAAGTTAATTATTTTCCATAATGTCATGATGAAAATTTAACATTCATATATTTTAGATTCATTGCACACTAACTGAAATATTTCAGGTCTTTTATTGTCTTAATACGGATGATTGTGACATACAGCTCATGAAAACCCAAAATTCCTATCTCACAAAATTAGCATATTTCATCCGACCAATAAAAGAAAAGTGTTTTTAATACAAAAAACGTCAACCTTCAAATAATCATGTACAGTTATGCACTCAATACTTGGTCGGGAATCCTTTGGCAGAAATGACTGCTTCAATGCGGCGTGGCATGGAGGCAATCAGCCTGTGGCACTGCTGAGGTCTTATGGAGGCCCAGGATGCTTTGATAGCGGCCTTTAGCTCATCCAGAGTGTTGGTCAGTAAACCATTTACCAGTGGTTTTGGCACTGTGAGCAGGTGTCAGGTCGTGGTGAAAAATGAAATCTTCATCTCCATAAAGCTTTTCAGCAGATGGAAGCATGAAGTGCTCCAAAATCTCCTGATAGCTAGCTGCATTGACCCTGCCCTTGATAAAACACAGTGGACCAACACCAGCAGCTGACACGGCACCCCAGACCATCACTGACAGTGGGTACTTGACACTGGACTTCTGGCATTTTGGCATTTCCTTCTCCCCAGTCTTCCTCCAGACTCTGGCACCTTGATTTCCAAATGACAAGCAGAATTTGCTTTCATCCGAAAAAAGTACTTTGGACCACTGGAGATAGGCGCCAGACGCCCTGTGACCCTGCAAGGACGAGCGGGTATAGACAATGGAAGAATGGATATATCAACATGAAAGTAGATATCTGGAATTTTTTTAAACTTTAGATGCTGTTTTTTTTTAACCGTGGGTGCTGAAAGAGTCACTGCCTAATGTTAACCTTTTCTTGGCTCACTGTCACAAAAAGAAATAGATATTATTATGCTCATGCCGAAGGACAGTGAAATCTGATGCTGACCCAAAGTGTCATCAACATGAGGCACTGCTTTAAGTTTGAGGGGGGAGTAAGTCTCCATTTTTTCAGTCCAGTTCAGACCCCTTCCCTTTCATTAGGTGACCCACCCCTTATACAGGTCCTTCTCAAAATATTAGCTTATTGTGATAAAGTTCATTATTTTCCATAATGTCATGATGAAAATTTAACATTCATATATTTTAGATTCATTGCACACTAACTGAAATATTTCAGGTCTTTTATCGTCTTAATACGGATGATTTTGGCATACAGCTCATGAAAACCCAAAATTCCTATCTCACAAAATTAGCATATCATTAAAAGGGTCTCTAAACGAGCTATGAACCTAATCATCTGAATCAACGAGTTAACTCTAAACACCTGCAAAAGATTCCTGAGGCCTTTAAAACTCCCAGCCTGGTTCATCACTCAAAACCCCAATCATGGGTAAGACTGCCGACCTGACTGCTGTCCAGAAGGCCACTATTGACACCCTCAAGCAAGAGGGTAAGACACAGAAAGAAATTTCTGAACGAATAGGCTGTTCCCAGAGTGCTGTATCAAGGCACCTCAGTGGGAAGTCTGTGGGAAGGAAAAAGTGTGGCAGAAAACGCTGCACAACGAGAAGAGGTGACCGGACCCTGAGGAAGATTGTGGAGAAGGGCCGATTCCAGACCTTGGGGGACCTGCGGAAGCAGTGGACTGAGTCTGGAGTAGAAACATCCAGAGCCACCGTGCACAGGCGTGTGCAGGAAATGGGCTACAGGTGCCGCATTCCCCAGACCTGGGCTACAGAGAAGCAGCACTGGACTGTTGCTCAGTGGTCCAAAGTACTTTTTTTCGGATGAAAGCAAATTCTGCATGTCATTCGGAAATCAAGGTGCCAGAGTCTGGAGGAAGACTGGGGAGAAGGAAATGCCAAAATGCCAGAAGTCCAGTGTCAAGTACCCACAGTCAGTGATGGTCTGGGGTGCCGTGTCAGCTGCTGGTGTTGGTCCACTGTGTTTTATCAAGGGCAGGGTCAATGCAGCTAGCTATCAGGAGATTTTGGAGCACTTCATGCTTCCATCTGCTGAAAAGCTTTATGGAGATGAAGATTTCATTTTTCAGCACGACCTGGCATCTGCTCACAGTGCCAAAACCACTGGTAAATGGTTTACTGACCATGGTATCACTGTGCTCAATTGGCCTGCCAACTCTCCTGACCTGAACCCCATAGAGAATCTGTGGGATATTGTGAAGAGAACGTTGAGAGACTCAAGACCCAACACTCTGGATGAGCTAAAGGCCGCTATCGAAGCATCCTGGGCCTCCATAAGACCTCAGCAGTGCCACAGGCTGATTGCCTCCATGCCACGCCGCATTGAAGCAGTCATTTCTGCAAAAGGATTCCCGACCAAGTATTGAGTGCATAACTGTACATGATTATTTGAAGGTTGACGTTTTTTGTATTAAAAACACTTTTCTTTTATTGGTCAGATGAAATATGCTAATTTTGTGAGATAGGAATTTTGGGTTTTCATGAGCTGTATGCCACAATCATCCGTATTAAGACAATAAAAGACCTGAAATATTTCAGTTAGTGTGCAATGAATCTAAAATATATGAATGTTAAATTTTCATCATGATATTATGGAAAATAATGAACTTTATCACAATATACTAATATTTTGAGAAGGACCTGTAGTTGACCAACTTCTGGCAGCTGTGAACAGCTATTCCAGCCCAGGACCATTGATCTACATCCAACAACTACTGGGAATGTCTTGGTTTTGTCTCAGAAACGAAAGGTTTGATGTCACCCCCACATGTTTGTTGGATTGAGGTCCAGACATTGGGCTGACTTCTCCATAACCCTCATCTCATTGATGTGGAACCAAGATGCTGCTCGCTTATTAGGTTGTCTGGTGAAACATCCCTTTCAAGGACATTACCTCCATAGCCCCACAATGGCACTATATTGGGGCTTCTTTCTGATAGCTTGCCTTCACATGGGCATCTTCTAATCGCTGCAGTACCCATAGGTAACTGTAGACCTTTCATCACCCTGGACCTGATCATTAGCTAGGTTCTTTGCTGTTTTGGTTGTTTTTCAACCCTTTAAAACATTCAAGATCGTTTTAGCTGAGCAGCCAATCATCTTCTCCCATTTTTATATATTTTCCCCTCTCCAATACTGTTTTTCTTATACAGTATGCCTACCAGGAAAGGATTTACCATGTATAAATGGAATTTTAATCAAAAACAGGGCTTGATCTGGATAGTGATGCTGATGAGCTATTATTGTGAACACAGCTCTACGTAGGCAGGTTTTAGATATCTGTACATTGAAAAGGACAAAGTAACAATCCTGTTGTGATCAGAGGCTTTGTCTTTTTTTCAAACCGTTTAGCTTTTCTGAGTTAATACACCCATTTTGATTACATTTACATTACCTGCCTAATCAGCTTGTTCCTGTGACTCAGTTTTATCTTGCTGATATTTCTTTACTAATAGAAACTGTCCATCTTCATCCCAATGTAACAAAACACCATGGATCAGTAGATCTTTAAAAAAGGTAGATTGCGATTTTATTTTGCTGAGGATTCCTAAAAAATTACTTTTTAAAGAAAACTGTTGAGAATGAGCAGTTTGAATGATTCCTTGGGGCCAAGGTCCCATGTTGAAACAGCCCACCGCAATCTTTAAATGTTACAACCCAGTAAAAATTTCTAAATCCGCGAGCAAAGTGGTAAAACATCCATTTACCAGAGACGTTCAGCTGTTCCCAGCAACGATGAAGTTTAGAGTTGCACCTTTTAAAAAAAATATATATAAACAGGTTTAACCACAGGAAATATAACAGAACCTGCCTTTTTTAATCAACCAATGGAAAACCTCTGCATATATTCCTAGCATTCTATCTAGATCCTGTAAATATTGTCTCTTTCACCCATCTTTCCAATTGTGTCCTCTCTCTGCAGCGCTGAGTCTGAGTGCCTCAGAGAAGTTATTCCGGGTGACAAATCTCTCCCCTCTCCTATATTCCCTCCTGACGCTGAGCATAGGCGGCACACTGGCCTTCGGGTTGGGTTTTTCTGAGTTTCTCCTCGTCTCTAGAACCTCCAGCCTCACATTGTCAATATCAGGAATATTTAAGGTACTCTGTGTATGGTTTGCTGTTTTGAAATTTCTTCCAGTGTCAAATTTAAAAGAATAATCTCATCAGCTGATGCCGCTACCTCATTTGATGCTTAGCTATACATCATCTCCAGACAGTTCAGTGTGAAACACTCGCTGAACTTTTCTGGAACAGTTTGTGTGTTTATCGCCTGTTATTGATCTAGCTAAATTGAAACCTGGCCAACACACTGACTCCAAATACCCTGACTTTAGGATTAACATTCCCAATTAGATCCTTAATGTTTAATAGTGCATCCATCAGTCAAAGTAAGCTAAAAGATGCAGCAGTGCTGCTATTTTCTCTTATCCTGACTTACTGTTGTTTTTGACCTTTAGCTGTAATGGAACAGATTTGCATTCGTTGCTTTGTGCTCCCTGTAGGAGGTGTGTACGCTGTTTTTGGCAACAAATCTGAGGGGAGACAGAATGAGCAAGCTGAACTGGTTGGGATTCGCAGTGTGTGTCTGTGGGAGTTCTTTACACGTGGGCCTCAAAACATACTATTCCAAAAGTAAGTAGAAAACAGACGTTACCTTCCATGCCTAGCTTCAGTGAAGGATGCTGGAGCAGCCCGATTGTCCCACTGCATCCCCACAATCAATTCCAGAGTGTTTACAAGACCCATGGCATCAACTAGATTTTTATTTATTGTATTTTTTTCCTGATCAAATTACTTTTGGCTTTTAGCTCGTCTGATATTTACAGCCAGGCTCTGACACAAACTGAAAGGGTGTAGTCAGTTACCTCCACACAACCACAGCAGCATACAGCATCTACAAAACATCCCAAGCTCTAAAGCTAGCACTTCTCATCATTGTTCCAATTTCATGCAGTTTATTCTGTTTGTCAGATCTTATTAGGCCACCTAGAAAAAAAGCCCCAGTGCTAGTAATCTGAAACAGCATGTTACCTGTTGTTTTATTAAAATGTTGTATGTTTGGGTCAATAAATGAAATATTCTTTCCTGTTTGTGTACTTTAACAAGTACAGCCTTGCAATTAAATGGTTTATTCAGGCTAAAAACCAGGCTAAAGTTAGAAGACTGTGCCTGTGAGATGATCAGATTCTGTTAACTGGAAGATTTAGTTTTAAACTAAGCTTTTAATTTTACCAACACGTTTCTTCTGATTGAATTTAATTAACATTTTGGAGTAGCCAGATTTCTGACCTTTTTCTGATAAAGAATCTGGGGTGAGAGTTAAAGATTAGTGTAATGGCAAGAAGCCCTCCAACGTCAAAAACTTGAAGCTTAGAATCAAAGATAAATGGTCAAAATATCAATGAAAACATGGAAAAAGCTGGTCAGCAAGAGATTGATTGCTATAAAATCAGTGAATATTTTCCATTTATTATTAAAATGGTCTAAATTAGTTATAAAATGTCATTGTAATGAAATAAATATATAAAGTATTTTTTTCTCTTAAAATAAAGTACTTTTTTTTTCAATCTTGATACCTATCATCAAAAACACTCTTTGGTTCTGTAAACATAATTAGAAATCTAATCCTGCCAGGGATATGAATAATTTTGGGCTTAATTGTATTTATATACACATTAATTCCCACATCCTTATGAATCAAAAAGTATTTTGAGACCAGGAAGGCTTTCTGAAGTGCTTATTACCCATGTTTCTTCCCATCAGACAAGGCTCCTTCTGTTCGACAGCTCAGCAGTAAAGGTTCAGAGCTTCAGCTGCCATTGCTTCAGCAGAACGGAGATAAATGTGACGATTCGGCTGCTGATGACTAACGATGAAGAGGAGCAAGACATTTTTCTACATTGATGAGATGGCACCAGGGCACGTTTCATTGCTTCATTGTTGGAGAAGCTCTTCCAGCTTCCTCGGTTCAGTTGTCTTCCACCAGAAGTGCTCTGGTTTGACACAGACCTCTTTTTGTTTAGTTTTTTTAGCTGGACTTTCACTGTGGACTTTAAACAATGCACAAAATAAGATGTATTGATATTAAAATGATAGTAAATACATTCAAATGCCAAGAATTAATGAGGGGAAGACAGTATCATGTCTTTACAGCAGTACTCTGACGTATCAACTGGTGGAGAAGTTGTTTCCCTTATCAGTGGATATACTTTCTGCCCTCATTTTAATAATATACAGGTCCTTCTCAAAATATTAGCATATTGTGATAAAGTTCATTATTTTCCATAATGTAATGATGAAAATTTAACATTTATATATTTTAGATTTATTGCACACTAACTGAAATATTTCAGGTCTTTTATTGTCTTAATATGAAAACCCAAAATTCCTATCTCACAAAATTAGCATATTTCATCCGACCAATAAAAGAAAAGTGTTTTTAATACAAACAACGTCAACCTTCAAATAATCATGTACAGTTATGCACTCAATACTTGGTCGGGAATCCTTTTGCAGAAATGACTGCTTCAATGCGGCGTGGCATGGAGGCAATCAGCCTGTGGCACTGCTGAGGTCTTATGGAGGCCCAGGATGCTTCGATAGCGGCCTTTAGCTCATCCAGAGTGTTGGGTCTTGAGTCTCTCAACGTTCTCTTCACAATATCCCACAGATTCTCTATGGGGTTCAGGTCAGGAGAGTTGGCAGGCCAATTGAGCAAAGTGATACCATGGTCAGTAAACCATTTACCAGTGGTTTTGGCACTGTGAGCAGGTGCCAGGTCGTGCTGAAAAATGAAATCTTCATCTCCATAAAGCTTTTCAGCAGATGGAAGCATGAAGTGCTCCAAAATCTCCTGATAGCTAGCTGCATTGACCCTGCCCTTGATAAAACACAGTGGACCAACACCAGCAGCTGACACAGCACCCCAGACCATCACTGACTGTGGGTACTTGATACTGGACTTCTGGCATTTTGGCATTTCCTTCTCCCCAGTCTTCCTCCAGACTCTGGCACCTTGATTTCCGAATGACATGCAGAATTTGTTTTGTTTTCTGCCACACTTTTTCCTTCCCACAGACTTTCCACTGAGGTGCCTTGATACAGCACTCTGGGAACAGCCTATTCGTTCAGAAATGTCTTTCTGTGTCTTACCCTCTTGCTTGAGGGTGTCAATAGTGGCCTTCTGGACAGCAGTCAGGTCAGCAGTCTTACCCATGATTGGGGTTTTGAGTGATGAACCAGGCTGGGAGTTTTAAAGGCCTCAGGAATCTTTTGCAGGTGTTTAGAGTTAACTCGTTGATTCAGATGATTAGGTTCATAGCTCGTTTAGAGATCCTTTTAATAATATGCTAATTTTGTGAGATAGGAATTTTGGGTTTTCATGAGCTGTATGCCAAAATCATCCGTATTAAGACAATAAAAGACCTGAAATATTTCAGTTAGTGTGCAATGAATCTAAAATATATGAATGTTAAATTTTCATCATGACATTATGGAAAATAATGAACTTTATCACAATATGCTAATATTTTGAGAAGGACCTGTAAATATTGTAGATGCTTTTTCTTTTCTCTGCCTGGGTTGGACAAGGTGGAAAGTTTGAGGTAAACACACATTTATTTATTTTGTCAGATAATGTTTTCCCCAAAGGAAAGAAGCCAAGCCAATGCGTAAAATATATCCACCATTTCTGAAAAAAATTCTTATTTATTAGAGATGCACCAATACCGCTTTTTCTGGCTGATGCCAATTACCGGGTTTCTTTTAGGTCTGATTTGTCAGTTCCAATTTTGAGATTTTTTTTTTTAAGGCTATAATAAATGAAAGAAAAAAAGCTACAGGTTCTCTGATTGAAGTGGTGGCTTTGAAGGAATTACAAGATCATCTCCATTTATCATTAGAATAAACCGATTATTACAAAACAAGGTGCGTTTACTGACCGAGAGTGGTCAAAGTTCTTAGTTTTGATGCATTTTGTGACAAGGGGGAAAATTTCTATTTTTCATTATTTGACTTGCTGATTAAGTGAAAGTTTGCCTATTCCAGTTGTTTGGCCAATGACTGCTGAATCAATAATTATACTGTTCATACTGCTTGAAATCAGATGATATGGTTCCTGCTACAATCAGTCTACAAAAGATGTCCAGCACAATGGCATAAAGGCCTAAGTATCATTTCATGGGGTTTATCATGATACTAGATAGTGGTTAAATGTTGGGACTTTGATTTCAATTTTAAACATTCCTTAATTGCTTGTAAATTGTGAGGTCAATTTAATGTTGAATTGGATACTAACTCTACCAAGCTTTGAAATATAATTTAAAGCTATGTGCCTTATTAAAAGAAAACAGAAAGGCATTAAAGAGATATTTCTACCAATGACAGAGTATGTTGGTGAATTGCTTTAATGCTATTTATGAAAAGGTTTCGATGTATATAATTTTCAGTAGCGACTAATATTGCAACACGTGGAGAAATACAGTGAAAAATGTAGATTTTAATTTTTTAATAAATTTGTTCCAGCCATGTTACACATTTTCTTTCATGACTCAATATTCAATTACTCAATAATGGGGGGGGATCAGGGCCGTGGCTGTAGCACCTTGGGTGATGGACCGGTCTATGAAGACGAAGGTAGGATATGTGTGATAAGGGATGAAGGGCTTAAAGCAGAGGGAGGATTAGATGGATGAAAATCTGGGCAGTACCAATGAACTAGGCACCATCGACAGGTTCTGTTCAGGAAAACCCTGGGCATCCCTTTCTCCCGCGCCCAGCCGAACTAGACAACTTCCAGTTGCAGGCCCAAATGTCACCCAAAGAGTGTCTGGTCCTGCTACGTGGGAAACAACCCAAACCCTTGCCCAGAAGAAGGTTCCAGTGCTGTCGAATGTATGTGTCCTGCCTTGTCTCAGTACACAGAAGAACTCACTAATTTGTACTTAATAACTAAAGACCTGTTGCCCCAACATCCTACGTCGTGAAAGTCTCCAGGCCTTGCAGGATGTGGAATTAAGCAATCTTATCATCATGGGATTGGAGTTGACTGTGTCATACATTTGCTTGAACAAACCCACTGTCATCTGGAAGAAGCAACCAGTGCTGTGATTATCATGTTCTTTGACTTTTTCAGTGCTTTTAATTCTGCCTGATTTACTATGAAAAAAAACTCCAGAGGACACCGTTGGAGGCCTCAGTAGTAACCTGGATCGATAACTACCCGACAAACAGACCAAAGTTTGTAAGACTGAAAGGTCGTGTGTTTAACCAAGTGGTCAGCAGCAAAGGAGCACCACCAGGGACTGTAATCTTACCATTATTTTTTTCTCAACCAGAAAAAGAAGCATGGCTCTGTTCAATCCATTCTTCATCTTCAACGTATCCTATATCAGATCGCTGGGGTAACAACTCGAGGAGGGAAACCCAGATATTCTCCAGCTCTTTCTGGGGCATCCCAAGACATTCCCAGGCCAGGGGCTGTATTGTCCCTCCAGCATGATCTGGTTCTGACCCAGGGTCTTCTCCCAGTTGGACGCTATTCAGAGAACCTCCAGAAGGAGGCGCCAAGGAGGCATTCAGATCACATGACCGAACCACCTCAACCAAGTTCTTTCTATGCGGAGGAGCAGCGGGTCTATTTCAAGCTCCTTCAAGATGATGGGGCTTTCTCACTCTAAGTCACAGACTGGCCACACTATGGATCGAGGTTGAAGTAGAGCTGCTGCTCCCCTGCATTTGTAGAAGTTAGCTGAGGTGGTTCAGAAATCTAATTGTCCCATCAGTCCACAGAGTATTAACCAAAAACCTCTTGGGATCTATGCAAACCATTTTTGTCTAGTCTCTTTCTTATGGTGGGGGCATGAACGCTGACCTTAAATGATGCAAATCAGGCCCGCAGTTCTTTGGATGTTGTTCTGGGGTCTTTGTGACCTCTTGATGAGTTGTCGCTTAACTCTTGGGGTAGTTTTAGTAGGCTGGCCACTCCTGGGTAGGTTCCAGCACTGTTCTATGTTTTCGCCGTTTGTGGATAATGCCTCTCATTGTGGTTCTCTGGAGTCCCAAAGCTTCAGAAATGGCTTTATAACCCTTTCCAGATTGTATGATGAATTTGAAATATAAGAGAGGTATTTCACAATTTTTTGCTTGCTACGTCATTCAGTATACTTTTGCAACATAGTTTTGATGTCTTTACTATATATACAATGTAAAAAGTAATAAAAGTAGGGAAAAGCCATTGAATGACAAAGGTGTCCACAAAAGTTTGACTGGTAGTGTATATGCAAATGTTGTATTTTATATTCTACATGAGGTACAACACATAAACTCCCTGTACTTCTGGAAGTGGAATAAATGTTTGCAGGTGCTGCTAATGCTTCATATGATAAAGATGTCTGAACTGAATCATGCTGTACAGGTCCTTCTCAAAAAATTAGCATATTGTGATAAAGTTCATTATTTTCTATAATGTAATGATGAAAATTTAACATTCATATATTTTAGATTCATTGCACACTAACTGAAATATTTCAGGTCTTTTATTGTCTTAATATGGATGATTGTGGCATACAGCTCATGAAAACCCAAAATTCCTATCTCACAAAATTAGTATATTATTAAAAGGGTCTCTAAACGAGCTATGAACCTAATCATCTGAATCAACGAGTTAACTCTAAACACCTGCAAAAGATTCGTGAGGCCTTAAACACTCCCAGCCTGGTTCATCACTCAAAACCCCAATCATGGGTAAGACTGCCGACCTGACTGCTTTTATTGTCTTAATATGAAAACCCAAAATTCCTATCTCACAAAATTAGCATATTTCATCCGACCAATAAAAGAAAAGTGTTTTTAATACAAACAACGTCAACCTTCAAATAATCATGTACAGTTATGCACTCAATACTTGGTCGGGAATCCTTTGGCAGAAATGACTGCTTCAATGCGGCGTGGCATGGAGGCAATCAGCCTGTGGCACTGCTGAGGTCTTATGGAGGCCCAGGATGCTTCAATAGCGGCCTTTAGCTCATCCAGAGTGTTGGGTCTTGAGTCTCTCAACATTCTCTTCACAATATCCCACAGATTCTCTATGGGGTTCAGGTCAGGAGAGTTGGCAGGCCAATTGAGCACAGTGATACCATGGTCAGTAAACCATTTACCAGTGGTTTTGGCACTGTGAGCAGGTGCCAGGTCGTGCTGAAAAACGAAATCTTCATCTCCATAAAGCTTTTCAGCAGATGGAAGCATGAAGTGCTCCAAAATCTCCTGATAGCTAGCTGCATTGACCCTGCCCTTGATAAAACACAGTGGATCAACACCAGCAGCTGACACGGCACCCCAGACCATCACTGACTGTGGGTACTTGACACTGGACTTCTGGCATTTTGGCATTTCCTTCTCCCCAGTCTTCCTCCAGACTCTGGCACCTTGATTTCCGAATGACATGCAGAATTTGCTTTCATCCGAAAAAAGTACTTTGGACCACTGAGCAACAGTCCAGTGCTGCTTCTCTGTAGCCCAGGTCTGGGGAATGCAGCACCTGTAGCCCATTTCCTGCACACGCCTGTGCACGGTGGCTCTGGATGTTTCTACTCCAGAATCAGTCCACTGCTTCCGCAGGTCCCCCAAGGTCTGGAATCGGCCCTTCTCCACTATCTTCCTCAGGGTCCGGTCACCTCTTCTCGTTGTGCAGCGTTTTCTGCCACACTTTTTCCTTCCCACAGACTTCCCACTGAGGTGCCTTGATACAGCACTCTGGGAACAGCCTATTTGTTCTGAAATTTCTTTCTGTGTCTTACCCTCTTGCTTGAGGGTGTCAATAGTGGCCTTCTGGACAGCAGTCAGGTCGGCAGTCTTACCCATGATTGGGGTTTTGAGTGATGAACCAGGCTGGGAGTTTTAAAGGCCTCAGGACTCTTTTGCAGGTGTTTAGAGTTAACTCGTTGATTCAGATGATTAGGTTCATAGCTCGTTTAGAGACCCTTTTAATAATATACTAATTTTGTGAGATAGGAATTTTGGGTTTTCATGAGCTGTATGCCAAAATCATCCGTATTAAGACAATAAAAGACCTGAAATATTTCAGTTAGTGTGCAATGAATCTAAAATATATTAATGTTAAATTTTCATCATGACATTATGGAAAATAATTAACTTTATCACAATATGCTAATTTTTTGAGAAGGACCTGTATAATCAGCCGTTCATAGTTATAGTTAACTGGAGTTGGCAATACCCCTACAACTCTTGTTTTTGTTTTAGCTTTAGTAGGTAAAACACAGACTGTCCAGGTCCCACTGTTTCTGCAGTGAAATCCTTGTCTTCTGAAAATGAATCTTTTTACACAACTACTTTTCCTACTTCCTGTAGCAGCTTGCTGTGCTGCAACATAAACTTGTCAGTGTAGGTTAAGTTTCACTCTACATTTTTACATCTATAACGGTGTTTTTGTTTGCCTATTGTCTCGCTGGTGCTAGTGTAAAGTTTCCAGATGCGTTAATTTGGCAATATATATTCTAATAGTATTTCTTCCACTGGTTATTAAACTTGCTGTTACTAAACAGCAGCCCATGTCAGCAATGCCACCAAACGCTTGGAGGAGAGCTGCGTTCTGGGCTGACTTGCTCCGGTTTTCCTAACATTCTTTGGAGAGCCACTCCCATGGCGGAGCGTGGAGGAGCGGAGCAGCAGGAGGACCCCACTGCTTCTCCAGTTTCACCTCCCCCTGACATGAGGACTGCTCGTTTCATGGTTTTGCGGAATCGTGTTGACATCCCCACCTTTGGAAATCCGTTTGGAGTGTTTCTGAGGGAATAGCCTGGATTCACCGACCGGCCAGGTAAGACATCACCTGGCTACACCATGAACAAAGAGCTCCTAAGATGGTGGGACACTTTTATTTTTTTTCATCTTTTTCAGCTTCATTTTTTTTCAGCTTCAACCGTCGTCTGTTGGAAGAAAAGGAAGCACCTGAACGGACACCTGTGTGACCAGACAACGCCTGAGCTTTATGGTGAATCCCGTTGGACTAACCTCGCGTGATTTCAGGCCAGTTCCCCTAAAGTTTTAATCACCGAGTTCCTTTTAATCTACATGAGTCAAAGTCTGCATTGAGTTACATATATTTAGAAGCAGCTAGCTAGAGTAAGTGCGCAGTTATTATTGCTGTACCTCAGATATAAAGCAGCGGCAGCAACATGTAAAGCATGTCCTGTATGGCCAACTGGGCCGGGCTTGTCAATTAAAATATTTTAATGAAAGGAATATTGCGCACATTATAACTGCAGTTTTGAATTGACCTTTTTGTTTAAAATGTGTACTATTAACCACTTTGTGCTGATCTCAAAGTTATGAAATGTTTGGGTTATGTTAAACCATAAAATGTCTTCTATCTATTGAGATCTTAAAGATTTTTCTGCTAATTTGTTCTGCGAGCTTTTTAACCATTTTTCTTTAGGATTTATCATGACTTCCATTCTCAGATGATTTCTTAGAGATTGGCCACATTATTGAGACAAATCAATCAAGTGTCACAAAGGCACTTAAGCTCCAGAAATGAACTCTTGTCTAGTCTTATCAGAAAGTAGGCTTATAGTTCTTTGCAAAAGTATTCATACCACTCAAACGTTTTAACATCTCGCCACAGACATTGTAGTATTTTCATTATTCAAAAATTTAGGAGCTCATCTTTTCTCAAGTGGAAAAATGATTTTACATTTGTTTTTGACACATTTGTAAACATTTGTAAGAGAGCAGTAGGAACAAGCAGCACCATGAAGACCGAGGAACACAGCAGACATATCAGGTAGAATGTGGTGGGGAAGTTTAAAGCATTGCAAAACCATATTTCAACATCTCATGGAGCACTATTTAGTCCATCAGAAAAAAATGGAAAGTACAACTGTAAAACTACTACAAAAGTCCAAGGAGAGAATTCATCAGAGAAACTGCCAAAGGCCCATGGTGACTCAAGATGAACTCCAGACAATTATGTCCCAGGTGGGAGAATCTGTTGAAAAGACCACTATTACCCATGCACCACCCAAATCTGGCCTTTATGGAGGAGGGGCTGTCAGGCCTGAGGGTTTAGCAGGACCAAAGTGCAGACAAGAGTGACGAAGCTGTGTGGTGAGATGAACTTTTCTTTAATTATGCTAACCGGTTACTTAGTCTTACACAGGACATATGAAAAACACAGGCAGGTTAAAGGACATGGAGCGGGTTGTTGCCAGAGTAGAATTCAGGGTAAGTTTCAGGAGGAACCAGTGGAGAACAATAACAAAAAGGGAGTATATGTTCTGAGGGAGAGTGGAGAATAGACCAATGAGCACAGAGAGTTAATCAGAGGGAAATCATGATCAGCTGGTGGGAGAGACACTGGGGGGCGAGTGACTAATTAATATTGATGTGCAGGGAGGTAACAGAAAGCATTTAAGAGATCTGAAAAAGTAAACAATGAGACTACCAAAAGAACATAAAGAGGGAGGAACCAGATCTATAAGGAAATACAAACTAAAACATCTAACATAGCAATCCAGGGAAGTAATAAAAACCTAAACACCAGAATGAATCTAATAAACCCGAATCAACTGAAATAAAATGAAGAACATGGCAGTGCACAGAAGGTAAATAGAACACAAACTTGAAACCCCAAACACAGGCACAAGCCTTGTAAGGGACACAGCAAACACATGGAAGAAGATGCTCTGGTCAGATGATAATAGTGTTTCTAAAGTTACAGTTTAAAGATGCTTCTTTGCTAAGGTGTGTGCTCAGAGGCCCAAATCACTGCTCTGCTGATCACCTGCTTGTTTCACAGGTTAGCATGTTCAAGTTTTTTTCCTGGTGAGTTCACACTGGGGTAAGATGGTGACTTTGTGTTGAATCTAATCAATGTGTTGACTTTAACCAGTACTGTGACTTTTTCTATAATAAGTGAAAAGCCCACATGAACAGTGGACCTAAAATTGCCTGGGGTTAACAACTGATCTCCAGATTTTAATGACTTACTTTTTTTTCTGTCTGCCTTTTATGTTGTCATTGAATATTTAGAAGGCGGGCAGACATTTTTTTAAAATTGGGCAATAAATTTGAAATATCTGAATCTCAGTCACATTGGATGTGACCTAACCCTAATATTTAGCTCCATCCATCTTTCCACGAACTCTGACCATCTTGCTTGCTCCAGCTAAGGAAAAGCATTTCCACACCACGATGCTGGTATCACCTGTTGGGATTCTTTGGACTTATAGCACCATTTTGTCAGTTCAGTGTTCCAGGTTTTGTGTTTTTAGTTATTCCTTTGTTTTCCAAGTGTTGATATGTGTGTTGTTCAGTTCTCTGTGGCTCTTCACTTGTTACTCGTCAATGTGTCCCCTGTTGTTTCCTCCCAAAGTCCTGTAACGGTATCTTAAATGAATACCCCTTATCCTTAGACTGCTCCAGTCATGACACCACCATGTACCATAGTGGGAATGGTGGGGCCATGGTAAACTGCAGTGGTGGGTTCTTTGACCACAAATCTGTGCAGTCTGTCTAATAGTTGTCCTGTCAACAGACTCTCCCACCTGAGCTGTGGATCTCTGCACCTCCTCCAGAGTTACCATGGGTCTTCTCTAAATTGAGATTAAATAAACCACAGGTTTACAGCATTTAGTTTTGAATTGACTTTAGAAGGGTATGCACAGTTTTACGATTTTCATTTGTAAAAAAATTGAGAAAACCATTTTCCTTTCACTTCACAATTTTGCAGTTGGTTGTTGGTGGATTGTCACATAAAATCCAAAGTAAATGCATTGAAGTTTGTTGCTTGCAACAAGCTTGTAAAGTTTTCAGTTTGTGTTCACTCTACTCACAAGCCTCGAATAATTTGTTTGAGGGATGACCACGGGTCAGTGAACTCCAGCTGCTTAACCACATCGTTCATGACAGTCTTCAGCTTGAGTTTTCTACACAATCCTATTATTTACAGAGAACAATGATCAGAAATTCCGACCCAGTTCTGTAAAGGTCATCTGCCTACAACTGGTTTCTTTTGTCCTCTCAGAAGGAGATGTGGTGGTTTGATGGCCCCTTAAACTCCTGTGAGTTTGTTTGTCCTGTATGTCATTAGCTGTCTGAAGTTTCAGGGTCTGTGATGCGGGGCAAGCACTGACAAATCTGTAGTCTGAGTCCTTTCAAGTAGAGTTCTCATGGGAAAAGTGACAAGAAGTTGGCTGGTAGCAGCGGTGGTTCTAGACCAAGTTTACAGAGTGGGACCAGAGTTTTTTCATGGGAGCTCAGAACAAAAGAATGAAACAAACAAACAGAGCAATATTTTATTGTTTAATATATAAAGGGAGCCACAGAGCCACTTGCAGCCCTGGAGCTGCAGGATGCAGACTCCTGATCTAGCAGATGAAAACTGTGATCCCATCTCAAAATCCTAATTTTTAAGTCATTGTTAAAGTAAAATTGTAAAGGTGAAAGGTCTAAATGACCAAACAGTTACAGTTTCTATGCCAGCGCATTTCATCATAAGAATTTCATGAAGTATTATGTCTTGAGTACAGGGGCCTTATCAGGTCTAGAACCGGCCATGGCTGGTAGACAGGCAGAAGAATTCTGTAAAACTTTATTAAAAGAAAATAAAAGTGCTAGGCAAAAGTCTCGGCTCATTCCTACGTTTTATATTTCGTTTCCAAGACGTTAGTCTTTCTTTTACAATATATTTTGAATTGATCTTGATCAGAACTTTGTGAAGCTGTCTGAAGCTTTTTCTTTGAACTTTGGCGGTTCATTATCTCGTTATCAACAATTTTGGAGGAGCATATATTCTCTGTCCCTTATGTCAGAGTACTGACAGCCATTTAATAAAAGGCTACTAAACTTAAAGTCAACCAGTGTTCTATCCACACATTAATTACAACTTAGCAGATGATTAACTAAATTTAAGCATTGTGTTACTAGCTGTTTGTCACAAACAATTTATCCCAGCTTCTTCTGTGAAATAAACAAATTGAGAGGCAGAAAACAGGATTTTGTTACCACTAAGGTGATTTCCAAGGAGCCGTTAGCTGAAAACTGAGCATAAGAAAGGATAATGTATATCTCAGGTTGTGTCAGGTCTTTGAAGGGTTTTTTCCTGTTTCTTAAAGACTGAATCTTCAAATACTGCCCATTCCTCTAGGTAGTTTCTAATGATTAAATTTATCTTTTGTCTAAAAAGAGTCCATCTTCTTTATCTTTCAGGACAGTATGCTGTTCAGGTACTAGGATTGTAAATGAGTAAAACAGTCAGCCAAAGTCCAAAGAAAAACTTTGAAATATCTTTAGGAAACATAAAAGACATGTTGATTAAAACTACACTAAATATAATAAGTTTGTTTGCTTGAAAGGACAGTATAAAAAACTAATGTTCTCAGTACAGAGAGTGAATATTTAACATTTTGGTTTGCTCTATGACATCCTCTCTGCACTGCATTTTAAATGTCTGGATCTGGTTCAGCACTGTTAAAAATACTTCTGTTGGACATGCTTATACTCATCTGGGGGATGTTAAATGCTCCTGGGGAGCATTTCAACAGCTTTAGATATAGTACAATTTCTTTGGTTTAAAAGAAGCTTTTGAATTTTAAACAGATTAGGAGTTAAATCCTATTGAGAAATCTTGCTGACCAATGTGATCTACAAGTCATTTAAGGCAGCACAGAGATCAATAAACTGGGAGGTGTAAAACTATAGTCCGGGTGTAGACGCCAGAGCCTGTGGCTTCTGCAAGATAATTATAACCTAAAATGTTAAGTCCTGTATATGGCCTACATTTCAGACCAGACCACCTCAAGAATGTTATGTGCACCTAAAAACAATGTTCCTAAGTGTTACCTTCCCCAGCATCTTGTGACCCCGGTTAGAACCTGTGAGGAAAGTTGGAAAGCTGCATGATTTCAATCATTTGATGACTAGAAGGAACACTAATAGAACAAACATAAGGCAGAAAAAGATCAAACTGAATGAAAAAGTTGTTTTTATCTTCTGTTTAACTGCAAATCGTATAAATCTTAGTTATTTCATCTTCAGTCAAATCAACTTTAAAATATATGAAAATACGCTAGAGTTTTACATATCAGGACATTCTGAAATGAACACATCTTTAGTGGGATCTAAACTTTTTCAAATCTGACTTCAAGTATACACAAACATGACTGTACTAGTGTATGATTTTACTGCTTTTATCATCCTGTCTTTTTATACAAAGAGTCTGATATGCCATAATTACCAAGTTTACAGATGAGAAATGTTTTGAACCAGTGGAATAGTAAAACAAAAAACACTCTTGGCATTCTGGCATTATCTTGCTGAAATACCAGTCAAACGTTTCAGACACACTTGGAATTATGTAGAAAACAAACAATTATTAAAGAAATTATGTTTTTTTTATTTTAGATTCCTTAAATTAGCCGTCCCTTGCTGAGATGACTGAAATATTAACCTTTGGCCGTCTCTCAATGAACCTCTGGGAAGTTCTTTCAAGACTCTTTAGAAAACCGTTTCAGGGGACCTCCTCATTAAGTTTATGGAGAGAATGCTAAGAGAGCAAGGCAGGCATCAAAGCAAAGGGTGGCTATTTGGAAGAATCTAAAATATAAAACTGTTTAGAGTTATTTAACACTTTTTGTTTACTATAAAATTCCATGTGTGTTCATTCACAGCTTTGTTGCCTTTATGAGAATCCACAATGTAAATAGTGTTGAAATGAAAGAGACCCGTTAAGTGAGAAAGAGGATCTAAAACCTTTGACTGATAGTGTACACAAGAGCCTTTTCTGAAAAGATGGAATCAAAGTGGAACCTAATGTTGCAAAAAAAATAGCTTTCACCTTTAAACAGTGATTGATTCTTGCCAGTTGCACATGCAGGCCCTTATACACTCTTAAACCACCAGAAATGTATCTTTAACCTAAGTTTGATAAGGTGGGTGGTCCAGTTTTATCTTCATTGTTTTTCTATAGAGATGTAGCATATATCTGATCAGCTGAACAGAGTTTATGTATCAAAAGCATGACATAAATATCAGAATACATTTTGGCAGATAGCTTCACAGTCACTTTTCTGTTGTCCTACACACAACTCCTCAGGAAGAAATAATAATAAATGTTCTCATTGTTTCAGATACTGGATTCTCTCATATTGTTTAAAAATGTTGTTGAGTATTAGTGTCCGGGGATTTCTGACGTTCTTTGAACTTTTTCGTTGAACTTCATTCTTCCGTTTTGAGTCCTGACCATGAAATACATGGTATGGGATGTGCTCTTAAAATGTGGAAAAAGAGGAAGAAAGAGGACAAAATGAATAATTATAGATTACTTAAAACATAAATGAATACAACACAGACTGTACCTTAACATTGAGCCTTTATTTTTTATTTTTCCAGGCCCCAGTCATGTCTTCTCACCTCCTTGTGTTCAGACCACCATCTTTCTGGCTAATGCTGCTCATTGTCTTCCTGCTGCTGCCATCTGGAGTCCATGGCCAGGGTAATATTCTTCAGCTCACAATCCTCTGAGATTATTAGAAATTCTTGTAATTTTGAATCAAATCTAAGATTTATTTCTGTGTTTAATGGCATTTTGACACATTTTGTCAAATACATTTTCAGTTGCACCGGTTTGTGTAAGTCACAAAGTAAAGATGAGGTTTAAATCAGCTGCTATACACCACAGATCATCATAAGTAAGAGCCCAGATCTAGTTTTCTTCAGACTGTCTGGAAATGTTGTTGTTATTAGAGGCTCTGTTTGAAACCTTGACCTTTTCTTTACCAAGACCCATTAGTCCCCTCTTATCCCCCCTTTTCCACGGATGAAGACCTTCATGAGGCCCTCGGTCTTGTACATCCAAGTCAGAAAAGGAGCCGTTGAGTGTTGGGGGTCCACAGAGGAGCTAAAAATAGTCTTCTGAGATGCACCATGTTCATGTTTGTTCTCCTCTGTCTTTCTTGTTTCCGTTTTCCCCTCCCTCTCCTTCTTCATCTATTATACCACTACATGTTACATTCAGTACCCTGTCATACTATAACTGAGTGACACCCCTCTGACATGCCCTTTGACCCCGCTGGCGTCCTGTTCCTGTTTCTCCAGCAGTCCAGAGGACAGGGCTTGCTTTGATGGATGAGGGAGGGCCAGCTGGAGACGTGGATGGATAGAGGATGGGACGATAGAGACATGAAAGACATCACTTGTTGGGAAACCCCTGCTGGAAAGTATGCAGATGAAGTCAGAACAAGAGAGGGATTTGATTTGTGCGGGAGGAAGTGAGTGGGGCTGGACCGCCCTGTGAGAGCGGGAGGAATGAAGATAGTATCCTAGCTTGACCCTTTGATCTTAGAAGATCCTGAATAATTGCCTCGACGACAGGCAAATATCCTTTTAAATCCTCAATGTTGATTTTTTTTCATCTGTTTGTCACCATCCAGGTCGTCTGAAGCTGACAGTTCTGTCTGCGGACCGATTGCAGATGAAGTGGAAGGAGGCTGATGGACCCGTTCAAGGCTACAAAGTTCGGATCAGAACATTGTCCGGTAAGAATATTTTCCTAGCTGTGCTAAACTAGTGAAAGTTACAACTTCTAAGATTCTCTCATAAATACCTTAGCCTGATAGGACAGTTGGAATCACCCTGGTTTGTATCCAGAGTGCTGAATGGGGTATGTTGGACCTTCAAAGATCCCTTTCAACCTCTTCACTTTTAATCACATCACAACCACAAACCTGGACGTATATTTTGGGGGATTTTATGTGACCGACTAACAACTAGTGCATATTTGATAAGTAAAAGGAAAGTGACATGTGGTTTTCAATTGTTTTTAAATAATAATCTGAAAAGTGTGGCGTGGATATTTATTTATTCAGCCCCTGTTAACTCTTATACTCCTATATCAAACCCAGTGCAAACAATTGCCATTAAAGGTCAACTGATTAATAAATAACAGTTCACCTGTGTTAATTAAAAAAGTTGTAATACACCTTAAGCGGTTTCACATTTTGTCACATAACCACAAACTTGAAGGTAACTTACTGATCTTTTATGTGATAGACCAACACAACTTAAGATTTGAAAGTGTGGCGCTCATTTGTTTTCTGTCCCCTTTACTCTGGTACCCTTGAATAAAATCCAGTGGAACATTTCAGAAATAATCTAGTTATTAATTATAGTTCTCCTGGGCATAATTTAATCTTAGTATAGATCCAGTTCACATGTTTGTGTGGGAACATTAGTGAACAAACAGCACGAACACAGCATAAAGGTTAGGCAGAAAGTGGTGGGGGGTTTAAAGCAGGGTTAGGTTCTAAAACCACATCCTGAGCTCTGAACATCTCAAAGAGCCCTGTTCTGTAAATCGTCTGAAAACAAAAAGAATATGGCACAACTGTGAACCTACCATAGCTGTTTAAGTGACAGTTTGATCAAGGAGAGCATTACATTGGATTACTCTGGTGTGAACCCATCCTGGTTCCCCACCCAACCTGAAACGGACCAGAGAGCCATACCCTGGCACAATTAAAACTGTCAGTTTTTAAAGTCAATGTCATTTTTATTAATATAGCACATTTAACAAGAACACAATGTTGACCAAAGTTCTTCGCATAAAGGTAAATGCAAACAAAATAACTTCCAAAGACAGCCATAAAACCAAAAATCCAGCAAATACAATAAAAAAAGGATAAAAAGAAAGCTAAAATATAGAAACATCACAACCTAACTGCTGGAGCTGGATAACTGATGGATCTCAATCCGAACTTGAGTTAAAAGCCGATATGAAAAAGTGAGTTTTCAGGAGGGATTTAAAAGACTCAGGAAAGTCCAGGGGCAGTTTGTTTGTTTGTTCCAGAGACTGGGAGCTGACACAGCAAACGCCTGATCCCCTTTGCACCTTAATTCGGCCGTTGGCTGCACTAAAGGCGTCTGCCCTGAAGATCTCAGTGCCAGATACAACTACTGGACTCGGCACGGTTAATCTGGACCCTGGAGCTGTTCGCTTGCAGTGTGAACGCATGCCGGGCCAGCGTCCCAAAAACAGGAACAGGGGATGTAACATAAAAGCAGCGCATTTGAGTAGAAGAAGAAGTAGAGAAAAAAACAACATAAGATGAAAGAGTTTAACAATGTCTCGTAGGTCTACGTGAAATACTGAAGCGGTGCAGCCGCATAACAGTATCTGAACACCAAAGTACCAACAGAAACCCAAATGAGACGGACTTTCTTTTTCGTGCTCTTTTTCTTCTCGATCAGCGCAATACTGCCCCCGAAAAAAATCCATTGCAACTGCATGACTCTGTTTGGTCCAGTCTACGATATCTCTATAGGAAAGCAAACTGGGCCAACTGAAGGTGTTAATTTCCTAACTTTTACCGATTCCTGGACCGGACCAGCAGTGTGAATGTGCCCTTAATCACACTGATAACTCTGAGGGAACTGCAGATCTCCACTACTCAGGTCGGAAATTCTGTGGACAGGCACACTATCACTCATGGTTTCTGCAAATCTAGTCTATATGGAAGAATTGTAAGAAAACATCTATTGTTTGCCAACAGCTATGTAGGTACACAGCAGGTATGTGGAAAATGGTGAGATCAAACTGGTGGATTTTTTGGCCTACATGCAAAATGCAGTGTTGGATAAAACATATTTTACCATGAATTTACCATCCTTACAGTAAAACATCATGGCCACATCATGCTGTGGTGATGCTGTCGTTCAGTAGGGACAAGGAAACTGGTGATGGTTGGTGAGAAGATTGAAGGAGCTAAGTAACCCTGAAAGACAACCTGATAGAGGCTGCACACACAGAGTATCAGCAACATTTTGAAAACCGTGTATTATTTTCTTCCACTTCCCACTTATCCACTACTCTGTGTTGGTATATCTCATAAAATTGCAATAAAATATTTTAAAGCTTGTTTTTACAACATGAAAAATGTGGAGATGTTCTAGAGTTGTGAATGCTGTTTGAAGGTATTGTGTTTTAAATGTTTGCAAATTCTGCCCTAAGGTGTTGTTTTTTGAGCAGGAGCCTTCCTGTGTTTCCAAGTGTGTTTCCTGACAGAAATAAATAACCCACTCTTTTAAAAACATTCCTCAAAAAAGACGTGACTGGCTTGTCAAAACAGAGTCGCGGAGGTGCTAATGATAATTAGAACTGGCAGATTTTAACCTGCACCAACAGTGCATGGTGCATGTTGCTGCAAAGATGGATGAACTTTTCTTCCACTGAATTATTGGGGTTTGATTTATCAGAATATGTTATTTACTTCAGTGCTTTGTTTAAAGTAAGGTCCAAACAAAAGAAATGTCAAATGAAAGGGGTAGCTGTAACCCACAGTCAGATAAATAAGAAGAACATAAACAAAAACAATTCCTCTTATCAACTGAATCTTTAAATTACATAACTGCCATAAGAAAGATCGTCTGGTGGCTTCTTTTGTCTGTGATGAACATGAACCGAAACTCAACAAGAATGTTTAGTATTTAGAAACATAAGTAAAAAAAAGGACAAATATTGCTGTTGCTCCTTATCTGGGCTTCCCACTGTTGTGTTAAATGATTAAATATATTGTTATTTTATTTATTACGTGTTTTTTGAGGGACCTGTGTTTGGGATCAAGAAATAGCAAACACTACAACATTTATAGCATGACGTAATCTGCGATGTTTGTCTCTGGTTGGGCTTATGGTGACATAAAAACAAAAAATGTAATACAAGGTTTAAAATACAAATACCAAAAAGAATAAAAAAAACATAACACTTATTAAGACCCCACAATTCAAACCAATAAAAGCACATGCAATACCAGCAAATATTAAGTATTCAAACCGCTTAAACTTTGTTACGTTGCAATCAAAAGCCTCAATGTATTTTTCTGGGATTTTATGTAACAGACTAACACAAAGTAGTGTATTATTGGGAGCTAGAGGGAAATGGGTACGTGGGTTTTAGTTTTTATTTACATATAAATATTTGAAAAGTGTGGCATGCACATTATTTTCAGCACCCCTGAATTGGACTCTTTAATTTTTAGATGAGGGATTAAACAGACCTCTCTCAGATGTTCTAAACCTGGGAAATTGTTTTCTAACGTAAAAGGAGAGCAGAATACAGATTAACGAGTCATTCCTTTCCTTTCTAGAAGAGCAACAACCAGAGCTGATGCTGACCACCACCCGAGGCCGGGCAACTGTGGCAGGACTGGACTCTAGTCAGGAATACTCCCTCCAGGTGTTTGTTCTGAGCGGGACGACAGAGAAGCTTCTGGCAAAAAGGCGATTCACCTGTAAGACACTCAGCATCAATGATGGGGACAGACATCTTTAGGATCAGCTTTAAAACCATTTTAGAGTAATTTAATTGAATAAATTATGTATAATTTATTAATGGCTTGATTTCTTTATACTTTGCTTCTCCTGGCTTTCTGGAGGTCTTTCTAAGTTTGTTTCACTTTGTTTTCACTTTTGTAGAACCTTGTGTGGTTATTATATTGAAGTAATTTCTTAAAGAATAAAGAAAACGTTGAGCAGAGGCCATCAGGAATATGAGAGGTGCATCATCCTTTAGCTGATTATATACTCTGTTCCAAATTTTCCAGAACAAGGGAGCAGAGTGTGTCAACTACAGAAGAATAAAGCTGATTTGTCATACAATCAAAATATAGGAAAGGGTTGTTGAAGCTAAAGTGAGGTCAGAAGTGCGAATCTGTCAGCAGCAGTATGGTTCCATGCCAAGAAAATGTACTACAGATGCAATATTAGAATTACAGAGAAGGTCAGAGGGAGCTGCATTGTGTTTTTGTAAATCTAGAGAAAGCATATGACAGCAGAGATGAAGATGTTAAAGGGTTCTCTTTGGGAGTGATGAGGATGGACAGGATCAGGAATGAATACCTGAGAGGGACAGCTCATGTAAGATGTGTTGGAGATAAAGCCAGAATGAAATGGTTTGGACATGTACAGAGGAGGGATAGTGAGAACATTGGTAGAAGGATACCGAGGCGGGAACTGCCAGGCAGGAGGCCTAGTGGAAAACTAAAGAGGAGATTAATGGATGAGTGAAAGAGGGCATGAAGATAGTGGTTGTGAGAGAAGAAGATGCAGAAGATGGGGTTAGATGGACACAGATGTCTTGCTGTGGCGATCCCTGAAAGGGAAAAGCCAAAAGAAGAAGAAGATACTCTTTTCCAAGTTTTCAGCTAATACTGTAGCCCCCCTGTAATCACCTTCATCACTTGAGTTTAATGGCATCTATTGTCTGAATGTTTCATAGGTCAGAATGCAGTCTGACAGTGGTTAGGTACTGGACGGTAAATAGAAATGTATTTAGTTAAACATTCATTTTAATTTGTTTTGGAAAAGCAAACCACAAAACTCAGTTTAACAGAAAATAATAGATGTTGAAAATAATTCTATACAATAAACATCCCACAATCATTAACCCCAAAAACTGTTTTAAATCTTAAAGCTTGTATGAAAATGTTCGTTGTGTTACACATTTTTTTTTTCATCATTACGTTCATCCCATAATACACAGCCACAACTGAACCTCATTTGTATGTTAAAAAGTTGACAAAATCAATAGAAAAATCTGACTTCTTAGAAGCAAAATGGAAAGGACTCATATCACCTCCTTCTGAGCTGGCCTCATAGAATAGCTACACATTGGCAGGACAGCTAAGTTATACCTGGAGATAACATTATGTTTTTAGGAATACTTTAGCATCTGCAAACTCATACTTCCTTTGACCAAAAATGCACAATCTCACACACACTGAGTGTAAACACAGTTGGATTACAGACACACCTTTCTTAAATTATGCTTTAGAGCTGCTCCGTGCACTTTCGTGAGTTTAGTGTCTCCTAGGTTGTGAATTATACCCAAGATGAACCTTAATGATGGCCTTACAGTAGGACTAGGAGATTTTTTAAGGATTAGACTCAGTATGACAGACGGAAACTTTGCTCTCTGATTTTACCTTCTACAGAAATAAAACTTGTTCCCATTACAGGTATGAGTCAGCTGATCATCATGCTTTGTCACATTTAATATGTTTAGCCTGATTTATTCCTGTCCCGAGGCTCAGTATACCCTTCAGGTAGTTGCAAAACACACAAGTGATAGTAGGTTTCTGTGTTGTGTTGAGTTGAGCGTGTTCAGGCACATTACAAAGAAAACACCTTAACTTGGAAATCTGTAACAGCCCCCCCCCCCCCGCACTTGGTGGTGCAGCAGTTCAACCAAGGAATTACAAAACACCAAATATTTTCTATCTTTGCATCTGACTTCCATCCATCTGATCATTGAGATAATAAATTAGGAAAAAAAACTATGTTGATGTGCGGTTTTGCTTAAAGATTTCAGTTCCCAAAATGATGAGATTGAAAATATATATGTAATGAAAATGACAGCAATAATAACCCTTTTATTGATCAATTAGTCCATTAGTTAAACTAGACTGTCAATCAGGCTCACACTGGAATGCACCAATCAGACCTTTCTTGTGATTTATGATCTTGGGTTTATGCAAAGCTTTGAGCTGGCCTGCTGATACAGTAGGAATCCAGCATTTTCCATGACAAAGGTTGAAAAGCTTTAAAGAATTCAACTGTGACTTTGTTGTTATATACACTTCCTGTTTTCTGATGTACGCTCTAGCAGCCTAAATGGACCACAGTTGTTGTTAAAAAGCGGCTTACTTTACTGTTCTTCCTTCGACTTCATCTTTAAATACCTCTCTGACTGTAAAAATGGCAAAAATCATTTAATTCATGTTACCAGTGAGGCTGTTGGTGCTTGCTCCTATAACTTTGCTATGCTGTGTGCATTTGAAGATCATTGTTAAAATTATTGTAATATTTGTGTTGTAGTAACTTGTAGAAACAGGTTGGGGGATTTTACCCTTGAGCACCCAAAAAAATATGTGATATTCATTTTAGATAATTACGCTGAACTTTTTGTTTTCTAGTGGAGGGTCTCCGAGAGGAGGAGATGATCCGCAGTGGTAGCCGTGAGAACCGTAGGAAGCTGATCCCAGGCGGGTCGGGCTCTGGAGATCTAGACGATGCAATGGCCGTTCTACTGGACCTGCCGACAGTTCTGTTTCCAGAGCCCACTATAAGCACTGCTGCCACTGTCACAACTGCGGGTACTGCATATACTACACTGATGAACATCCAAAACTCCTGTCAGAGTAAAATGACTGGAGTACTGGCAACGAGTGACAAGTCAATGATTTTAAAATAACTTCTGCAACTAGATATGTGGGAAGATGCAGAGGGAGTAACATGAAATTAAAAAGGCAATCACACAAGAGTTGTTTCATTCAGACATAAAAGCTCAATCAAAAAATGCAAAACAAAAACCATGTGGAGAAGCTTCATCATAGAAATGCCACCTCTGCTTCAACTGCTGGAAACCATAGAAATTGTGTACTTGTAATTTTTTTTTGCCATCCATTATTGTTATAGAACAGATGGGCAGCTCTCCTAATGTCCAAATAAACAGAACACCCACAAAACTAGAACAACAGAACATTGTAAATTGTTTGCGAATAAAATAACCCGTACGTTATGTTTTACAACATGCTCTTGCATGACAATTTTTGCAAGATCTCACAAAAGGACAAACATTTTTTTTTCCTTTGTGTCATTTGTTGTTCTTCAGTAACATCTAAAATCTCATGCAACCAAAGGCCTCTTTATTTAATAAAAAGTAAGACAAACAGAAGAAGCAGAGAAGCAGACTGTGGAAAATCAGAAGTGGACTATTATTATTATTACTCACCAGTACAGTTACATTAGGAACTGCTGCTGCACTGCTAGAAAGCACAGTAGGTAATTGTGTTGAATCATACTTTGAAATGTAAATAGAGGGTTCCTATGGAGTAAACAGTGGAAAAAATGTGTAAACAGTAAAATTAATAATCCCAACCATACTGTTAGTTTGTGGACTTGTCGTCAATTAGAGTTCATTATTATTATCACAGTTTATGGTTATTATCTTACTACAATCATTTCTTTTCACAAAAAAACAATTCAGTAATTGTCCATTCCCAGTTCCCAGCCTCTTTTCTTGAGCAGCATCATCTTAGTTCTCAAAGTTATGTCAGAACAAAGCTAAAACCTCTGGAGAGAAAAACCCTGGAGGGAAAAATGTTTCATCCTAATGCTCAGCGGCTCATTTTAAAAATAAACCCAAAAAACAACAACACAGCAAATTAGCTTAAACACCTCCTACTAACTGTCAAGCATGGTGGTGGAGGGCTAATAATTTAGGTTTGTTTTCCAGGCACAGGTCCTGCATACCAAGTCTCAAGTCTTCTGTATTAAGTATTCTGAGTCAGACTGTTTAACAACTAAAACTTTGTTGAAATTGGGTCATGCAACAGAAGAAATATCCAAAAAACCTCTGCAAATATATAACAAAATGGTTCAAAAAAAAAAACACAAGGTTTTGCTAAGGTCTAGTCAAACCCCAAACCTTAATTTGCATGGAAAGTTGTGGAAATTAGAGAGTTGTATTTGAAAACAAATAACCACAAACATCATTGAACTGAAGCAATGATGTGGGGAACAAACACAGTAACTCTTTTAGTGGCGCTGAATCAAAGGGTGTACTTAGTTTCCACCCACTTCTTCTACATTTTGATTCCGTTTTGCCTAAAGGATTGTGGTAATAAGTCATGTTCTGTTTATTTGAGGTTGTTGGTTCTTAAGTTACAGCTAAGTATCTTACTTGTCCTGCAGTGATAAAAAATAAATAAGAGTTGGTTTGTCATTAAGATGTAAAACACTGATAAAATAGTAATACTTTTTAAAAGCCTATTCCAACAAGGTGGCATGTAGAACCTTCCCCTCACAGCCACAGCTACGTATAATGTGGTGTTGCGCATGAGCAACGACTGGCTCAGGGTTAGCAGGCCTAGCTAGCATGTTTGACTTCAGCACCAGTGCTGTTCCTACACTAGAGCTGCATACAAACATCAATTTAAGTTTGCCAAATGTATATGTTCATTCATGAAATAATCATTATAAAAATAATAAGCATGCTAATTCTGCATCAACAATCAAAATGTTAAGTTAGGCTTTGCTACTATAGTACACATTTTTACTTTCTTTTGTTTTTCTTTTTACAGTTTGGGTTCACTGTTAGTGGATTTAATCTTGTTAGACTGGTGTATGATATCAGAATAGTTATGATGAAATTATGTGCAGTGTTAAGACAAGAAGTGGGAGATATAAAGGTAAAATAAACAAAAAGAGCTTGTTTGTATTCCTGTTTCTGTCTAGCACAAATTAACCATTACTACTGCTTATCTGGAGAGAAAATTTGTATTAATATCAGCAAAGTATGTTTTTTTCCTCACGTTTTCCTTTGATACATTTCCTGTACAGCCCCAGCTGCCCGGTAAACAATCTTTGCTTATCTTACTTTAACCCCACCCATGTACTTACCATTACCTCTGGTTCCCAGAGCCCTCAGCCACAGAAACCCCATCTGCACACCCTGATGAGACCCCAGAGAAAAGCACCAGAGAGAAGAGGAAGAGGAAGAAAGAAAAGGAGCAACAAAGTTCCACGGTGGAAAACAAGGAGGAGCAGGGGATGAAACAGGGTAAAATACCAGCTGGCAAAATTTTCTGCACAAAAAGTTAGAGGAAAACTTACGAGTGGTCAAAATATGTTGAAGAATTATTATTAATCCCCAACGTCTTTTTATGATTAAGTTAGTATGGTAACACAATTGTACTGGGAGGGACAAGTCTTTTTAAGGAGGAAGTTTAGGGCCAGCTTTAAATATGTCTAAGAAACACAAGCTAAAAAACACATGATGTTTCAGAGCAGTAAGTGCTGGTTTGGTGCATGATGACAGTGTTCACAGGTAGGGCTTAATGACAGACCATGTTGTCCAGCTGCAGGGTACATGTGTCCTATTTCTCTCCCATGATCTAAGGGAGCTCTGGGTCCCTCACATGCATGGAAACCCAATCAAGTTTATGTGTGCAACCTGTCAATATATGCATGTTTGTATTGCAATTACACTGCTTTGCAAAAGCACTCACCTCTCAAACCTGTTGACATATTGTGATATTCCAGCCTCAAACATCAATGGAGAGCATAACTGTGAAGCAGAAGAAAATTAATTCATAGTTTTCAAAATTTAAAACAAATAGAAATCTGAAAAGTGTGGGGTGCATTTGCATTCAACCCTTCTAATTTAATACCAGATACAATTCAGAGTAACCAATTGCCTTCAGTCGTCAGCTATTTAAAAAATAATCCAATTCTGGGTAATTGAAACTGAGTGTAAATCCAGCTATTTTGTAAAGGCCTCAGAGGTTTTTTAGAGAACATTAGTGAACAAACAGCATCAAGAAAGACCAAGGAACACAGCAGACAGGTCAGGGGGGATGTTAGAAGCATGGTTAGAGTATAAAACAACACCCCAATGCTGTCAGCATCTCATGGAGAACTGTTCAATGTGTCATCCTAAAATGAAAAGGAGTACGACAAGGCACGGAGCTGATAGTGTAGGGGTTAAGCGCGACCATATACGGAAGCTACAGTCCTCGAAGCGGCCGTCCCGGGTTCGAGTCCCGGACCCGGCGACATTTGCTGAATGTCTCCCGCTCTCTCTACCCCTCTTTCCTGTCTGCCTACTGTCAAAAAATAAAAATAAAGGCCACTAGTGCCGCAAAAAATTTCTTAAAAGGAGTACAACAAAGCTGCTGATAGACAAAGACATGGCTGTGCACCTTAGCTGACAGGACTGCCAAGAGACCCAACTCTGTGGGAAGTTCATATATGCATGGCTCCCTTAAGAATCTGTTGACTAGATTGGTATTAGTTGGTAAGCTCAGAAATCTATCTTTGTGTATGAATATCAAGAAGAAAGCAGTTAAGAGAAAGTCATAAATGAGTTTCCAGTTCATGTGAAGCCATGTAGGGGATACGGCAAACACCTGACCAGAGGATACACCATTCACACAGTAGAACATGGTGGCAGCAGTGTCATCCTATGGGAATGTTTCTCTTTAGCAGGCACAGGGGAAACTGGTCAAAGTTGTTGGGACGATTGGTGGAGTTAAATACAGGACAGGCCTGCAAGAAAACCTGCTGCAAAATACTTGAGATCGGGGTGTAGGCCCACCTGCCAGCAGGTCAGCGGCTCTAATATACAACCAGAGCTATAATAGAATAGTTTACATAAAAACATATTCATGCATCAGAATGGGCAGGTCAGAGTCCAGACTTAAATTTAAAAAAAGAATTTTGCTATTTATAGCCATTCTCCATCCAGTTTGAACTTAATTTATTTTGCTTAAAAGAATAAACAAAAATTCTCTTTGGAGAGATTACATCCAGAAATGAGGCAAAGCTGGAAGAGACATACCCAAAAATACTTTCAGCTGGAATTGCAATGAAAGGTTGTTCTAAAGAGAAAATTAAAACTATACACAACGTTGTGTTGATCTATCATATCAAATCCAATTTAAATACACTGCAGTTTGTGGTTGTGAAAAATAGTTGTAACACTTTTACAAAGCAGTATAAAATGGTCAGAGCTGGGGTTGATGAAATGAAAAAGAAGTTTTAGGTTCAGTAAGAAATATTGCTTTATTGTATCGAACTTAGACTCGTCTAAATATATTTTTGTTTCATTGTATTTAGGGATTCGTCCGAGGAAACCATATGAGTGTGACAAAGACGCGGCGGCAGACATCATGTTATTGGTTGACGGCTCCTGGAGCATTGGACGCACCAACTTCAGGCGAGTCAGAGACTTCCTGGAGGGTCTGGTGACACCCTTCACCATTGGACCAAATCACATTCAGATTGGTGAGGACCAGGCTGTCAGTAGCAATGAAATGGTTCTCTATCTAAACCTATACCCTCTAAAAAAAAAAAAGTTAAATCTGGCAGATTATACATATGAATATAGTATGTGTGCCGCAGGGCTGACCCAGTACAGTGGAGACCCTCGCACAGAGTGGCACCTCAATAACTTCACCACGAAGAACCAGCTGTTGGAGGCAGTGAGGAACTTTCGATATAAAGGAGGAAACACATTTACAGGTAGGGACACGGCACAATATTCTGCTTCAACACTCTGCATGTCTGTCAGTGTGTAACCAGCCAGTTTTCTCCTAGGACAGGCACTGCTCCACATCATGGAGGAAAACATGAAGCCTCAGGCAGGAGCCAGAGCCAGCGCTCCATTTTTCTTGGTCCTGTTGACTGATGGGAAGTCTCAGGATGATGCCATTGCAGCAGCTAACCGGCTGAAGAATGCAGGCGTGGAAATCATCGCCGTAGGTGAGAGTGAAACATGAACTTAGAGTTCATCCTGAGTATGCACCTTGTTTCACTTTTTCCACATTGTTCATGTTATTATTATGTTATTTATTTTCCTCTCTACATTCATAATACACATGATACCCCAGAACATCTACATACGTATTCACACCAGCAAAGGGAGCTCCTCTGCATCCTATTACCACAGATCATCCTTCAGATGTTTCTACAACTTGACTGGAGTCCTGGACTAATGTAAGGTCTTACAGTTGACCCTGCACAAAATAAACAATAAAGGCAAAAGGGCTGTCTTTAGACCTCGTAGAATGGATTGAATCAAAGCACAAATTTTCACAACAATGAATGTCCCAAAATGCACAGTGGTCTCCGTTATTTGCAAATGAAAACTCCTTTGAACCAGCAGAACCCTTCCTAGATCTGGTTCCCAACTAGACTGAGAAATCAAGAAAGAAGGGCCATGGCCAGGGAGGGGACCAAGAACGCAATAGTAGAGCTGAAGTGTTCCACTATGGAGATTGGAGAACCATCCAAGAGGTCAACCAGAGCTAATGTATGCATCCTATGGCGGACATGGCAGGTCCCTTCAATCTTGCTGAAATGTACCTTAGAAATGGTAGAAAACAGGCAGTACCTGACTTACCACATCCCTTCTGTGAAGCATAGTGGTGGCAGCATTATGCTGTATAAATGTTTTTCTTCAACAGGGGCTGGATGACTAGTCTGTTTAGAGGATAAGATGACAACAAAACAAATAGAGAGAGATGACAATGACCTGAAGCACACTGCCAAGATAACAAAGGAGTGGCTTCATCACCAGGCTGTGAATGTATGTGAGTGGCCCAGCCCGAGCCCAGTCTTAAATCCAATTAAACATCTCTGGAAAGATCTGAAAACGTCTGTTTATCGACACCGTCCATCCAGCCTGACTGAGTTTCAGAGGATCTGCAGAGAATGGTAGAAAATACCCCAAAACAGGTGTACTATGGTTGTACAAAAGACAAAGGTGCTTTAAGCAAAATATTGAGAGAAGGTTACTGAAAAAACTAATATTTTCCAGATGCACTGTAAGCTTACAGTTGTGTTTTTACATCCTCGAGGACTTTGTCTTGGGATTTTTAACTGCCGCTGCTCAAATGCCTCTTTCTAGCCTTCAGTGTGCTGAAGAGGTTGATTCATTTTACAACTTTGTGTTTTTCAGGTGTGAAAAACGCTGATGAAGCTGAATTAAGGCAGGTAGCATCAGAGCCAGTCGATCTGAATGTCTACAATGTAAATGACTTCCCCCTGCTCAGCAAACTGGTGGCTCGGCTGGTTCACATCCTATGTGGGAGGATAGAGGACCGTGGCATCTCAAAACGTAGCCCACATTTCTATCTACCTATCTGTCTGTCTGTCTGTCTGTGAGCTCAAACTTATTGTATAAAATAAAAGATATATAATCTTAAGGTGTGATCTGTTGTGTTTATAGGAATGGAGCCTAGACCTACAACAGAGCCAGTCCTCTCCTTTCCCAGTCCTACTGATCTGCGGTTTTCCCAACTTGGAGCCAAACAGGTGAAGCTGCACTGGACTAATCCTGCCCAGTCGGTCCAGCAGTACAGAGTGGTTTACCACAGTGCTGAGAGTCAGAGTCCGCAGGAGGTTAGTTATACACTCTTACTTCAGATGCGCACAGTGTTAAACCAGCCATTTAGGCTGTTGTTACTCAGGATGTCTGAAAGATTGCAATATAAGTGAGGTAGATTTTGTTTTTTATAAAAATATGTTTTGAGAAAATTATTTCAAAATACAAGAAAAGGACTGCATACACATTTCTTCATCTGACAGTAACCATGTGTCTGCAGGTGGTGTTGTCCGGCTCTGAGTCCAATGTTCTGCTTGAAGACCTCTCCTCTCAGACACTGTATCATGTCTCCATATTTCCTGTGTATTCCAGCAGCGTTGGCTTGGCACTCAGAGGAACTGTCACTACATGTGAGTGGGATGTAGCTGATGAATATTGTATTTCATGGAGATTGGGTGTTTTTTCTCTGCTTTGGATTAGGAAAACCTGCACACAGATCTGCTATTAGACATCTTAATATTCTGGAAAAATCGAATTGTTTGTTTGTGTGAAGGGAAGTTGAAAGGTTGGATGAACTCTTACTACAAGGATCAGTAAGTCATAATAAAGGAAGGAAGACAATTTATTACAGTCTTATTTTAATTTAAACAAATCATACTTCAGATTTAGAAAGCCGTTACTGTCCCTCAAACAGAGTCAAAGTTGGTACATTAAAAGACAAAACATAGACAAATGCAAATAATAACTCAGGTCAAATAAAGTCCTAAATAAATAATAATAAAAGTCCTCAAATAAAGAAATCTGCAGAATGATTATAGTAATTGCACATGGAATAAAAGACCATTTGCATCTTCGATTTCTGGTCAGAGGGAGCATGAATCTCCTTCCTAATGGAAGAAGAATGAGATCCTTAAAAAGCAGGTGATCCAGACTTGAAAGTATAAAGCTTTCTGTGAAACTCATCTATCATTGATCACTATGGAAGGCTTCTGCTGCATGCCAGCTGCTTTACTAGAAACTTTGGATGGTTGTTGTTTTGTACAGAAAGATTGGAATAAAAGAAGATAATCCAAAATGATGAAATTGGCTCAAAGGAAGATCTGTGGAATAAAACCATCATTATTATTTAGTTTATTCTCAATGTTATTTTATTCAGTTTGCGCAGAAGAACTGAAGTTTTACTGGCTAAGTTAGATTGAAAGTCATTGCGCACAGATTCCTAAACTGAGAAAACCGATTTTTTTTTTTTTTACACAGTATCACAGAATTTGGATATTTTCACTTAGGGGTGTACTTAATTTTATTGCCAGCAGTTTAGAAATGAATGGTTGTGTGTTGAGTTAATCTGATACAAGCTGGACACTGACTACCTTACATTGTATCTAAGTGTTCTATCTCCAGTGTTGTCCCGTGAAAAGATGTAATAGAATATGTACAAAAAATGTGAGGGTTGTATTCACTTTTGTGAGTAATATATGTCTTCTGTTTCCTCCCAGTTCTTTTCAGGCTCTTTGTGAAAGCCATCGAAACCAGTTATTTTAATTTAAAGCATGTTTAAAGTAGTTAGACCAAAATGATCCACACATCGTTGAAGCACGAACACAAATGAAGCCAACCAAAAGCAACTGAGCAGATCCATGTATTACGTTGCATGACACATTGTTTTATTCTGTCTCTTCTTTGTCCTTCTTTATTCAACCTTTCCTTCAGTGCCTCTGGCCATGCCGACCAACTTGGAAGTGACACCCTCCTCTTACAGCACTCTGCAAGTGAGCTGGAGTCCAGCTCCTGGTGCTTCTCATTACATGATCCTATACTCAGCACTCAGTGATGGAGAGCCTGATGATGCCAAGGAGGTAAGGAGTGAAACTCTAAAATCAGAATTTAGTCAACCAAACAGAAGCCAGAAGAACAATTAGAGTGGTTGCATTTCAGAAATGTACAAAGGCGAAATGTTAAGAAAAGCAGTAGTGTCTGGAAAAACTCACACAAGGTGTCCCGAGAATGTAAATCTGCTGTTGGTTTGTATGAATTTAACATTCATTTGCATTGTAGCAACTGAAAACACTCACTACCATAACTATCTGCCTACCTTGTTCCCACATAACCATAACTGAGCCTAAACCGGCTCAGTTACACACCCTCCATTTCTGCTACCTGTATGACCCCTTCTCTTTTCCAATGGTTATAATCAGTCTGACAGAGAGAAGTACCCCAGTCGTTGTGGTTTTTAGTATAACAATGGCCACCAGTGGGCTCTAGATGGACAAACTTTATCAGTGTATTATTTTACTTAGTACCCCCACACATAGCCCATTCTAAAATGGCCAAACTCTCAGCATTTTAATCTTACCTCCCCAACACACCATTCCAAACCCTTTGTGAAGTGCCTTGAGACAACATGTGTTGTGAATTGGCACCAAATAAATAAAACTGAATTGAATTAAATTGAATTGAATTTTTTTTAGCTTCCTGTCGGGGCTAGCTCTGCTGCCATGTTAATGCTACCTTTTACTTAAACAACATTAAGTGGAGATTTGGTGTTAGTTGTGTTATTTTTTCCTTCTGTCCCCTGTAACAGTGCTGCAGCTAAGAACATTTTTGTTAGCATCTCTACCTATAATGTTCTTTGTAAAATATGACTTCTCAACCACCCTCCCATTTTATGATTAATGTCTAGAAATGGCTATTTGGAAAAATGTCCCATTGTTGCTATGTTTAACCTGACTCTATGTGTTACTCACAGAGACTGTGATTTTTTTTTCCCAGACTTTATATGGGTCACCACTGCCTAAGCCCAACCTCACTGGTTGCCTGTGCAGTTTAGCGTTCATTGTAAAATTCATATAATATTCTTATTTTCGTTTTGAAATGTTCGAATTACCTTTTCCCGCAGTACCTCTCTGAGCTTCTTCATCCCTAGTTGGCTTCTTGACAACCCAAGTTGGCTGAACAGCATCTCCTGCAGGTAGCAAGGAGGTCTAGGAGGAAGCTCAGGGGGGGCAAGGCCTTCTCCTCAACTGTGGAATAACCTACCCCTGCATATTAGAGAGGCTTACTTCATTGCCTACCGATAAAACTCATCCTAAAACCCATTTTTATTCTTTGGCTTTCAACATTAGCGAGACCTAGTTTTGAACTTGTTTGTTTTAATTGGTTTTACTGTGTTTAATGGTTCTTATGTCATATTTATATATGCCTTTTCTTCTCATATATGTTCATAGTTAGCAGTTATGTGCAGCACATTGTTTAAGCTGTGGTTGTTTTAAAGTGCTTTATAAATAATGTTGGTATGGTGTGGTATATACTTAGAAGAAAAAGAAAGGTGATTTGTGTTTTATCAAACATTTCTTTGTTGTAACAATACTTCTCGACAATCAATCTATTACAGTTGAAAAGCCTGTGAATCTTCCCTAAATGGTGCTGCAATTGTGATGAAAATATGTGCACCCATGAAAAACCTGCTAAATCCTCTCTGCCAATGCCGAACATTTTGTGGTGGAGGCAGTATTATGATGTTGGCTCATCTCCCTCTCTGGAACACCAAAGCCTGTCATCATTGGAAGCAATATTAATGGCAGAATAGGGTCTGAGGTTGGGATGGTTATACCTGGGTGGACAGAGCCTGGGTGAACCTCCCGGGATCTGTGTGGTGCCTGGGTTCCTGACTGATTCAGTGGGTCTCCGGGTCCTAGGCTGCTTCGCTTGGCTGGCCTGGGTTTCCCCGGACTGGGGATTGGGGTGGGGGAGACTCTGCAGTCAGCAAGCAATGGGGTCTAACACGCCCCAGCCACAACCCCAACTTTAATGCAGTTAAGGAATACACATCTGCAATCATTGTAACATTTCACATGACCTCAGACACATATGGTCCTCTTTTGCTCCTGCCCAGGGGCCTGTGTTAGTACGTAGATGTGTACGGTTCTCCCATGTACTTCTAAGCCCCTGTTTGTTAAATAGATCAAATGCTTAATTAACACTATGTCGAACTTAATCTAGTTATTAATTGCAATGAATGAGACAAAGTAAGTAACCGGTTTGGGAAGAGAGGATTTGGCAAGTTTTTCATCACAATTTATTTCCCTACAAAATGTGGCACCATTCAGGTGGAAATAAACAGGCTTTCCAATGGTATAAGATTTTTTTTTTACCAAGAAGGACTTTTATCACAAGAAAATATTTGACTGAACACCAAAGATAAAAATCAATAATTTATAAGCTTATCCTCTAAATGTAGATGATTGTGCTATTCATCTCCTTACGAATGATTACAAGCTACAAGATTCAGCCTTGTTCTGATTTAATATAATGATAGCACATGATTAACTGTTTATTTCTTTGGAGTGGAATAATATGCCTCCACAACTAATTTTATGTTTTGTACCATTTATGGAAAGGAGAAATTCAGTGCAGGGCAGACAGTGGTGGAGCTTGAAGGCTTGCTACCAGAAACAGACTACTCTGTTACACTTTATGCTCTCTTCGATGAAGATCCCAGCGATCCGGTTACTTCAGTTTCACGCACATGTAAGTGATTCCCTAAACGTTCTCATATGCATTTCCATCTGTCTGTCTTCCAAGCTTATTATTTTAACTGTAATATTTTGTATTACTTCATCCTATATTTCCTGACTCACTACTTACTGCTGATACTAAAGTACCCCTCCCGGCGCCAGTTGGAATTCAGTTCCCGATTATAACCCACAGTATGATAAAGGTGAGCTGGGTCCCTGGTGCTGTGGACGTCCCAGGCCACAGAATCACCTACAGCACCAACCATGGCAGTGACATTAAGCAGGTAAAACACCGTCCTCAGTGCGCTGAATCATTTTTATTTGTTCCTACTTCTGTTTTAATATTTCATCTCATAAACCACAATAATCTCACAGCAGATCTGTTTTTATGTCTAGATGTTCCATGATGTTGCTAAGAACAAAGTCACATAAAATAAAACATTTTTCTCAATATTGCGGATGTGCTCTGTTTTAGTTTCCTTATTGGTGAAATTACCTTGGAGGAACATAATAATTTGTGCATAACCAGAATTAGAATCACCTTTGTTTGCCACAACAAGGAATTTGACTTTGGTTCCATGTTGCTCTCAATAATCACATTTTGAATTTAAATATATTAAAAATCTGTTGGGAAACAAAACTGTTTTTTCTTTCTTGTAATTATTTATCCATTGTTTTTACATTCGGCAAAATCCCTTTTAGGAGTGAGTAATGACAATTTCATAAAAGGATTAATGTTTCATAAAACAAAAGGAATAAGAAAGAGGAAGTGGATCTGTAAACAGCACAGATTCAGAGGGCTGCTTCTTTGTTTAAGGGCTCAACTTAGCCGAGATAGAAAGCTTCGCTTTTAGAAACACCTATTACTGTACGAGATCAATCAGGACTTTTAGGATGCTTTTGTTATAGGAAACAGAACACTATGAAAATACTTATTTCCAAGATCCTTCTGTGCAAGTAATTGCATGTACAATTATCTCTAACATATAAAAAAAATCATATAAAGCAGATAAAAGGAAAGACAAATAAACTCAAATAATTCAAATTCAAATGTTGAAGTAAGTATCCAGAAGTAGTTCATGTTTGGCTGTTAGAAAAACCATTTCAGTTGTTTTATGTGTGCAAATACTGCTTAAACTGAAGTAAAACAAATGAATAGATCTTTTAGTCAAAATGTGATTGTTTATAAATCACTCAGCAAACTGATGTCGTTCTGCCTCTCCTAGATATCAAATATGTAGGAAATGTTTTAATTGGCTCAAAATGAGACTAATGTTTTTTTTGTTGTTGTCATTTGCTGTACTTTTAGTCACACTGGTCGAGGTTTTCATTGGTATAGTCGTGGTATCCAGAGCATTTTAACTTCTCATGTTATATCCTGTCCTTTATGTTAAAAAACTGTGGTCCAGACCTCACATTAGAAGCTGCATGCTTTTTCAGACGATTCTTGGCATGTGATTGCACAACAAATAAACACAGGAGCGATGCAGCTACATCAAGAATAGAGCAAACAGGTCAAATCTAATTGGTTAAATATTAACTGAGCTACAAAATTATTTGTTGATATTTCCCAACAACAGATTGTCTACATTTCAAGTTCAACAAACGTGTGTCCTGGATAAAGCCATTACTGTAACGTCTATTTGTTTCACAAGAAATGTTTGAAAATAGCAACAGAAAAAGAAGCCAAATTGTATAACACATCTAGAATCAGGAAGATTAAAATAAGATCTCATACAATAAGTTAATGTTTTCATTACATCTGGTTTTGGTTTGGTGGTGTCTCAAAAGATTAAAGTAGTAGAAAATATGCTAAATATTCTGAAGACAGATAAGAAATGCAGTGTTGAAGTATATTTTAAACTTTTTCATTTACAGAAAATGATTATACAGCATTTAGTTACAACAACAAAATGGAAAATTGAGAACTGTTTCTTTGTACAGTGGCTCCCCTGTAAAAATGTCAGGGTTTTCTCATGTAAAACATTTCAGACTTTAATAAATCATTTAATAACTAGTTTTACTTTTAATACATGTATCTTGCAGAGTTCAAGTGAAAAATACATACATTTTCTTTGGTTATTACATCTTTCAATTTTGTATATTTTTTCCTCAAAGTGCTCACCCATCAATTATTCTTTGTTGAAGCATCATTAGCTTCAGTTTCACTCTTCTCCAACAGCAACACCAAAGGAGCTGAAGGACTTTTCAACAAGTACTGGTTGTGTTTAAAAATTCATTATCAGACAGCTGTACTCTCCAAATATATTTTCTAAATAGCAGGGCCCAAAGGGCAGAATCATTTTCTTCCATATTTCTTTCAAAAAAAACATCCAGTTGTGGCTAAAATCTCCAAAAACCTCATTCTAAACATACTGCGAGGAAGTCAAAAGCGTTTCTAAATACCCATCAACCACCTGGTTGCCTGCTAGAAAGCTGAAGATGAAGAAGAGGGATTTATTTTTTAGGGTCAGAGTGAGTTCAGTCAAATATCCACGTCACCTTTATCAGAGAAAAACAAAGTTCTGGAATGGCCTGACCAGAATCCAGAAATAACTTTGACATGAAATCTGGGAAACCACATGAAGAGGGCTGTTGAGAAGACAAGTCCTCACATTCTGCAGATATTGTCTAGTCAGGATAAGTCATGGTGAGAGACTCCAAAGAAGAGGAAATACAGAATTTGAATTTAAAAGAGCTTAAACAAAGCTTTAGCTTTTCTTTTTTTTTACCCCCTTACCGATTTGTTTTTCAGTTGAGTTGTACTGGAAAAATGTCACATTATGTGAAAATATTATTTATAATGATACATTTATACATCAGGACAGAGAACAAGAAAACAGAGTTCAAGGAGAAATTTTCACTGCCAGTTTTCAGCATGTTGTGAAAAAACATAATAGCAATCTTCTTTTTTTTTTTTTTTTTTTAACTCCAAAAGAATTAACGACATTATCACAGGTCTGATGTTTTCTAGCTACATCTCCTGCTGCCAAAACAGCTCAGTGTTCCTGTAACCTGCTGGGCCTGTCTTCAGTACTTCGCTTTCAGCAGCTGAATCAGTTGGGCCTGCAGACTCATGTGAGATCATAAGCAGCTGTACTCACAATCATATTGTCATGGCACACTAGTGTATGTTATGTGTTTCATTCAAAAACACCAAGACACCTCTTAATAAATAAATCTTCAGCCATGGTATAAAGATCATTTTGTGGAGGCTTTGAATGCGTTTGATAAATTTAAGGAGACAAAATCTGGGAGGGTCAGATTGGATTAAAAAAGCTGCAAACAGTGTCGAGCTCTTTTAACTCAAAAACGTCCAGCTTTATAATTACAAAAGAAAACTGTTTACTTTTAAAACTAATAAGGGGGTAGAATTTGAAGTGTGAGATGCAGTCGTGCATGGACTAAAGATCCAAGCTTAAAATGTCCCATCAAGGAACCTTCTTCACTGATTGACAGTGATTGCTGGTATAAATCATCATCGAGTGTCACGACAGCAATACTGAACAATACAGCTGTCTATATAATAAAATTACAATCAGGTATAGACAGCATGCACAGATAGTTCAAAGACAGTTGTGCATGTGATGAATGTCTAACATTATCTATCCAGATGGAGGTAAAAGGGCAGAACTCTGTGCTGGTGCAGAGCCTTTCATCCCTGTCCAGATACCTGGTTTCAGTCCAGTCTCACTACCCGCAAGGCCTGTCTGCCACACTCACCAGTAACGTCACAACGCGTAAGCCAACACACACACACACACACACACACGTCCAGTCTCTGATTCTTCTTGTTTGAGGTTTTCTTGACCACCTTTTCCTCTCTGCCAGTGAAGGTGCCTTCTCCATCAGATCTCAGGGTGACTAATTTCTCAGGCAGTGAATTCACGGTTCGCTGGGAGGCAGCAGCAGATGATGTGGTTTATTACCTAATCAAATGGATCTCCTTAAGTGAAGGAGATCTGAGGCAGGTGAGCTTCGGGTGCCTGCTGGATAACAAGCTTCTATAATGTCTTCAGATTGTTATTTTTCTAGCTGAATGTAGTAAAAGAAATGATATAAAATGTGTTTGGTGTCGTGTGTTTTAGCTGAAGGTGAATGGAGACAATGACGGGGCTATCCTGGAGGGCGTGGAGGAGGATAAAGAATACCAAATCTCTCTGTCTGCACTCTATGGAGATGGGGCTCAGAGTGAGGCTGTGGCCATTAGATACAGTACTTGTAAGTCCTGCACTTTTATATACACACTGTACTGTGCAAAAGTATTAAACCACCCACTATTTCAGTATGTATGCTTAGCTTCCCAATTGCCAGCCAGTTATTAGTCTTTTAAATGTCTTTGTTATAATTTCTTCAGGCTTTCTGAAGGTTTTCATTATAACAATGAGGTCCAGTTTTCTTTTTTCCTGAAACCTTTTTCCAACAACCTTCGTGTACCCTTACTGTTTTTTTGTGAATGTTTCTACTGTGGCTGTGAGCAGTAACATCTCCCACTGCAGCAGGGTCGACTGAGGTCATGCCGAGGCTGCTGAAACGGGGAGCTTTGCAGAAATAAAAGCCAGCATTTTCTTTTTTTTTTAGCAAAAAAGCTATAACATTGTTCTATTGCTTCTGAGGCAAAAGAAGAGGAGAGACATCTCCGGTTTGGATTAAGTCTTCTTGCTGGAAACTTGGGATCATTTCAGTGTTTGTATTGTATTCAAAATCAGAGGTTTGTAACATTCACGCATATTTAACGAATAAAGCCCGAGTGACATCTCTCAGGAGGACACACACGCAAACACAGCAGCAGCATCAGTGAAGCATCTTTCTTAAAAATCCATTAGGGATTTAAGGGACTTGTGGTTATTTTTATTTACACGTCAGAAGATAAACCGTTTAATTCCCTAACATGTTACTTTGAAGGAATTACTTCCTTGTTTGCCAGAGAAGGCTGTAAACAGATGTTGGATGATTTCAAAGTTTATGTTTACTATGATGTGCTTTTTTACAAAGAATTCAAAAAAATGTATTTTGTATATGAAACAGAGAAAGAAGGGGGAATAAGGAAGAGTATTAAAATAAATGAAATCAAAGAAAAACAAAATCATTTGGCGCTCAGATTATCTGCAGGTTTTCCATCCACCCTGTGTGTAAAAATAATATTCTCTTTTTCTGAAAATGAAGAATCTGTCATATGTATCTTGTTGCTGCAGTGTCAGGCGGAGGCCCCTCCAGTGTGTCCGTTTCAGAAGAAACTGCAGTGAGCATGGTGGTCAGCTGGCTGCCTCCAAATGCTCACGTCCTCCATTATCGCGTGTCTTACACACCACTGACGGGAGCCGAGACCCAGGACAGAACTGTGAGCAGGACTTTTCTTGCTTTTTTGCTCTTTGCCCCAAAGGAGCACAAATCGCTGTGTTGTCAGTTGTCAGAGAGAAACTACAAATCACCTTGCCTGTGTTGGGAGCCTTGAAAGACTGCTTTATTGTCTACAGGTGTTGGTCCCAGGTGGTCATAAGCAGGTGGTGCTGGAGTCATTACAGCCAGATACACGGTACAGCATCTTGGTCACTGCTGAGTATCGCAACAGAGAGGGAGGCAGCGGCTCAGCTCAAGGCAAAACCAGTAAGTGGAGTACAACAGCCTTAGAAAACAGCTGGCCAGTGGAAGCACCCTGAGGCAGCTTGGGGCTAAGCCATCATCTGTTTCCGAAACACACAGTGTTAGATACTAATCATCTATTGTAGTTGGGTTTTTCTTTCTCTTCTTGGTGTTATTTAATTTTTCACTGGTCCATTTTTCTTTGTTTTTTTTGTTTTTTTTAACACAAACACTGCATATTGTGCAACAACTGGGTGGAAGTTTAGTTGTTTGAAAACTCTTAAAGACCCTCTGAATACCTGAAAAACTAAATTAACACCACTTTAAAACAGGGGGTGTTTAAAACTGTACTTCACTGTACTTTATATACCTAGCACCTAAAAGGTAAGAGCACTTGTAATTAGTCTGTTTTTTCTGTGTCGTAACAAAACTTTTTGTGAATAAATCTATTGACACTGGAAAGACATTTAAGATTTCCCCATAAAAGGAGCCACATCTGTAAGAAAAATGCATTTGTAGGTCAAGCAGCAGAGATGAGGGCGTGGGCTCAGCCTATGAAAAACATATTAAATCCAGTCTGTCAATGCCAAACAATTTACTCTCTTGTTCATGCGTGTTCAGTGTTGTTTGTTGAATTGGAAGAAAGAATTTTGTAGAAACAAGAAATATATTGACAATTATAATATATAATGTAATAATAATATAATTGTTTATTCATTAAACAAACACAGGCCTTATTGCACGGGAGAACCGTACAGCTGGGTCACGCATTGCTGTGGGATGGGTCCCATTCTTCTACCAGCATTTCTCGCAAGTCAGTCAGTGCGGTTGTGTTCATCAGTCTGGTACAGAGAGCACACCCAAGCTGATCCTAAAAGCCTTTAAAACTTACGGTCAGGACTGATGGCAGGCCATTCCATCCTCCTCACTCCCAAACTCTGAAGGTCATCCATGATATATCCCACTCTGTGGGGGCAGGGACTGTCATGTTGGAGGATTGGCTGCAGTCTCAAAGAGTGGAGATTTAGATTTCTTGATGTGTTTCTACACTGAGATTGCCTCCAGTGATGACAAGTGAGAGAGATGCTGGGCCGCATCATCACACTGCCACCATCAAATACTGTTCGGCATAGACGGAGGATTGTGTTAGTTTTTCATTGGCACTACCCACATATTTAACTCAGCTGCTCCACCCAGAACTGCATTTTTCTTACAAATGGGGCACAGTTTAAAGGGAAATAAACAGCCTTTCCAACTGTATAAAATTGACTGCCAAGAAGCATTGTTACCACAAAGAAATAAACATGTATACACTAATTTCCTTTCTTTTGGTCTGTTGTATATTTATGTGAAGTGGGAAGAGTTATGTTTTTTAAGATTTTATCCAAACCAGGTGAGTATAGAAAAGTGATCAAACATATTACAATGACAATCACCAGCTGCAGTCAGGTGAGCTTTAGATGTAAGAAAGAAGCATGCCCAGTATAGAAATGCAAAGATACTTGGGCCTGAAATTTATTCTTTGTTTACTTGAAAATGTAAAAAAAATACTGACAATTTCTTCAAGCTATATTTTATCCTGAAGAGAATCTGTGCATTATATCCTGTTATCCCTGTCTTTCTTTGGTGCCCAGAGCAACTGCTTTCCAGCCATGTGTGCTGGGCCTCCTCTGATCTCTGGTAACAATCACTGAACAAAGGTGTGTAATCAGAGTAGAGGTTCAAACTTAGCAAACAAAGAAACATAATAAATAACCATAATATATAGAAACATTGCAATTACAAACTGAACACAGAACACACGTTTTAAAAATGCCAAAATTAATATTCACTGCAGTTAATATACATCAAGTGGGGGAGATAAAGTGTAAATGACATCTGTTACCAAGAACTCAAAGACAAAAAAAGCAAAATGTTGAAACTACAACAGTTTGTTCTTCTCCTTGCAGGTTTTATCAGTTTTTTTCGTTCATATGTAACTCCTTTTTCATGCCCTCTACTGATTATATCTGTGTGTCCGTCCCTGCAGCCAGTCTACGTGTGAGCAGCATAAGCGTGGTCAGGTCAGACCATACCAGTATTTGTTTGTCGTGGAGACCAGTCTCTGCCGTTGATGGATACCGTGTTGTTATACAGTCAGTTAAAGGTAATCTCCTAAAACATTTATGGACGTTTATACTCAACATGTTTCTGAAACCACATTAACTGGGGTGAACATCATGTTGGGTTCTGACTCTGTGTTTAGACAAGCAAACAAAACAGGAAACTGTGGATGAGTCCACCAGCAGTTACTGCTTCAACAGCCTGGAACCTGAAACTCTGTATCGCATCAGCGTGCACTCGCTTCTGGGCTCTGCAGAGGGCGCTGCCGTCTCCATTCTCCATCCTACAGGTGTGAAGTAATTACAGTCCCTTGCAAAAGTGTTCACACCCCTTTGACATGCTGTCACATTACAACCACAGACCTCAGTGGGTTTTATTAGGATTTTATGCAATGGTCTAACACAAAGTAGCACACAATTGTTAAGTGGAAGGGAGATAAATCATGATTTTCAACATTTTGTACAAAATTGCCTTCATGAATCTCTTCAGTAGATTCGTATGTGATTTAATCTCAGTATAACTCCAGCTGTTCTGTTAAGGCCCCAGATGTTATTAGAGAACATTAGTGAACAAACAGCATTGTGAAGACTCATGCTGACCACAACATCCCCATGATGAAACATGGTGGTAGCTGTATGATGAAAAAGACTTGAGACTTTTGACGGAGGTTCACCTTCCAGCCGGACAACAACCATAAACATACAGCCAGATATATAATGGAAGGGTTTAGATCAAAGCATTTTAATGTGTTACAATGACCTAGTCAAAGTCTAGATATTAATCCAATTGAAAAGCTGCAGCAAATCTTGAAACTTAGATGTGCATAGACATTCTGAAACAAACATGGCTAATCTGGAGGTATTCTGCAAATGCAAAACAATGCTGTCTTTAGTCTATCAAATGCAAAAGATTCACAAACTGTTGAGGGTTAAATGTAGGCCTTGAAAAGTTTACCTAATTATATCTGTGTATTAGTCTTATTAATAAGAAATATTTTCTTTACCAGTGTCAATGAATAATAAAATTAAAGGTTAGATTCCCTTCGTCAGGGAACTCTCTTTATGCATACTTCATGGAAAAAAGATTAACCTTTCAGTTAAAATAGAATGATTATATTGTAATGAATCATTTTTAGAATTATTCATTAACCTGTTAGTAATCATGCCAGAATTATTGTTTAGAGTAAAAGTCTAATTTTATCCAAAGTCCTATCAGTGTCTCTCTCAAACTCAAACATAAAGTACTCGTACTGGTACTTGTCGTCTTCCCGTTATTCAGGACCAGGTTGCGGGAACAGCAATCTCAGTAGAAACACCCAGACTTCCCTCTCCCCAGACCCCTCCTTCAGTTCCTCTGGGGGGAGCCCAAGGCTTACCAGGTCAACCGAGAGACATAATCCCTCCAGCATGTCCTGGACCGTCCCCTGGGCCTCCTTCTGGAGGGATGTGCCTAGAACACCTCTTGAGGGAGGTGTCCAGAGAGCATCTGGAATGCCTCTTGATGTGGAGGGGCAGCGGCTCTACTCCGAGCTCCTCCCGGGTGGCCGAGTTTTTCACCCTATCTCTAAGGGAGTGCCCGGCCACCCTGCGGAGGAAGCCCATTTCAGCCGCTTGTATCGGGGATCTCATGCCTATGGGTGAGGGTAGGAACGTAGACCGACCGGTAAATTAGGAGCTTTGCCTATCAGCTTAGCTCTCTCTTCACCATAGCTGGCCTTCGAAACCGATGAAACATAAGGTTTCACACATAATTTGGAGTTCTGAAAACATGACTTAACTTTAAAGGCAAGGTTTGAATATGAAAAGGTGAAGTTGGTCCATCAACTCTGGCCACCTATGAACCACCACAATAAAGTTGATAAGAGGTGCCTCACTTTGTCAGAAATAAGATTGTGGTGTTCCCTCTTTTTCAAAACTAAATTTGGACCTGTGCAATTCGCCTGCTCCCATCTCTGACTCTGGTTATGGAGAATATCTCAACACAGCTGTTGTACGGCTGGAAAGCTCACCCTCAGATTGGCCAGCAGTTCCTCTCCTGGCACTGGCCTTTGAATGTTTCCTTGGAGCCTCGCTTCAGCTTTGGAACCTCATTGTAAAGAGTACAAAAGATCATTTTGGTGGAATATTTGGCTCTTTTTCCTACGGCAGATTCATGAAGGCAAAACCTGAAAGATTAACTTCCCAAATTAACAAAACAAATAAAAGTAAACAAGTGAACAAAAACAAAAACAAAAAGTTACAAACAATGAGCCAACCGAATTTTAACCACGTTGTTCAAGCTTGATATGTCTGATTGGGCTTCCTGTTTGATGCTGCTGTGTGTCTCTCAGTCTGATGATGTCATCAAACACGTATCACAATGGAATTTAATAAGTCTGTGTTTGTGGAGCATTAAGGCTCAGTTATAGTGGTGCTTCGGGGTGTCAACCAGGACTCTGCTGATGGCGCGCGAGCCTGAACAAGTGCTGTAGGTGTTTATACTTGATCCTGACATTGCTGCAGTATTCTCTGAAAACACAAGGGGCACTATGCTAGAAAACCAGAAGAAATGTAGTGAAAGATAGAAGAAATGCTTCACATAACAAAAAAAATGGATGTGTGCACTATTAAAAAAACTATTCTGTTTCTTGCAAAGTTTCAGAATAATAACAGTAAAACCGCTTTTTGACCTCTTGGTGAAGGATATAAAACTATACCTAGATACAATTTCGGACTCTTAACAATAAAAACAATATAAAAACTTTAAACACTGTTAATGCATACAAGCTAACTTTGTAACACGCATTTCTCTTACCTTTTTTGTTTGTTGTTTTATGTTCTGTTACTCCCTTCCTCCTGTTCATGAAGATTTATTTTAGCGTGAAACGTTTGAACCTCCGACTTCATTCATTCAAAACTCGTGGAGGTGCATGATCAGGCGGCATGACTGCCCGCAGGGCCCTTGTGCAGGGGCGGAGATTGCGCACGCACCCTCGCGGCCTGTTCAATGCATCAAGTATAAACCTACTCATACTCATCGTACTCGTACTCGTCATCTTCCGCTTTATCTGGGACCGGGTCGCAGGGGCAGCAGACTCAGCAGAGACGCCCAGACGTCCCTCTCCCCAGACACCTCCTCCAGCTCCTCCGGAGGGAGCCAAAGGCGTTCCCAGGCCAGCCGAGAGACATAGTCCCTCCAGCGTGTCCTGGGCCGTTCCCTGGGCCTCCTCCTGGTGGGACGTGCCTGGAACACCTCCCGAGGAAGGCGTCCAGGAGGCATCCGGTATAGATGCCCGAGCCACCTCAACTGGCTCCTCTCGATGTGGAGGAACAGCGGCTCTACTCCGAGCCCCTCCCGGATGGCCGAGCTCCTCACCCTATCTCTAAGGGAGTGCACGGCCACCCTACAAAGGAAGCTAATTTCAGCCTCTTGTATCCGGGATCTCGTTCTTTCAGTCATGACCCAAAGTTCATGGCCATAAGTGAGGGTAGGAACGTAGACCGACTGGTAAATCTAGAGGTTCGCTTTTCGGCTCAGCTCTCTCTTCACAACGGGCCGGCACAGCGCCCCCATTACTGTGGCACCCGCAACGATCCGTCTGTCGATCTCCCGCACCATTCTTCCCTCACTCGTGAACAAGACACAGAGATACTTGAACTCCTCCACTTGAAGCAGGAACTCCCCTCCAACCTAAAGAGGAAAAGCCACCCTTTTACGGTCGAGAACCATGGCCTCGAACTTGGAGGAGCTGATCTTCATCCCAGCTGCTTCACACTCGGCTGCGAACCGCCACAGCGCATGCTGTATGTCTTGGCTAGAGGGGGCCAGCAGGACCACGTCATCCGCAAAAAGAAGAGACGAAATCCACTGGTCCCCAAACCAGACCCCCTCCAGCCCTTGGCTCTGTCTAGAAATTCTGTCCATAAAAGTTATGAACAGGACCGGTGACAAAGGGCAGCCCTGCCAGAGTCCAACATGCACCGGGAACAGGTCCGATTTAGTGCCGGCAATGCGAACCAAACTCCTGCTCCGCTTGTACAGAGACCAGATGGCCCCTAATAAAGGGCCCCCGATTCCATACTCCTGGATCACCCCCCACAGGGCATCACGAGGGACACAGTCGAATGCTTTCTCCAGGTCCACAAAACACATGTGGACTGGTTGGGCAAACTCCCATGAACCCTCGAGTACCCTTGACACAACCTAACTTTATTCAATCAAGGTCAAAAAAATATATTTATTATATTTTCAAATCATATTATTTACATTTCAGGGGAGACAGTTGCTGAACAAACCTTACTTCCTGGCTAGAAGCAGAAGTCCAGGTTAAGGTCTACTGACACACAATCCTTCCAAGAAGAGACAAACAAGAGTGCATTGTTTTTCCTGCTCTCGGTGGAGGTGGACGCTTTTTCTCTGTCTCCCGCACCCCTCCCATATCTGCCCTCCTTCAGCTCTGTGTCTTGTCTTTTTTTTGGAGCCTCTTTTTGCACATCTTCCAAATTCTTCCAAAATATGGATTTGGTTAGCTGGTCTCTCAATGCAATTGATAAAATTTTCTCGACGAGAAGACAGGGGTCGGGAGAGCCCACTAACCCGGACGGGACGTTTTTCTCTGGATACACGATGGACTCCTGACAGAAGTGGAGGATTGTGTGTCTATCGATAATGTCAGTCGAGGATGTGGAAGATGTGTATATAATTGGATGTTTGATATCAGGATTTCTGCTTTTTGGAGTCAGTGGTTACCTGACATATCGGGAAATTCAGAGAATGTCAGCAGCTGTTCTGGCCAATGTAAGGCTGCCTGGCATCTGTGATGGGATCTTCAGAGCGATCAACACTCAGACTGAGATGTTACGTGAGCTGAATCGCAGACTGGATGTGATCCTTAGGATCGCAGGCAGGTTGCGGTTCCTGGACTCAGGGGTGAAATGGGATAAATCTTGGAGAAAGTTGTTTGCTCGGATCTGGCAGAAAGACCAGGAATTTGGCTGTTTGGATTTGCCTTTGAGAAGCACCAGTGAGACTCTCAAGGCTGACGGAAAATTAAGAGTCAGCCTAACCCAAATAATTATTGTTTTTCTGAATCTGGCTCCCCTGCGCGGCCTTGATGGCTGGTTATCTTCAACTTCTCCTGGAAGTTATGTAAACATGACGCTCTGCTCCCTCTGCCCCCTCCCTTCCCTGAGGACACCTGTGGACCTGCTCAGAACTTTGTGGCCGGTTGATGAACATTCCAACGAACCATCAAGGACAATGGCCTCTGTGACAGTGCTTCATGGACTTACTTGCACACACTCACTTGCACACACACACATGCTCAAGATAAACATATGCACCCCTCACACCACCTTCACCGTTCCCAGCATGATGTTGTTTTGTAAATTTGTTGCTTCTTTGTGCTGAGGTTTTTTTGCAATCTCAAACTGTATCCTGCTAAGGATAAAGTGTGAAATATGATTTTTTTTTCCCTCTACTTACCTAATGTGGCCTCTTTTCTCATCTAGCAAGGGCAGCGCCTGTGAGTGGGCAGCAAAGCCTCGGTGACCCGTCCCCCCATTGTCTTGTGTCATGATGTATGTTTGGATGGGTTGGACTGGAATTCTAATTTCCCCTCGGGGATCAATAAAGTATCTTTGAATTGAATTGAATTGAATTTGTTTCAAAAGGTTACTGAGTTACTGAGTTTTGACATGCATTGACTTACCTATAAATGAACATTTTTCTGTCTCAAAACAGCTTCATGTTCTCAAAACAGTCTCAGGTTCATCATCTGTGTAATAAAACAGTGTTTCAACTGAATCTAAACTCACGATGAAGGCCTTCTTAATAGTGTTGGTCAAAAGAATGGAGAGTGTGCATATGTGTCATACAGCAGTAGATGTTACACCAGGTATTACATTACATCTACACTTGCTTCCCTCTAATGTATTCCTCTAGCTCCAGAGTTGGCATATCTCCCTATTATTAGCAACTTTATACCCACTTTTAAGAATCCAGTTGGTTGATTTGCCTTTCATTTTGGCTCTGATGACTTGTTTTTGTCACAAAATCTGGGACAGAACATACAATTTTACAGTGCTACGAACAAATCCAGCTATGCCCTATGTTTTCAGAATATTTTTTCATTTTCTTTGTATTATAAAAACACCATGAAAGTATGATCCTGGCACATGTGAAGTGCCTACAATGCACAAATTAAAAACACATGTCCCCCACCTGCCAATGCACCTTTCCTAAAAATCAATTGAAAAAAGGAAACATTTATCTCTAATTCATGTAAACTAATTACTTGTGTTGGTGTACTGGTATTTGAGATTACAGTGCATACAAAATACAACCGACAGTTTATTAGCAAATAGAATCAAATTAATTTGCACAAATGTTTGAAATTATGAACGTATCACAAGTCTCACAAAACTGCAATTAAAGTACAAAGTAGTAGTTATTCCGGTAATGATGCACGTTGTTTTGATTGTTCATTTTCCAGCTCCAGCCAGAATTCCTATCCAACCACGGATATATCCTGTCCACAATGAAGGTGAATCCTTATATTTTTCTTCTTGTGTTTTTAGAGTAGTTCAGCATTTCTTTTAGATTTTTCGTATGCAGCCTTAGATTGCTTTACAGGATGAGGAAAAATGTTCACACGTTTACCTCAGCAAAACAAGACATGGATCTCTATTTACAGTGCTGTCAGAAGTGTTCTCGTCACAGAGAATAATGTCACTATAGTTTAAGGCTTTTAATGGTTTGTTAGAAATGTTCTTTTACCAAGGTGTAATAAATACACAATGTATAATAAAACGTTTCGGTTAATTATGGATTTTCTTTAATCCACACATGGTCGAAATAAAAAAACAGGCAGACAAAGCCAAGGTCTGTTAACTTCTCTAAGATCATGATTGACTGCAGCTGGTAGTTTCTCTTTGACAGCAAGCAGTAGATTGACCAACAATCAGAACAATGGGTGAGTCAAACTAATGGAAAGTCTAAGGAGAATTGTAGATTTATACAAGTTGAGAATATGTTTTAGAGCCACTTCTAAACAACTGCAGCCCAAAATGAATTGTTATGTAAGTCCAAGTCACACCATGTTTGCAAAAGTCTAGAAGAAGAACCAAAACCAATTGACCACTTCTATGATCAATAGGTTTGAACAGGTCAGTGGCAGAAAACTAACCTGTTTATATGAACTTTACCAATTCTGCCACATCAAATATGCAGCCAAAAATATGCCAGAGGTTTGCTGATGGATGCAAAAAAGTGTGGTCGACATGCAACTTGCTAAGCGAAACGTATTCAAATATTATTGGAGTGTATGTAAATATCTGAGCCTGAATGTATAATGTTGGCCCCGTGTGGATTAGAGAAAATTCACCTAAACATTTCCATCTAACTTCTTTCTACATTTTAAAAGTTGGGAAGTGTACAATCAGTAAACCATGGACTTTAAAAGTCCCATACCTATATGACATTCATGTCCATGATTCCTAGTTGTCAAACAGAAGTGATCATATTTCAGTTATTTTTCGGTTATTGTCAATATTCTTGGAAACCATAGTGATACACTCTTGCCGTTGCTGCTTGCCTACCTTGTCTTATAATGTCTCAGCGCTGCCCTCTTGTGTTGCAGTCTGTCCTGAAATCACCATCCAGAACAGCATTGTTAAAGGTGAGGCTGGCTTACCTCACACACTATTTCATATAAAAAAAAGAGAAGAAATTGACCCATTTGATCCCAATAAATGTTCTACTGAGTATTAATGATTTATTTGTGTGCTGGTTCAGGTTTTAACATGATGGAAGCGTTTGGTCTGACACAGAAAGCTCACTCATCAGTAGAGGGTGTGGCAGCCGAGCCTTTTGTCTTTAACACTCTCCCCACCTACACCTTGTACAAAGATGTGCAGTTGACACAGAGTACCAAGTGAGACTTTATTATTTCACAAATTAGTTAAAAAGGAAACCTCCTACCATGCCTTTCTTAATGCATGTTTGCTTAGCAGAATGTCTGACAGAAGGTTTGCTTTTTGTAGATGGATCTTAGAGTAATTTCTTCTTTTTACCCTCCTAATGTGTTAATATGGTAATTTGATGTTTTTTTCTAAAACGTGGTCATTGGCATATTTAAATTAAATGAAGTTCGCCAGAGAAAAAACTACAGTAAAGCTTCTAAACAAAATTTTTCCTTTTCTGTTTTCAGGTTTATTCACCCTGCAGGTTTCTCTCCAGAGCACACCATCAGCATCACTTTTCGCCTGCTGCAGGATACGACGAAAGAGGCCTTTGCTCTCTGGCAGCTCACTGACAATGACTTCCAGCCAAAGATGGGAGTTGTAATCGACCGTGAGTAATGCTTCTGGAGCTCTCCATCTTCTAAAACAGGAGCTTTTTCATTATTCACATAGACTCATCACATCTACATTTGAATGTGAGCAGATTAAAATGCCTTTGTCTGAAGCCAGGTGTTGGAATTATGATTATTGATTAATTAATCTTTATCAATAATTATAATCAAAAATCATAATTTGACTAAATTAATTTCTTAACCAAAATCCTCATTTATGAATCAAGACCAGACATGTCTTCTGGTGTTGTAATTGCGGCTCAACGCCTCTGATAATTACAACCGTTAAATACTCAGTAATAATTGATAACTATTACCAGAGATGTCACTGTTTAGTCGAACGTTTCGGCAGAAACGGTCGACTAAACAGTGACATCTCTGGTAATACTCTGGTGGAACTTTAACCTTATCTTGACTGACGAATCACTCTTGCAAAAAATGAACACAAAACGCCTTCTCTTTATCTATGTGAATATTTATTAAATCACAGCCTGATACACTCGCTCTTCCGATTCAATAATCTTCACCTACTCAAACATGCAAAGTTCTACACAAAAGGGGTAAATATCTAACTAAACAAAATAAGGCAAAACAGCAGTGGGTGCATATGGGATCAAACCAGCAGTTATGGCAAAAATGATAATATGACAAAGGGGTGTGGTGGTGAGTAGAGGTGGGGGCACAGCTCCAACTGTAACTCAGTTATACTCAATCATAAAACCTCCCCCAACTCTGCGAGGTGACAAAGAGTTATAAAACTTTTGGTGGCAAGCTAGCAAGCAGTAAGGTTGAAGACAAAGAAAATGTTGAATTTCACCATGAGGTTATTATAACAGTCCAGTCTCACAGCACACCTGCGCTTGCTCTCAGGTGTTCAATAACCCCGCAAAACACACACAAAGCTGGGTAGCGCAGCGGCTTCCAGACATCCAACACGGCACATCAAAGTTTCAATAAAAAGGTTACATGCACATATCATTCAGGACACATTAGATTAAATGGCGAATCTCATTGCACTAAAACCTCCTGTACCCTGCCCAGACTTTCTAAGAAAGAACAAAAAATAAAAGATGGTTTTACTTTTCGTTGTCTCCCTTCTGAGCGGGGTTGAGAGAGAATGGGGTGGAAGTTGGAAGTTACTGTGTGTCCACAGTTAACTTCAGGAAAAGCGGTCAATCTTTGTCCTCTGGCCTCCTTGGCGAAAGGGAAAATATGATCTGACCATCACAGTCGACTAGGACAAAACAAGGTGGCTCCTTGAAACTCCGTGGTTTTTTAGTTACGTGTTAAACACATCTTCGATCGGCAAAGTGAGATTTCGGGCCGCCTTATTCCAGAAACCTGAGTTATGAATTCTTTGTTGGCCAACGAAAGAGAGAATAAATTAAATCCACTCGGGACTCTTCTCCAGGTGATGCTTCAGATGTTGGTAACCGTGTCACGGTCTCCAACTGAAGGCAAATGTTCAAAATGGGCGCCTTCCTATATAGCGTCCTGTGACGTCAGACTTGGAGCGCCCCGTCATATCAGTCGCAATGTCCGACGGGATCTGTAGGAACGGTCTATCCTGGATACAAAATGGCCGAAAATGCCAGGAGGCCTGGTTGCGTCCAGCAACGTGCAAATGGTCCAATATTCAGCAAACAAGTGGTCCAACACAGGAAATATACACTAGATTGCCAAAGGTACTCACTTAACCTATGACTTGCATAAGAACTTCAGTAACATCCCTTTCTTAATCCTCGTACTCGTCATCTTCCGCTTATCCGGGACTGGGTTGCGGTGACGGCAGTCTAAGTAAACTTCCCTCTCCCCAGACACCTCCTCCAGCTCCTTAGGGGGAAGCCAGAGGCATTCCTGGGCCCGCCAAGAAACGTGGTCCCTCCAGCATGTCCTGGGCCTCCTCCCGGTGGGACGTGCCTGGAACACTTCCTGGGGGAGGTGTCCAAAACGCATCCAGAACAGATGCCCGAGCCACCTCAGCTGACTCCTCTCGATGTGGAGGAGCAGTGGCTCAACTCCGAGCCCCACCCGGATGGCCGAGCTCCTAACCCTATCTCAAAGGGAGTGCACGGCCACCCTATGGACGAAGCTCATTTCAGCTGCTTGTATCCAGGATCTCATTCTTTTGGTCATGACCCAAAGTTCATGCCCATAGGTGAGTGTAGGAATGTAGACCAACCGGTAAATTGAGAGCTTTGCCTTTCAGCTCAGCTCTCCCTTCACCACAACGGACTGGTGCAGCGTCCGCATTACTGTGGTGGCTGCACCGATCTGTCTGTCGATCTCCCTCTCCATTCTCCCCTCACTCATGAACAAGACCCGAGATACTGGAACTCCTCCACTTGAGGCAGCAATTTACCTCCAACCCGCAGAGGTCAAGCCACCCTTTTCCAGTCAAGAACCATGGCTTTGGACTTGGAGGAGCTGATCTTCATCCCCGCTGCTTACACTTGCCTGCGAACTGCTACAGTGCATGAGGGGCCAGCAGGGCCACGTCATCTGTGTGGAATCGAAATCCCCAAACCAGGCCGCCTTTGGCCCTTGTCTGCACCTAGAAATCCTGGTTATGAAAGTTATTACCAGGAGCAGTGACTAAGGGCAGCCCTGCCAGAATCCAACATGCCCAGGATCAGGACTGACTTAATGCCGGCAATGCGAACCAAAATCCTGCTTCTCTTGTACAGAGACTAGATGGACCCTAATAAAGGGTCCCTGACTCCGTATTCCTGGAGCGTCCCGACCCACAGGGCACCACAAGGGTCTTGGTTAAATGTCTTCTCCAGGTCCACAAAACACATGTGAACCAGTTGGGCAAACTCCCATGAACTCTCAAGCACCCTGTAGGGTGTAAAGCTGGTCTAGTGTTCTACGCCCAGGACGAAAACCACACTGCTCCTCCTGATGCCGAGATTTGACCATCAGCCAGACTCTACTCTCCGATACCCTGGCATAGGCCTTACCAGGGAGTCTGGGGAGTGTGATCCCCCATGTAGTTGGAACATACCCTCCAGTCCCCCTTCACAAGGGGGACCACCACCTCGGTCTGCATGTCCAGAGGCACCCTTCCCCAACTGCTACGCCATGATGACGAGGCGTGTCAGCCACGACAGCCCCACAAGATACAGAGACCTGAGGTGCACACCTCATCTAACGCCAAAGCTTTGCCACCGCAGAACTTTTGATCCGCCTCAGTGACTTTAGCCTGAGTGATGAGTCCAACTCCAAGTCCCCAGTCTCTGCTTCCACCAGAGAAGGTGTGACAGTAGGATTGAGGAGATCCTCGCAGTACTTCTTCCACCGTTGAGGTCAGCAGCTCCCCGCCCCCCCTGTAAACAGTGTTGGTGAAGCACTGCTTCCCTCTCCTGAGGCGCCGGACAGTTTGCCAGAATCACTCAAGGCCGATGTTCTCCATGGCCTCACCAAAAACCTCCTAGGCCCAGGTTTTTGCCTCTGCTCCTTTAAACTTCTGGAATGGCCTAAAATATGTCTCTGACCAAGGGCTCTGCCAGATGTTCTTAGCAGACCCTTGCTTAATGCGTGGGCCAGCCAAGTCTGTCTGGAATCCTCCTCTTCCAGCTGATCCAACTCACCACCAGGTGAGTGCGATAGACATATAGCCAAAGGTCAGAAGACACAACTGCAAAGTCGGGTATCGGCCTCTGGTGCCAAGTGCACTGATGAACACCATTATGCTTGAACATGGTGTACGGTATAGAGAATCCTTGCCTGGGACAGAAATCAATAACGAAACACCACTCGGGTTCAGATTGGGGAGGCCATTGATCCCAATCACACCCCTCCAGGTGAGCTAATTGTGGCTCAGCAGCTGTACTTATTGCTAAGTCATAAAGGTTTCCTTCCAGTCAAACAACAGGGCCAACCTCCTAAAAACAGACCAACAACATAATCCCTTCTGCACCAAACTTTACACTTGACACAGTGCTGTCAGGAAAGTACCGTTTTTCTGGCAGCTGGGTGATGTGGGGTGATGTGCTCCACTTTCTTAGTTCTAGTGAGGACGCGGGCAGCAGCGCTCTGGATCAACTGCAGCTGTCTGATCTACTTTTTAGGTAGACCTGTGAAGACACCGTTGCAGTAATCAATTCTACTTAAGCTAAATGCATGAATTAGTTTTTCAAGGTCCTGCTGAGACATTAGTCCTTTAATCCTGGAGATGTTCTTTAGATAGAAGGCCGACCTTGTTACTGTCTTTTTGTGCCTCTCAAGGTTCAGGTCTGAGTCCATCATTACACCCAGGTTTCGAGCCTGATTGGTGGTTTCTAGCTATATTAGCTGAAGCTGGGTGCTAACTTTTAAACGCTCTTCCTTTGGTCCAAAAATTATTGCTTCAGTTTTGTTTTGATTCAGTTGAAGAGAATTTTGGCAGATCCATGCATTGATTTCTTCTAAGCATTTACCCAGCGCTCGAATGGGTTCATGGTCGCCTGGTTACATCGTAACGTATAGCTGTGTGTCGTCTGCATAGTTATGATAACTTATGTTGTTGTTAATTACAATCTGAGTTAGGGGAGCATGTACAATACAGACCAAAAGTTTGGACACACCTTCTCATTCAAAGAGTTGTCTTTATTTTCATGACTATGAATATTGTAGCTTCACACTGAAGGCATCAAAACTATGAATTAACACATGTGGAATTATATACTGAACAAAAAAGTGTGAAACAACTGAAAATATGTCTTATATCAGAATCAGAATCAGAAAAGCTTTATTGCCTAGTACGTTTTTGGACATACAAGGAATTTGTTTTGGCGTAGTCAGTGCAATACAATACAAATTAAACAGTATAAACATATCTACAATATAATATAAATATATGTGCACAGTTTTAAGTGAGTGAGAGTAAATATAGAGCAGTATAAGATGCAAGAGCAATAAAACAGTGCAGATGATCAGTGTGCAAGTATGGCAGTGCATATTCTAGGTTCTTCAAAGTAGCCACCTTTTGCTTTGATTACTGCTCCGCACACTCTTGGCATTCTGTTGATGAGCTTTAAGAGGTAGTCACCTGAAATGGTTTTCACTTCACTGGTGTGCCCTGTCAGGTTTAATAAGTGGGATTTCAAGCCTTATAAATGGGGTTGGGACCATCAGTTGTGTTGTGCAGGAGGTGGATACGGTACACAGCTGATAGTCCTACTGAATAGACTGTTAGAATGTGTATTATGGCAAGAAAAAAGAAGCTGAGTGAAGAAAAACGAGTGGCCATCATTACTTTAAGAAATGAAGGTCAGTCAGTCCGAACAATTGGGAAAACTTTGAAAGTGTCCCCAAGTGCAGTCGCAAAAACCATCAAGTGCTACAAAGAAACTGGCTCACATGAAGACCGCCCCAGGAAAGGAAGACCAAGAGTCACCTCTGCTGCGGATGATAAGTTCATCCGAGTCACCAGCCTCAGAAATCGCAGGTTAACAGCAGCTCAGATTAGAGAACAGGTCAATGCCACACAGAGTTCTAGCAGCAGACACATCTCTAGAACAACTGTTAAGAGGAGACTGTGTGACTCAGGCCTTCATGGTAAAATAGCTGCTAGGAAACCACTGCTGAGGACAGGCAACAAGCAGAAGAGACTTGTTTGGGCTAAAGAACACAAGGAATGGACATTAGACCAGTGGAAATCTGTGCTTTAGTCTGATAAGTCCAAGTTTGAGATCTTTGGTTCCAACCACCGTGTCTTTATGCAGCGCAGAAGAGGTGAACGGATGGACTCTACATGCCTGCTTCCCACTGTGAAGCATGGAGGAGGAGGTGTGATGGTGTGAGGGTGCTTTGCTGGTGACACTGTTGGGGATTTATTCAAAATTGAAGGCATACTGAACCAGCATGGTTACCACAGCATCTTGCAGCGGCATGCTATTCCATCCGGTTTGCATTTAGTTGGACCATCATGTATTTTTCAACAGGACAATGACCCCAAACACACCTCCAGGCTGTGTAAGGGCTATTTGACCAAGGAGAGTGATGGGGTGCTGCGCCAGATGACCTGGCCTCCACAGTCACCGGACCTGAACCCAATCGAGATGGTTTGGGGTGAGCTGGACCACAGACTGAAGGCAAAAGGGCCAACAAGTGCTAAGCACCTCTGGGAACTCCTTCAAGACTGTTGGAAAACCATTTCAGGTGACTACCTCTTGAAGCTCATCAACAGAATGCCAAGAGTGTGCGGAGCAGTAATCAAAGCAAAAGGTGGCTACTTTGAAGAAACTAGAATATAAGACATATTTTAAGTTGTTTCACACTTTTTTGGTCAGTATATAATTCCACATGTGTTAATTTATAGTTTTGATGCCTTCAGTGTGAAGCTACAATATTCATAGTCATGAAAATGAAGAAAACTCTTTGAATGAGAAGGTGTGTCCAAACGTTTGGTCTATACTGCAGATATCGAATAGAAGGGGCCCTAAGATGGACCCTTGGGGAACCCCACATGTGATTTTTGTGGTCTCTGTTGTAAAGTTACCTACTGACACAAAAAAGTCTATAGCAATTGTTTAAAAATGCCCGGATTGGGTCCCTAAGCAAATACTTGGGATTGGATTAAGGCACCATTAGTTAAAACAGTACAGCAAATGATGAAAGATGTCAATTTTCTGTTTTTCACAGCTTCTACCAAACATCTGATGTACTTCAGTCTAGACTACAGGGGAGAAGTGCAGGAGCTCACCTTTGATCAGCCTCTGGTTCACAAGATTTTCTATGGAAGTTTTCACAAGGTGAAATAAAACCCATCGAGCTGCTCTTTAAGGATGAATTAATTTTCACTTTTATTTAGCAGCAAATAAAATGGTCCTTCTTTAGAACTAATTATTTCACAGACAAGGGGAGTGTGAGTCAAACATGTTGAGACTTAAGCCTTTAGTTAATGCTTTGTATTTAGTTCCATATTCAAATGCTGCTGCTCCCTATTTGAAGAACCACTGAATGCTGACTTTAATGGAATTTTTCTTCATATATTTCAGTTTCACTTAATGATCAAATTATGGAAACTCTGGTGAAATAAATTAGTTACATAAGAGAAGTGTTTGACGTTAAAAGCCTTTGCTTAATTAACTTTACATGCTGTGGTAATATGGTTGAAAACAGAAAGATTAATATAAACTTGGATGTCATTTTTTATCATTAATAGTGTTTGTGTTTTATTTGGGTCTGACAGGTTCACCTGTCTGTTAGCCAGGTGAGTGTTTCCCTGTCTGTGGACTGTCAGCCTGTTGGTGAAAGGCCAGCTCGCCCTCTGGGAAACCTGCCAACCGATGGATTCGAGATGCTGGGAAAACTGGTGAAAACCAGAGGACCTAATAGCGGCTCAGCCCTGGTAGCTTTTCTTCCTCTCTGACATTAATGCGGAATCGGTTTGTGAATAAACAGAAGAATCTGCTGATTCTTCAAACTAACCCAATGCGAGTAATAAAATGAAGGTAGATATAATTATTTTGTTCTGCTGCTGTTTCCAGTTTCAGCTGCAGTCCTTTGAGATTGTCTGTAATACCACATGGGCTTCCATGGATACCTGCTGTGACCTGCCTGGAGTGGTCAGTGTTCCTGCACATCTTTAGTCAGCTTTTTTTCATGTTGGTAGAAGTATTTGATGACTGTCTGAAAACCGTAATTAAATATGAGAGGTGTGTGAATTTAAGAAACACATTTCCCCAGTTTAGGTACACACATACAGCCGCTTCACCAGTTAACCGAAACCCTTTATGGAATATGTCTGTGTCTCAGAGGGATGAGGAGAGCTGTCCTGCTGCACCGTATACATGTACCTGTTCCTCCAACATTCCTGGAGCTCCTGGTCCCGCTGGACCCATTGTAGGTCACCACATGAGTACCTTTCAAATAAATTGTTTTTGTTTTTTTTTCCTGTAATTTTCTGTGATATAGTAAATACCAAGGCATATTTTTGTTGATTATTAAAATGTTAAAGTTCCATTTATATATTTTCTCACAGGGTAGACCAGGTCCTCAAGGGGAGAAAGGTGATAAGGGAGAGCAAGGCCAAAAGGTAAGATAAAAATGATTGTGACATTTAAAATAGGCAGTGTTATTAGGTAGTTTTAGCTTAAAGTCTTTAACTGTGAAGGAAGTGGGCTTCGTGGCTTCCTAAATATTAAACTTCTATTTTACTGTAATTATTTTATTAATATGAGTTACTGTAAATAATGGTGACATCCTGATCAGGTTTCCAATCTGATACTGATCGAATGGTTAAATCTGGAGAGTCCCAAACTTCATTAAAATCATTGCTATGTATATAAAGTAAAATAAAAGGCTACGTTTCATACTTGTCTAGTATCACAATCATGTCCGACTTATCTCACTCGCAAATGACCGTTCCAGATGCTGTGCTCCCTCCTATTTGTTTCTTTTGACACAGACAGACATATAGTCCACATCCGAGTTTTTGCAGGTCAGCTTCACTATGCTGCTTTAGCATAGCATCAACGCTGTTAAGAAAGCTACTGTAATATCCTGACTGTACATCGCCTGAAACATGCATAGCTTCATTATTTGCTTTTAAACTTATACATCTCCAGTCTTCAATCAGCTGATGTTTTTAGTGACCTGCCAACATCAGCATGTATACTCTCTATTTTAATATGACTTGTTGATAATTTGACTTGTAACATTCTGCACTGTGGAGCAGTTGATACCACCTTAGCCTTGCAGCGAAATGGTCCTGGGTTTCAATCACAACCTAGGGTCTTTCTGAATGGAGCATGCATGTTCTCCTCTGCCTGTGTGGGTTCGGTACATGTCTGTTTCTCCTTTGTGTTTCTGTTTTGCCCTGTCATAGACTGGCGATCTGTCTATTGTGCCGCTTACCAAATATTGCTGGAGATGGGCACCATTAGGAAAAACAGGGATTTGTTAAATTAACATAAAAATGTGCAATAATACAGTTTTGTAAACCACGCACATGAAAATAGGGCACATGACTTGTTGGGCGTGTGTCTGACAATCCCGGACTGTAAACAGCAACTGCAGGTATGATGAGTTGAGTTGGCTCCCAGTCAAGGCATCTAAAGAGAGCTGGAACTCATATCCCCAGGAACTCATACATGTTGTTTTTAAGCAAAACTTGACTGCCATTTTTATGCTGACTCTGTCAGGGGGAGGTGGGGCCCCCAGGAAAGCCTGGATTTGAGGGGGGTCTTGGACCTCTAGGCAGCGTTGGACCGCGAGGCATAACAGTCCAAGGCAAAATGGTGAGTCTTAACTTTACATTTTCTCCTGTGTGTGTTGCTGGTAATGTCTAAGAATTTACTTTAGAAAGATTTAAAAAAAACACATGTTCCTCTGTTGTTAACATTGTTGTAATCAGGGTCCACCAGGAGCGAGGGGAGAAAAAGGAGATCCTGGGCGATCAGGAGTACAAGTGAGTTGAAACAATGCGAATCTGTTTATCTATCCTTTGGTTGTCAAATAACAACAATAATATTCCCTGTCCAACTTGTTTGATCTTTTTTTTATATAGGGTTTACCTGGACCGCCAGGTCCAAAGGGAGAAGAGGGGATCCCAGGGCCCAAGGTGAGTTGCTTGATCCTAGAAAAAGATAACAAGTCCTCTTCCAGCAGAGCTTTGTGCCAGTCCTCATCTCTCCGTCTCTCTCTTTCCATGTTTGCAGGGTATTAGAGGCGTGGAAGGAAACATTGGGGCCCCAGGCATCACTGGCGCCAGGGTGAGAATAAGTTGTCCTTTGTGTACATATCTGACAGCTTGAGTTAAAAATGTACCCTAGAACACAGATTAAAACAAATATTTTATGAAATCTTCATTGAATGGTTGTTGGATTCTAGTGAATGTATTAACTATCAGTCTTTAATAAACTTTTAAAAATGTTATAATCAGGACAACCAAAATATTTAGTTCTAATGGACTAGATTTCTCATATTGGGGAGTATGTAAATATATGCATTTTTTGCTGAAATCAAAACCATCAACAATTATATCTTCCTGGGTGCACTTTAAGTTTTCCTATAAAGTTCAGTTTTTGCCAGTGTCCCCATTAAACATTTTCTGTGGTTCAGGGTTTCCAAGGGCTTCCAGGACACCCAGGACCTGTAGGGGAGAGGGGTCCCTCTGGACCTCTTGGACCAACAGTAAGACCTTTGGGACAAACACAAAAGCAGTCCAGCCTGTCTTCACATATGGTTATCTGCCAGTTTATGCTCATGTACATTTAACTTCACAGGGACTGCCAGGAAATAAAGGGGATCGAGGTGAAAAGGTGGGTAAGAGGGATAAAATACATACTTACTACCACTCTGAGTTTATGTTTAAACAATTATGCTATTACATCTAGTACACCTTAGACTAGAGAAGTCCAATAATGATATGATTTTTACTAGGGGTGCACCGATCGATCAGCCGGCTGATTTCCTTAGTTATGAGTGATCGGCGGGTGATTAGTGATTGGCCGATACTTACATGTGAAACCAATCTTATCCACCAGTCTTATCTACCTTATAACCACAAAAGTGGGAAAATCAGTCAATGTCCCCTTCTGCTCTGCCATGAGAGAGGGCTGACTGATAGACCCGCCCACCAGGTCACATCTGCACATGCGTGGTTAACGATAGTCTCCCTCCGTTGCCAACATAAGATTGGAACATTGAAGGTGTATTGGGCCTTATAACACCTGACAATATAAGTTCTAAAAAAAAAATCTGAATGGGCAGGTTAGGCTTTTTAAAGATCGTGATTGGCCCGAAACCTGCAATCGGTGTATCCTCATTTTTTACAAGGGTTACCTTCAAAGAAGAACAGGTAACATAATAAAGAATTTAACTAAGTTCTCAGATTGTAAGGGGTATAACCCAATCAGCATTAGGTTCAAATACATTTTTGTCATTTGTCTATTGATAAATATTTTATGTGCCACACGGTGTTTTCATACACACATCTGTGTGCGCGACATTCCAGAGTTCTATTGAAAGCATTGCTGTTATTGCAGAGTAAAGTCTTCCCATGTACAGTGTTGCAGCAAAAAGTGTTTTATGGAATTAATGCAATGTCAGAAGCTATTTAAGATTATTACTCAAATGTTTTCAAGCTAACTGGCTAATAGCTTCTGAGCTCATAGCTGCCTTAGCTCACAGCAGGTGAATCTTCTGATATTTTACAGGGGGAACCTCAGTCTATGGCCATGATCTATCAGCTGGTCACACAGGCCTGTGAACAACTAGTACACAGTAAGTACTGTTAAATACAGGGGTGTTACAATGAACACCTCTACCTATATTAATTGTTTGTGATTTGCAGTCACTGCAACATAAAAAATGATGGTGATTTGATGTCTTCCTTTTTAGATGAGGTTTTAAAGCTTGATATGTTCATCAATGAGATTGGTCGAAAGCCCGTTCCTATTGAAGAGCCATTGGGTCCCCCAGGGGAACCTGGTATACCAGGGTCCAGGGGCCCACCAGGTGCCAGGGGCAACCAGGGGAATGTCGGCTCAAGAGGGAGACCTGGGAGGCCTGGATATCCAGGAGAGCAGGGTAAGGTTTTATCTGTTAGATGTCTCATCAGAGCTATTAACCAAGACATTCTGTTCAGTTGCTTCTCTTTTCTCTGTAGGACGGAGAGGTATTCCTGGAGAAAAAGGGCTTTCGGGGAATAACGTCCAGGGGCCCTCAGGGATCAAAGGGTTTGCAGGTACCTCTCCTTGACCTGTTTGTTTCATTTATTAAATTAGTGTCAAACAGATTATCAGTAACCTGTTGTGTGATTAAGATATGTGAGGGATGTGCATTTTGTGTGTGCAGGTCCTCCAGGGGAGTCCAAGCTAGGGGTTCCAGGTCCGAAAGGAAACGATGGTAAGCCAGGACCACTAGGGGCCCTTGGGCCTTCTGGTCAGCCAGGAGAGATTGGACCACGGGGTGTATGTGACAGCAGTGGAGGCTGTCAAAATATTCCCCAGCAAACAGGTTAGCTGCTAAAAGTGGCCGAATGACAGTCTGCAAAATTTAATTTCTGAGGGCAACTGTGTCTCATCTTTAAATCAGTCGTCTGAAAGTTTCTCTTTGTTTGTGTGTATGTTCTTCATTCAGAAGACCCTTATTATGGCTACCAGCCTTGAGAGGAGAAAACAAACAGTGACTATGATGGACATCAGTATGAAAGGACCGTGGTTCCTTTAAAACTGAGCAAGAGCAACAAGAGGCCTGTTTACCTGTTGTCATTTTCCAGTCTTCATCCCATTTGAAATCTCCAGAGAAATTTACCTAAAATGAATCAGAGCTTTCCAGCATCAAATAGAATAACTGTTGATAATAGAAAAAAGTTCTCAGTTGAATCAGTGTTTATTATACAAACAGCACTGAAAGCTTTTATTGCTGTTTTCATGTATCATGCACTGCATAAAGTAACAATTTCATTAAAAACCATACCATGTGGTGCGAACGGCTTTTTTCACGTTATATAAATAATACTGTGAGAGTACTTTTATATATATAGATAATTTGTATATTTTTTATAGTATTTGCTGTATTTTTCTTAATTCATGTGTATTTTATGTGGTGTAAGTTTCATCTGGAAACCCCCGTTTACATTTTTTGATGTCTTGAGATTGGCGAATTTAAAAAAATGTTAGTGTTGAATAAAATCTTTGAATTATTGTGAAACGTGTTGATGTTATGTTGAGACTAAAATGACATTAGATTGATACTGCATAGACTGAAGGTGTGAAACTGCTGCAGATTTGAATTGTAATTTTCAGACATATGAAAGTCATAGATCCGTGTAGGAGCAACCTTATTAGAGAATGTTTCCACTGGTGATTATTTTGAAAAGTACAACTGGAAGCTTCAACAACTCATTTTCATGTTAAATGTAGGTGTGTTCCCCATGTACACTGCACTAATCTATTCTGCATCTTATAAAAGCATATAATAAATTGTCTGTATTGGACCGAGAGACAAACTGTGAAATTCTGGATATGCTCTTAAGATGATGAAATCCATTTATGATTACATTTTTAAAATGATATCAACAAGTGTCAGCTAGATCTAAATATAATGCCCATATTTATTGATTGGTCTCAAGGGTTTTAAATGGGACTTATCCAAAGAAAGGCACGCAACGTCCCACAATGGACTTGTGACACCAATATATACATATACATGTACATACACAGATACATGTACATAGACATGTGGGATACTGTTTGTCCATTATTTGGACGGGGGTACAAATTATGGCAGGGACAGTCTGATATTTTTGTATCCCCTGTAACTTTTGCATTTAAAGAGCTAACTGCTTCAAAATTTGTGGAGTACTTATTCATTATAAGAAGTGTTTAAGATCCGAAAATCAGGAATGTGGGACATTGTTAGTCCATTTTTGAATGGGGATGTAAATCCTGGCAGGCTCAATATGATTTCCTGACGAATGCGCGCTCCCGACGCGGGGGATACTAATTCTGTCGGGGGTAACTACCTTGGCACGACACCTGGCTCCGTAGAAAAGTTACTATTATTGCTTTAAAAAATGGTGTGATAGTAATATAGGGTTTATTTATGATCAAAGTTTCTAGACATTTTTATTATGAGTGTGCCATTGTACAGGGAAATGCTGAAAGCTGTTTTGGATTTCCTAAAAAAACATCACCAATGAGTCAGTCTGTCAGAACTTTGTCATTGGGACGTGTCATGTTTACGTTCTTGTAAGCAAAACTATAATCTACCTCCCTACGGTGGCCGCGAGGTGCAAACGCGCAGCAAAGGACGACAACGCGCTACCAACCTATGCATAATGAAAACTCCATAATTCATAAATGATGCAAACTCCAAAACATACAAACGCAAAAACTAACGCAACAGAAAGACACTTCAAATGAAAATGCTGTAAATGCGAAAACAACAGCGAAAAGCAGAAACAACAGCAAGTTTTAAAAAAGCCGCAAAAGAAAAGAAGCTGCAAATACGAAAACAACAGCCAGTTAAAATAGGAAAATACTTATTTATACTTATTTATAGGTATTTAACCGCTTCAATTTATTTTGAAAACACCAAACAGGAAGCTACGCAGCAGGCAGCAGTTGTGCGGCTGCGCAGATGGGTTGTTGTAGTGTCACGTAGCCATGGCGAGTCGAAAACCTTTGCAGCCAAACCGAGTAAACGGAGACAAGTACTCCGTCCTGTTACCGACATACAACGAAAGAGAAAACCTTCCTCTGATCGTGTGGCTCTTGGTGAAATATTTCGGAGAAAAGTGAGTTGGTGGTAGCTGCTGAACTGCTCGGCTAGTGCTAACTGCTGCTGCTGTCGCCGTGTTGGAACCGGAATGCTGAGCTGAATCTTATCTCTAAGATGTTAACATTCCGAACTGGGCCGTCCCAGAATGTGTACTGTGGTATTTAAAATGATCCTGGACCTGTGGTTGACACTTATTACTTATCTTTCATCAGTGATATTGTTTAAGTTTGTACCAGACTGGTGGAGCATAAGAACTGAAAGCTTCTCCATGTTTGGTTCTGATTCTGAGGATGCAGAGTAGAGTGGACCAGAAGACCTGAGTGGTCTGGACGGTGGATTCAACAGCAACTGTGGGGATGTGCTCTACTTTCTTAGTTCTAGTGTGGACCAGGCAGCAGGGTTCTGGGTCAGCTGCAGCTGTCTCATTAACTTTTTAGACAGACCTGTGAAGACACTGTTGCAGTAATCAATTCATCTATAGATAAATGCATGGAGTATTTTAAGATCCTGCTAGGACTTAGTGATTGGCTTTATGTGCCTCTGGAGGTTCAGGTCTGAGTCCATCACTACAGGTCCTTCTCAAAAAATTAGCATATTGTGATAAAGTTAATTATTTTCTATAATGTCATAATGAAAATTTAACATTCATATATTTTAGATTCATTGCACACTAACTGAAATATTTCAGGTCTTTTATTGTCTTAATACAGATGATTTTGGCATACAGCTCATGAAAACCCAAAATTCCTATCTCACAAAATTAGCATATTATTAAAAGGGTCTCTAAACGAGCTATGAACCTAATCATCTGAATCAACGAGTTAACTCTAAACACCTGCAAAAGATTCCTGAGGCCTTTAAAACTCCCAGCCTGGTTCATCACTCAAAACCCCAATCATGGGTAAGACTGCCGACCTGACTGCTGTCCAGAAGGCCACTATTGACACCCTCAAGCAAGAGGGTAAGACACAGAAAGAAATTTCTGAACGAATAGGCTGTTCCCAGAGTGCTGTATCAAGGCACCTCAGTGGGAAGTCTGTGGGAAGGAAAAAGTGTGGCAGAAAACGCTGCACAACGAGAAGAGGTGACCGGACCCTGAGGAAGATTGTGGAGAAGGGCCGATTCCAGACCTTGGGGGACCTGCGGAAGCAGTGGACTGAGTCTGGAGTAGAAACATCCAGAGCCACCGTGCACAGGCGTGTGCAGGAAATGGGCTACAGGTGCCGCATTCCCCAGACCTGGGCTACAGAGAAGCAGCACTAGACTGTTGCTCAGTGGTCCAAAGTACTTTTTTCGGATGAAAGCAAATTCTGCATGTCATTCGGAAATCAATGTGCCAGAGTCTGGAGGAAGACTGGGGAGAAGGAAATGCCAAAATGCCAGAAGTCCAGTGTCAAGTACCCACAGTCAGTGATGGTCCGGGGTGCCGTGTCAGCTGCTGGTGTTGGTCCACTGTGTTTTATCAAGGGCAGGGTCAATGCAGCTAGCTATCTGGAGATTTTGGAGCACTTCATGCTTCCATCTGCTGAAAAGCTTTATGGAGATGAAGATTTCATTTTTCAGCACGACCTGGCACCTGCTCACAGTGCCAAAACCACTGGTAAATGGTTTACTGACCATGGTATCACTGTGCTCAATTGGCCTGACAACTTTCCTGACCTGAACCCCATAGAGAATCTGTGGGATATTGTGAAGAGAATGTTGAGAGACTCAAGACCCAACACTCTGGATGAGCTAAAGGCCGCTATCGAAGCATCCTGGGCCTCCATAAGACCTCAGCAGTGCCACAGGCTGATTGCCTCCATGCCACGCCGCATTGAAGCAGTCATTTCTGCAAAAGGATTCCCGACCAAGTATTGAGTGCATAACTGTACATGATTATTTGAAGGTTGATGTTGTTTGTATTAAAAACACTTTTCTTTTATTGGTCGGATGAAATATGCTAATTTTTGAGATAGGAATTTTGGGTTTTCATGAGCTGTATGCCACAATCATCCGTATTAAGACAATAAAAGACCTGAAATATTTCAGTTAGTGTGCAATGAATCTAAAATATATGAATGTTAAATTTTCATCATTACATTATAGAAATTAATGAACTTTATCACAATATGCTAATTTTTTGAGAAGGACCTGTACACCCAGATTTCCGGCCTGATCAGTGGTTTCTGGCTGTAATAACTGAAGCTGTGTGCTGACTCTTGATCATTCCTTCTTTGGTCCAAAAATAATGACTTCAGTTTTGTTTGAAGAAGGTTATGGCACATCCATGCATTGATTTGTTCTGTGTATGTTCTGTGTACCAACCTTTGTGTAGTTATGGTAACTTATCATACTGTGTGTTATGATCTGAACTAGGGGGAGTATGTAGATATTAAATAGGAGGGGTTCTAGGGTGGAACCCTGTGGAACCCCTCATGTGATTTTTGTGAACTTTGATGTAAACGAAGATTACTAATTATCAAGAATGGTATATATAATTTTAAGCATACTATTTAATGAAATGTGAATGAATGTTTTTATTTTTAAAATGGATACTCTTTGAGAGATGTCTGTCTCATTTCCTACGAGAAACAAACTTCTTGCTTGAATGAAAAATAAATCTAGATCGAAATCTGCCAGGGGTATGAATAATTTGAGGTTTAGTGTTACTTTTGCAAGTTACTCTATGTATGAAGTAATAAAATAAATAATATTTAACCCTTCATGTACAGGTCCTTCTCAAAAAATTAGCATATTGTGATAAAGTTCATTATTTTCCATAATGTCATGATGAAAATTTAACATTCATATATTTTAGATTCATTGCACACTAACTGAAATATTTCAGGTCTTTTATTGTCTTAATATGGATGATTGTGGCATACAGCTCATGAAAACCCAAAATTCCTATCTCACAAAATTAGCATATCATTAAAAGGGTCTCTAAATGAGCTATGAACCTAATCATCTGAATCAACGAGTTAACTCTAAACACCTGCAAAAGATTCCTGAGGCCTTTAAAACTCCCAGCCTGGTTCATCACTCCAAACCCCAATCATGGGTAAGACTGCCGACCTGACTGCTGTCCAGAAGGCCACTATTAACACCCTCAAGCAAGAGAGTAAGACACAGAAATAAATTTCTGAACAAATAGGATGTTCCCAGAGTGCTGTATCAAGGCACCTCAGTGGGAAGTCTGTGGGAAGGAAAAAGTGTGGCAGAAAACGCTGCACAACGAGAAGAGGTGACCGGACCCTGAGGAAGATTGTGGAGAAGGGCCGATTCCAGACCTTGGGGGACCTGCGGAAGCAGTGGACTGAGTCTGGAGTAGAAACATCCAGAGCCACCGTGCACAGGCGTGTGCAGGAAATGGGCTACAGGTGCCGCATTCCCCAGTCCTGGGCTACAGAGAAGCAGCACTGGACTGTTGCTCAGTGGTCCAAAGTACTTTTTTCGGATGAAAGCAAATTCTGCATGTCATTCGGAAATCAAGGTGCCAGAGTCTGGAGGAAGACTGGGGAGAAGGAAATGCCAAAATGCCAGAAGTCCAGTGTCAAGTACCCACAGTCAGTGATGGTCTGGGGTGCCGTGTCAGCTGCTGGTGTTGGTCCACTGTGTTTTATCAAGGGCAGGGTCAATGCAGCTAGCTATCAGAAGATTTTGGAGCACTTCATGCTTCCATCTGCTGAAAAGCTTTATGGAGATGAAGATTTCATTTTTCAGCACGACCTGGCACCTGCTCACAGTGCCAAAACCACTGTTAAATGGTTTACTGACCATGGTATCACTGTGCTCAATTGGCCTGCCAACTCTCCTGACCTGAACCCCATAGAGAATCTGTGGGATATTGTGAAGAGAACGTTGAGAGACTCAAGACCCAACACTCTGGATGAGCTAAAGGCCGCTATCGAAGCATCCTGGGCCTTCATAAGACCTCAGCAGTGCCACAGGCTGATTGCCTCCATGCCACGCCGCATTGAAGCAGTCATTTCTGCCAAAGGATTCCCAACCAAGTATTGAGTGCATAACTGTACATGATTATTTGAAGGTTGACGTTTTTTGTATTAAAAACACTTTTCTTTTATTGGTCGGATGAAATATGCTAATTTTGTGAGATAGGAATTTTGGGTTTTTATGAGCTGTATGCCAAAATCATCCGTATTAAGACAATAAAAGACCTGAAATATTTCAGTTAGTGTGCAATGAATCTAAAATATATTAATGTTAAATTTTCATCATTACATTATAGAAAATAATGAACTTCATCACAATATGCTAATTTTTTGAGAAGGACCTGTAATGCTTGTCAAACGAGTGGGAAACCAAATCAGGTTGTTTCTGCTTGTTCCCCTGAATCCAGTTCTGGCACTGGCTGAATCATTTAAGTTTTTTATTTTCGATAATTTTTTGGGGCCAAAACAAAATCTGAGCATCAAAATATCATCGCTTGGATGTTTGTAGCCTGACAATATCCAGAAGCCATCCCGGACGAGCCCCCAATAAAATGTAACATCCCTTAGAATGTCTGTGTTGGTTTTTGAACCAAACTTACTGCAAGGTAGTCTGCATGCTGCAAAGCAATGAAATTAGGTTTTACTTTCTAAAAGGAAGTCTGGTCCAGGTTAAACTATAGATCAGTCAGTCAGGCCTTTACTGCTTGATACCAATTTCTGGGTTTCTTTGTTTGCATTTGATGCATTTAATAAACAGAAAGAAAATCTGATATTTCAGCATTGGATCTCTCTGTTGTTGGTCCTTTTTTAAGAGAAAAGTGGCAATTCGAAGACTGGCTAATTGGTATATGCCTTGCTGGATTTGACAAGCCTTCCTGTTTTTTTTAAGGTGGTTTGTGTGTCCAAACAAACTAATGAGCTTTTAGCTGCGCTGTATTATTTTCAGGTTAAATGTGTTGCTTATACTAGTTGTGCTTAGTGTAAAACTGCTGTCAGGCATATAAGTATAGGTAACCAATAGTAACTAATGACATCTGTCTTCAATTTGTCCATCTTGCAGTGGATATTATTATGAGATCATCGTCATTGATGACGGAAGCCCAGATGGGACACTGGAGGTGGCAGAGCAGCTGCAGAAAATTTATGGCGAAGACAAAATAGTAAGTTAAGTGTCAGTAATGTGTCTGCTAATCTGAGGGTCAGACAATTAGCATAAAAAGAATAAAATGAAATTCTGATTTTATTTACGACGGTTATTGTTTGTTGCTGGTGTAAATGAATGACTTTAACACAGTGCTATAGAAACGTATTTAATGCAAAGTTAACTGTTGCAAATAATAAATTATTGTTGTTTTTCAGCTTCTGCGACCGAGAGAGAAAAAACTAGGTCTTGGTAAGTTCTTAAAAAATGCTGTGAACTCTGTAACTTATGATGATTTAATGACGGTGTCCCGTCTGCTTTTAAAGGCACAGCCTACATCCACGGCATGAGGCATGCTACTGGCAACTTCATCATTATAATGGATGCAGATCTGTCCCACCATGTGAGTGGAAAACGTTTTCCATCTCTTTGTGAAGGGCACAGTTTCTGAACTATTCCTGTCTGAAACCGCCGAAATAATCAGATTTGTAGAAATGGGTTCAGTGAATGACTAATTCTGCTCCATTCATATTTCATGACTCTGTTACTTTTGCTTTCAGCCAAAGTTTATCCCTCAGTTTATCAAGTAAGTATCTCTGAAACATTTTTTTTTTATAAATGTGTACAGTAAAACATAAATTCTCTAGTGATAAAATGTACAGTTAACACCAGAAGTTTATATTCACTGTTTAAAAACATATTTTTGCCATTTGGGCTGATTTGATCAGTTGGGTTTTCCAGAACTGGTTCCATTCGCTAACTGACAGACTGAGAGAGATGTTTTTTTTATTCTCTAAAGTCACAAGTAGTAATCTTGGTTTTAAAAAAATAAAATTGATTAAAAAAATAATTTAAACAATTTGGGAAAGCCCAGCGGATGTCACGGCTTGGTAAGCTTATAATAGCTTATTACACAGCATTTGAGTTAATTTGATGCACGCTGGTTGGCGTCTTTTAAGGTACAACTCAAGCAACCTGCTTCATTGTGTGACTTCACTGAAAAAGTCAAAAGAATGCCAAAGATTTCAGGAATAGCCCGTTTCCACCAACTTGGTTCGGAGCTCATTCAGGTTCCCGAACATGATTTTGAACCAGCAAGGTGTTGTTCCACCAGTGAAAACAGCGCAAACTCTGGTTCAACTCGGGCACTGCAGAATATGTGGTTTTTCTGCGTGAACTGCTATGTCACCTATGGTCAGGTCGAAGCCACAGACAATAGACGCAACATGTACGGCGGCGAAGACAAAAAACGTACCATATAAACATTATTTATATGTCTGGAAAAACTCACTCAACAGGCATATTGTTTCTGTTACACTCGCGAATGCTGAACTTACAGTGGGGAGAACAAGTATTTCATACACCGATTTTTCAGGTTTTGCTTGCAAAGCATGAAGAAGTCTTTAATTTTTATCATAGGTACTCTTCAACTCTGAGTGACAGAATATAAAACAAAAATCCAGAAAATCACATTGTGTGATTTTTAAGTAATTAGTTTCCATTTTATTGCATAAGTATTTGATACATCAGAAAAACCAAACTTAATATTTGGTACAGAAACCTTTGTTTGCAATTCCAGATATCAGACGTTTCCTGTAGTTCTTGACGGGGTTTGCTCACACTGCAGGCATTTTGGACCACTCCTCTATACAAATCTTCTCCAGATCCTTCAGGTTTCAGGGCTGTCGCTGGGCAATATGGACTTTCAGCTTCCTTCAAAGATTTTCGACAGGGTTCAGGTCTGGAGACTGGCTAGGACAGCCCAGGACCTTGAGATGCTTCTTACGGAGCCACTCTTTAGTTGCCCTGACTGTGTGCTTCGGGTCATTATCATGCTGGAAGACCCAACCCACACCCATATTCAATGCCCTTACTGAGGGAAGGAGGTTGATTGCTAAGATCTAACTATACATGGCCCCATCCATCCTCCCCTCAGTATGGTGCAGTCGTCTGGTCCCCTTTGCAGAAAAGTTTCCACAAAGAATGATGTTTCCACCTCTATGCTTCATGGTAGGAATGGTGTTCTTGGGGTTGTATTCATCCTTCTACTTCCTCTAAACACAATGAGTGGAGTTTAGACCAAAACGTTCTATTTGTGTCTCATCAGACCACATGACCTTCTCACATTCCTCCTCTGAGTCATCCAGATGGTCATAGGCAACCTTTAGACTGGCCTGGACATGCGCTGGCTTGAGCAGGTGGACCTTGCCTGCGCTGCAGGATTTTAATCCATGGTGGCGTAGTGTGTTACTAATGGTCTTCTTTGAGACTGTGGTCCCAGCTCTGTTCAGGTCATTGACTAGGTCCTGCTGTGTAGGTCTGGGCCAACAGTTGTTGCCTTCTCACCAAGCTACATGGCTGTTTTCCTGTAGCCCATCCCGGCCTTGTGCATGTCTACTATTTTATCCCTGGTGTCCTCACACAGCTCCCTGGTCTTGGCCATGGTGGAGAGGTTGGAGTTTGTTTGATTGATTGAGTGTGTGGACAGGTGTCTTTTATACAGATAACAAGTTCAAACAGTTAATACAGATAATGAGTGGAGAACAGGAAGGCTTCTTAAAGAAGAACTAACAGGCCTGTGAGAGCCGGTATTCTTACTGGTTGTTAGGTCATCAAATACTTATATCATGCAATAAAATGCTAATTAATTACTTAAAAATCACACAATGGGATTTTCTGGATTTTTGTTTTAGATTCTATCACTCACAGTTGAAGAGAACCTATGATTAAAATTAAAGACTTCTACATGCTTTGGAAGTGGGAAAACCTGCAAAATCAGCAGTGCTTTAAATACTTATGCAAATGCAAACATTGTATCTACCATTGTTCTTGCATGGAGTCGCCGTCTCCTTTTCTTTATTAACTATAGTTTATAGATTCTCTCTTTTTGCATTTAAAGGAACACTGGGCACAGCTCAGCAAGCTCCATTGTCTTGCTACCTTGCTGTGTAACGACCACCGTTGATGACTCATGCTTGGTTCCCAAAACTGGTGGAAACCAGAGTTTGAAGGCAGACAAACCGAACCAGTTCAAGAGCAAGAGTTCCTTCTGTGGAAAAACGTCAGAAGAGAACTGTTGACCTTCATTGGTCTTGTTTATCATTGGGTACAATTTCCAAATACCTGAAGGGGCCATGTTTTTCGGTTCAAACAATTATAAGAGAGTATTAACAGCATTGGAAGGTTCAACCATCATGCTGTTCAGGAAGGAACAGTATCTGTCTTAGAGGGGAACATGTTTTGGTGAAAATCTGCACATCAACCCCAAGCAAAGAGCAAAAGACCTGGTGAAGATGCTGGCCAAGTGTCATTCTCCACAGTGGAACAAATCATGTACCAAGATGAGCTAAAAGGTCACCCAGCAAGGAAGAAGCTACATAAAAAGCAACAACAAAAACATATTTTAAATCTCCTACCATTTGGAGAGCAATACCTTATTTTTGGAGATATGTACTTTGATCTGATGAACCTAAACTGACACGTTTGGTCATCATGTCTTGGTGTTTTTGCTGCAGGAGGAACTAGTGCGCATTACAACAAAATGACATCATGAGGAAAGGACAATACAGGTCCTTCTCAAAATATTAGTATATTGTGATAAAGTTCATTATTTTCCATAATGTAATGATGAAAATTTAACATTCATATATTTTAGATTCATTGCACACTAACTGAAATATTTCAGGTCTTTTATTGTCTTAATACGGATGATTGTGGCATACAGCTCATGAAAACCCAAAATTCCTATCTCACAAAATTAGCATATTTCATCCGACCAATAAAAGAAAAGTGTTTTTAATACAAAAAACGTCAACCTTCAAATAATCATGTACAGTTATGCACTCAATACTTGGTCGGGAATCCTTTTACAGAAATGACTGCTTCAATGCGGCGTGGCATGGAGGCAATCAGCCTGTGGCACTGCTGAGGTCTTATGGAGGCCCAGGATGCTTCGATAGCGGCCTTTAGCTCATCCAGAGTGTTGGGTCTTGAGTCTCTCAACGTTCTCTTCACAATATCCCACAGATTCTCTATGGGGTTCAGGTCAGGAGAGTTGGCAGGCCAATTGAGCACAGTGATACCATGGTCAGTAAACCATTTACCAGTGGTTTTGGCACTGTGAGCAGGTGCCAGGTCGTGCTGAAAAATGAAATCTTCATCTCCATAAAGCTTTTCAGCAGATGGAAGCATGAAGTGCTCCAAAATCTCCTGATAGCTAGCTGCATTGACCCTGCCCTTGATAAAACACAGTGGACCAACACCAGCAGCTGACACGGCACCCAGACCATCACTGACTGTGGGTACTTGACACTGGACTTCTGGCATTTTGGCATTTCCTTCTCCCCAGTCTTCCTCCAGACTCTGGCACCTTGATTTCCGAATGACATGCAGAATTTGCTTTCATCCGAAAAAAGTACTTTGGACCACTGAGCAACAGTCCAGTGCTGCTTCTCTGTAGCCCAGGTCAGGCGCTTCTGCCGCTGTTTCTGGTTAAAAAGTGGCTTGACCTGGGGAATGCGGCACCTGTAGCCCATTTCCTGCACACGCCTGTGCACGGTGGCTCTGGATGTTTCTACTCCAGACTCAGTCCACTGCTTCCGCAGGTCCCCCAAGGTCTGGAATTGGCCCTTCTCCACAATCTTCCTCAGGGTCCGGTCACCTCTTCTCGTTGTGCAGCGTTTTCTGCCACACTTTTTCCTTCCCACAGACTTCCTACTGAGGAGCCTTGATACAGCACTCTGGGAACAGCCTATTCGTTCAGAAATTTCTTTCTGTGTCTTACCCTCTTGCTTGAGGGTGTCAATAGTGGCCTTCTGGACAGCAGTCAGGTCGGCAGTCTTACCCATGATTGGGGTTTTGAGTGATGAACCAGGCTGGGAGTTTTAAAGGCCTCAGGAATCTTTTGCAGGTGTTTAGAGTTAACTCGTTGATTCAGATGATTAGGTTCATAGCTCGTTTAGAGACCCTTTTAATGATATGTTAATTTTGTGAGATAGGAATTTTGGGTTTTCATGAGCTGTATGCCAAAATCATCCGTATTAAGACAATAAAAGACCTGAAATATTTCAGTTAGTGTGCAATGAATCTAAAATATATGAATGTTAAATTTTCATCATGACATTATGGAAAATAATGAACTTTATCACAATAAGCTAATTTTTTGAGAAGGACCTGTACATGGAAACAATGTAGCAACAACTCAAAGCACCGTCCAGGACGCTAGATCTTAAGCACAGACGGGACAACAAGCTTGGCCTAAGGACGACAGTCGAAGCCATAAACAAAGGTGCAAAAAATAGAAAATATGTGGACAGAGCTGAAAAAATGTGTTTTAGCAAGGTGGCGAACAAACCTGATTCAGTTCCACCAGTTCTGGAACCAGGAATGGGCCAAAATTCCATCAAACTGTTGGGAGAAGCTTGAGGAAGAATACCCAAAGCATTCAAACAAGATCATATGGTTTAAAAGGCATTTCTACCAAATATTAAAGAGATGTGTGTAAACTTCTGACTTTGAAGAAAGTAATAAAAACAACCAACCTTCCTGTCTCATCGTCCCAACATTTAGCAAATAGAAACTGACCTAAAACAGCAAAGGTTTAGTCAGACGTAGTGTTAGAACACGTCCTTTTTTACAGTGTATGTGAACTTCTGGTTTTCACTGTAGGTTAAGTAGATGCGTTCTGAGTGACAGCAGGGAGTTGCAGTATGAATGTGTCTGTTATTTTTTGACCAGAAAGCAGAAGGAAGGTGATTATGATCTTGTGTCCGGCACTCGATACCAAGGAAATGGAGGTGTTTACGGCTGGGACCTGCGCAGGAAGCTAATCAGGTAACACCTCCTCAGCACAGTTTTTCCCCCAGTTTACTCTCCCTTTATTGGTAAGAAGCTGACATTAAGGTATTTCTTGCTCATTTCTCCTGCTTTCAGTCGAGGGGCCAACTTTTTGAGTCAGGTGTTGTTGAGACCTGGTGCGTCAGACCTAACAGGAAGCTTCAGGTGAGTGGTGTGTGAGGCTTGCTGTGTGATTGTCTTTTTAAATGTAGGTGTACCAGAGTGTTTCTTCTCCTTTTTGTCTTGTATGCATCAGGTTATATAAGAAAAACGTCTTGGAGAGTCTGGTGGAACGGTGTGTGTCCAAAGGCTACGTGTTTCAGATGGAGATGATCGTCCGAGCCAGACAGCTCAACTACACAATCGGAGAGGTGAAATTCAGACTTAGCTCGTTTCTCGACTGTTTTTATAACTTTTACTTATTTTTATATAGAGATGAAAAGGTCTGATTACAAAATGTGTAATTTACTTTTAAAGAGTGAAAGTTGAAAGTTTTGTTCTCATCCTGACCTCAAAGATGTAGCTTTGAGCCCTCTGCACTCTAACAGGTTCCACATATAAGCTAACTTCACATCTTTGCTGTGAGCATTGCTTGGGGGATAAACAAAAACTAGATTTCCTTTAATACCAAACCAGTTGTAGGTCTTAAACTACTGAACTTTAAAACCATCCTTTCAACTGAACAAACAGCACAGAGGATGGCACAGGTGACATGTGGGTGACTATGCAGCATTCTGGGCTATTTTAACAGTTCCAGCTTGGATGGTTGATGATATATTAATACAACAATCTGGGGAACTTTTTAATCTTTAATTTGAATCTGTTGGAATTATGATTATTGATTAATTAATCTTTATCAATAATTATAATTAAAAATCATAATTTGACAAAATTAATTTCTTAACCAAAATCCTCATTTATAAATCGAGACCAGACATGTCTTCTGGTGTTGTAATTGTGGCTCAGATAATTACAACCGTTAAATACTCAGTAATAATTAATAACTATTACGAGAGATGTCACTGTTTAATCGACCGTTTCTGCCGAAACGTGTGGAACTTTTAACCTCATCTTGACTGACGAATCACTCTTGCACAAAATGAACACAAAACGCCTTCTCTTTATCTATGTGAATATTTATTAAATCACAGCCTGATACAATCCGTTCTTCTGATTCAATAATCTTCACCTACTCAAACATGCAAAGTTCTACACAAAAGGGTAAAATATCTAATTAAACAAAATAAGGCAAAACAGCAGTGGGTGTGTATGAGATCAAACCAGCAGTTATGGCAAAAATGATAATATGACAAAGGGGTGTGTTGGTGAGTGGAGGGTGGGGCACAGCTCCAACTGTAACTCATTTATACTCAGTCATAAAACCTCCCCCAACTCTTGAGCAGAAAAAGAGTTATAAAACTTTTGGCGGCAAGCTAGCAAGCAGTGAGGTTGAAAACAAAGAAAATGTTGAATTTCACCATGAGGTTATTATAACAGTCCAGTCTCACAGCGAGCCTGTGCTTGCTCTCAGGTGTTCAATAACCCCGCAAAACACACAAAAAAAAATAAAGGATGGTTTTACTTGTCGTTGTCTCCCTTCTGAGCGGGGTTGAGAGAGAATGGGGTGGAAGTTGGAAGTTACTGTGTGTCCACAGTTAACTTCAGGAAAAGCAGTCAATCTTCGTCCTCTGTCCTCCTTGGCGAAAGGGAAAATATGATCTGACCATCACAGTCGACTAGGACAAAACAAGGTGGCTCCTTGAAACTCCGTGGTTTTTTAGTTACGTGTTAAACACATCTTCGATCGACAAATTGAGATTTCGGGCCGCCTTATTCCAGAAACCTCAGTTATGAATTCTTCGTTGGCCAACAAGAGAGAATAAATGAAATCCACTCGGGACTCTTCTCCAGGTGATGCTTCAGATGTTGGTAACCGTGTCACGGTCTCCAACTGAAGGCGAGTGTTCAAAATGGGCGCCTTCCTATGTAGCGTCCTGTGACGTCAGACTTGGAGCGCCCCGTCATATCAGTCGCAATGTCCGACGGGATCTGTAGGAACGGACTGTCCTGGATACAAAATGGCCGAAAATGCCAGGAGGCCTGGTGGCGTCCAGCAACGTGCAAATGGTCCAATATTCAGCAAACTAGTGGTCCAACAAAAATAAAAGTCTTAAACAGAAAAACAAATGTGTACGAAAGGTATAATACAAATCTTCTGATGTGTGTATCAGTTCTTTGTCCTGTTGGAACACACAGTTTTTTCCAGATTTCAACCTTCTAGCTAACTAGACATAGGTAGTTGTCCTTCTTTATTCCATCCATTTTGTTCATTACTTCAGTACCTTTGGCAGAAAACGTCACCATGCCAGACCGGTGGTTCTTAGGGCTGAAAGCCTCCCCGTGAACCCTCCAGAAAGACATTGCCATTGTAGTCAAATAGCTCGGTCTGTGCTGTATCTGACCAATGAACAATTCCCAAGAAAACATTTGGGCAACTGTAAATTTCAGTCAAGTTTAAAGGTGTTAGTTTTGTAGCAGGTGCTTCTTTCTGGGTTGGGACACTCTGTCAGTGATGATGTAAAATTGGTTTCAGTGTAGACAGTGAAAATGTTTCAGCAGTTTCCAGGTCATGGCACGTTCCAGAATTCTGGCTCCCGAAATATTCCTTCATCTGATGAAGACGTTATCGGTCTTATTCCGGACTTTGGTATAGTCAGGTCACTTGTACATGAGTACAGTTTCCTGAACTAACAAGCTTAGAATTTGCTCATAAAGACATTTTCAACTTGTGTAAATTTCATTCAGCTGTGTTAAAAATTCACTCATTCCTGTTCTGAGTATTGTGCTGTAAACAAATCCATTTTTTCTGCTGCCAAGGAGAACCTACCCACCAGCTGTACAGTCATGATCACAAACAGGAAGTTAACAGTACCTCTAAAACATTCAGCACCTCTTAGTAACGGGTTTAGGTAGATGTATGTATATGTTTAACACTGAGTAGTATTATATGTTGTATAAATGTTTCATCCTCAGATCAATCAAAGGTTTCTGACCACACCTGTAGTTACTGGGTATGCACAGATTAATAAATAAAAGCACATTTATGTTTGTTTTGGAGAAAGTGAGCATTATATCTGCTTCAAATGTTTAATTCTAAAGATGACAACAAGTGTTTAAAGACCAGCCAGCAGCAGATTTCTGAAAGCTGTCTTCAGCAGGAAATTAGGGAATTAATTGCTTTTTTAATATAAATGTTTTCCTTAATCTCTACAGTCTAAAACACAATCTCTCTCTTACCAAAACACAGGTGCCCATCTCCTTTGTGGACCGAGTTTACGGAGAGTCCAAACTTGGAGGGAATGAGATTGTTTCATTCGTGAAAGGACTGCTTACACTGTTCGCCACGACATGATCAGCGGTGTGCTTTCACCAGAAGGTTTCTTCAGGTTCCTGCAGTTATACAGTGACATGACGACAAACAAGAAAGCAGATATCTGACCGTGTTAGGCGTTTAATGCTAAACAGTGTCCTCTGTAGCCTTAAGGACATTGAAGGAAGACAAAGCTTTACATTCCCATCATCCCTTTGAGTCTGTTTTGGTGTCTCACCATTCCCATGTCTGAATGTGTACGGAACCCTGCATTAACAGGTTCACAGATTAGGTGTTGTTTGTATAAAATAAACAGTTTATATTCCTGCCACTGTTTTGTTGTCGGAGTTTTTTTGTTTTTAAACAGTGAAATTGAATCCTGATACAAATGTCTTTTCCTCAAAATCAGTATCTGACTCATAGACAGGCAAATACATTACTCACAAAAAGTTAGGGACATTCGTCTTTCGGTTGAAATTTCAAGATTAATCTAAAATACACTAAAACCTTTACAGGAGAACTTAATGTGACCGTCTCTAAACCTTTGAATGTACATGTCCAACTGTTCAATGTATTGGTGCTGTTTGCAGAACTTGCTGTTCTCTAACAAGCAGCTTAACCAAGACCAAAACGCCACCTAACAACTGATCCTTGAGAGGCTTCAAACAGGATCTTCTCAGACGGAAGTGGCCACTGAGCTTGGAGTGTCACAGTGTGTCATCAGCAGGTTGCAGCAGACACAGAGGGACTGGAAGAGTCACAGAAAGGCTGGATGTCACCGTGGAACCGGATGATGTATCCCACTCAACTCCAGACACATTTAAGGGAGATGAGAGGACCCAAGTGTCGCGTCAGATCATTAGAAACTGTACATCAGTGTGGTCTATGTGATGGACAACCTGCAAGGGTCCCTGAACACACCACCAGGAACAGGGATCACCGTCTTGTATGGGCCATGGAGCATTTATGCTGGACGTGGGACCAGTGGGCTTCAGGGCTGTTCTCTGATGAAAGTAGACTCATGCTGAACAGTAATAATGGACACTAACCATGTTGGAGAGCATTACGCCATTGTCATCAGACAAACTTTGATGGTGGTGGTGTTACAGTGTGGGCAGGTGTGTCTAGTCCATACAGAACTGCCCTACACTTTACGAATGGTGCAGTGGCAAGCCCATACTATCTGAATAACATCATTAAACCAGTCATTGTGCCCCTGCTGGAACAACACGGCCTAATTTCATCTTCATGGAAAACAATGTACCGCTCATGCGGTAGCATCATTAGGGAATGGTTGGTGGAGACTGGGGTTCCTTGAATGGAGGGGCCTGCACTTTCTCCAGACTTGAATCCCATAGAGAACGTATGGGATCCGCTTAGTCACCATCTAGAGGCTCATAACTCTGCACCCCAGAACCTCAATGACCTGAGGGCCACCCTTCAAGAACAGTGGGATCCCGTGTCTCAGCCGACCATAAGTGGACTCGTGAACAGCATTAGATGACATCTCAGTTGATGCTCCGTTACAGCTTACAAAGTTGAATAGAAAGAAAAAGTGCAACAGGGATAACCGCAGCCGTGAGAGGATTGTTGAACAACATGCATACAAGAAGCTTCACAAGGGGTGAACTGAGGTTGGAGTCAGTGCATCAATATCACTACACTCATATGAATCCTACACATGGACTACAAGCATCTTACCTGTGCAAATGAGTAAAATTACTGGGCTGTTGCTCAGTGGTCCAAAGATCTCTTTTCAGATGAAAGTAAAGTTTGCATTTCATTTGGAAATCAAGGTCCCAGAGTCTGAAAGAGGAATGGAGATGCATAGAATACACTTTGCTTGAAGACCAGTGTAAACTTTCCACAGTCTGTGATGACTGGGTGCCATGTCATCCGATGGTGCTGGTCCACTGTGTTTGCTGAAGTCCACAGTCAATGCAGCAGTCTACCAGGGAATTCTAGAGCTTCATGCTTCCCTCTGCTGACAAGCTTTGGAGAGGACTATCCAGATTGTTTTCAGAGCAAAGTTTAACAACCAGCATCTGTGATGGTATGGTGGTGTGTTAGTGCCCATGGCATGGGTAACATGCACGTCTGTGAGGGCACCATTAATGCTGAAAGGTACATGCAGGTTCTGGAGCAACATATGCTGCCATCCGAGTAACGTTTTTTTTTTCAGAGACGTCCCTGCTTATTTCAGCAAGACAATGCCAAGCCATATCTGCATGTGTTCCAAAAGAGTGCAGGTCCTAGACTGGTCTACCTGCAGTCCAGACCTGCCTCCCATTTAAAATGTGTGGAGCATTATGAAGTGCAGAATACAACAACATAGACCCTGGACTGTTGAACAACTGATGTACATCAAGCAAGAATGGGAAAGAATTTCACCTACAAAGATTCAACAATTAGTGTCCTCAGTTCCCAAACGCTTATTGAGTGTTATTAAGTTTGTACCAACGTGATGTAACACATTGGTAAACATGCTCCTGTTCCAGCATTTTTGGAATGTTTTAAAATCATCAAATGCAAAATGAGTGAATATTTGCAAAAACGTTTATCAGTTTGAAAATTAAATATCTTGACTTTGTAGTGTATTCAATTGCATATAGGTAAAACATAATTACCAACTCATTGTAATATTTTTTTATTTACGTTTTACATAATGTCCCAACTTTAATGGAATTGGGGTTGTACCAGCCCACATAGCCAAAGGTACCAATAGCCGGTTCAGTGACCGTTGTTACTGTGCTTGATAGGCCAGCAAACTGGCCTGACCTGAACCGTACTGTGTCCTATGGAATATTCTCAAGAGGAAGATGAGAGACGCCAGACCCAACAATGCAGATGACCTGAAGGTCGCTATCAAAGCAACCAAGGCTTCCATTATACCTCAACAATGTCACAGGTTGATCACCTCCATGCCACGCCGCATTAAAAGGAGACCCAACCATTAGGAGCTGGACATTTCTGCTAACAATATACTTTTATTTATTGATCTTATGTAATCAAATTTTATGATACACTGCACTTTGGGTATTTATTATCTGGAAGACACAATCATCAAAATCCATCTGCCTATTCATTAATCCAATTTTACACTCATCAATTTGTCCATCCATCATTCATCCATCTACTCTCTCATGCATCCATCCTGTCCATTCATTAACTTGTCGATAATCATTTGAGCAAATTTGTCAAAAAAAAAAAAAAAAAAATGTAATTGTTTAAACAAAACTAATAAATGCACTGATTAAATAAAATGTCCTTATGTGAATATATGAATTAAGAAAATACATAAATAACTATTAACAATTAATTAAACCTCGTTTTTATTTCGGTATTTAATTATTTCACATTTTCTATGGTAAAATCCATAATGACAAGGTAACTTGTCAAACCCTAACGTTTGATCAGTTAACCTAAAGTATTAGCTGCGTCCTCTGACTTTGATGAGGAGGGCTGACGGATTATGTATTTAATCAATTATTGAAACATTGAAATTGTTCTAGATGTATTTCATGTATGCATTTCTAATTTTATTTAAAAGGTCACAGAAATATTTGTCAGCATACGTCTTTGTTGAATTGTGGCCCTCCACAGTAAAGCGTTTTATCATCATCAACCAGAGGTACAGAAAGTAGTCCCAGCCTCCACTAATTGGGAAGTTAGTTAGAGCAACTACAGCGCCATCTAGTGTTGTTCCAGCTTCGACCTATGTGCAGGGAGGGGAGTCGGGTATACATAGAAGGACGCCCGCTGTCGGAGAGTTCAGGTAACTGCTGCACCGGTTGTTTACCCCAATGAGTCCAGAACAAACGCAAAAAAACAGCCATGGAGGAAAGACGGGGGGTGGTTTTTAGCGGACTTTTGTTTAATTAAGCAAACTGATTGACAAACCAATCAGGAGTTTTAATGAGATGAGCTTGGGAGGACCTTACAATGAGATAGTTTATGCTAATAAGGCAGATGTCACTTCCGCTTCTTTTATTTGCGCCATTTTGGATTGGGCAGTTTGCGGGCTGCCTGTGTATTGTCTGTCAGAAGATAATGGGCAAAGCATTTCTAACTACCGTGTAAGTATAGGTACAGTTGAAGGGGGATTTCGATTTCAGGAGTAAAGTAGCTGACATGTGTCCGTCCTCTGCGCTCCGGGGAACGGCCCTATTAGTTGTCCGGTGAAGCTCGGAGCGCTCTCCGTTTCCGCTCTCTGAACAGAGGGGAGAGGATAACCGCTGTTGGGAAGGGACCGTCGGGCTTGGGAGGTAGAGCGACGGCCGGTGTTCCTCCTGAGGCACCTGGGAGAATTGCGCTGCGCAAGTGAGGTGTGAAGACACGGCCTCAGTCAGTCCGAGGCGGCACGGTTCGCTCAGACGGGAGTTCTGGATGTGAAAGCAGGTAAACCTGGGTGTCATAATGCCGGGGGAGCACCCTCAGATAGCTGGCCGTTAACCGTGCCCTACCTGCGGGCATGTGATGTGAAGGGTTTCGGTGGGAGCCTGGTTCTCCGTGTAGGGAGGCTCATCATAACTCACAGATCTGGTTTGTAACAGGTTAGACATGGTTGTAGCAAAACATTGATGGTGGAGAACAATTAGTTTTAAACAGCTCATGTTGTTAGGAGCTAGCTTAGCATGCTAGCTGAGCGCGGTGTGCCCCTATTCTTTGTCAGCTGCAGCAGCTCCCTGCCAAAACTGCCCCTCTCGCTCTTTCCAGATGTTTGTTTTTCTAACAAATAAGACTAAAAGGACTGTGGCTGGATTGGTGTAAACAGTGTTTTATTTCAAACACTCCATCTAATATTGATTATAATGTTGTGATGCCTGTTTGCCCCCCCCACATGTGATCAGAGTTCAGCCAGGTGACATCAGGGCTGTTCTCACTCCAGGTGTTTGATGGGGGAGCATGGTCGCTGTTTTAACATGAACCCAGATAACAAACCTACACCTTTATCAGAATTCATCAGACAGGTGTGCAGTCATGTGGTAAAACACAATCTCATATTTCAGAGGATCTTATGAGAAGTGCTTCTCCCTTCCCTAATTAAGCATTTAGACATTGAGAAAGTGTAAACATGATATATCTGGTGATCACATCCTGGTTGTTTAATGCATTGAAGGGCTCTGTTTCTTTCCTTGTAGCTCCTCTGCAGAACGGGAAGCCTGTTTTTTTTTTTTTTTGTCCAGCAGTCTCCTCTTGTGTTTCCTCCCTGTCCTCTTCCTTCTCTTTCTTCCTCCCTTCTCTCCAACTCATCCTCTCATTGCCCCCCTTCCCCTCATCTATTGCCCCTTCCATTTCTCACCCATTTCCATTTTCTGTTACTCCACCCTCTCTTTCCTTTCCGCAAGTCAGCCTGACCTCCCTGCCTCACCCGTTCCCCCTCCCTCCCCTTTTCCTCTCATCTCTCCCCTTGCAATCCTTCCACACTGGCCCACTTACTCCTCCTCCTCTTCTTCATCCTCTCTCACACTCACCCTCCCCCCTTTCCCAGTCTCTCCCTCTCACTCCTTCTGTCCCTCCTCTTCCTCCCATCCAACATCTCTCCCTCCCCTCCCCCCTCTACTGCAGACATATTGTAGGGGCTGCTGCTTACTCAATAGGAGGCGCCATTCTGTGATGGCATTGCGAGGAAGGGAGGAAAAGGGGCCAGGCAGAGTAGAGTATTGGGAGGCTTACATAATGGGAGTCCTCTGCAGCGCCATCTAACATCTAAGGGAGGGATGAAGGATAAAAAAAAGGCCAGATGGGGAAGTGGGTAGAGTTCTGTGTCTTGCATGTCCAATGCCTGTATATGTTTTGTTGAAGGACAGTAATCCAGGAGGCAGAGAGGACGTTAGAGGGACCACGGTGGGTCCCTCACCTCCCTTTCTCTGCAGAAGACGAAACGAGCTGATGTGTTCACTGCAGTTGTTTGGCATCATGTTGATTTGTCATTGTGAACTAGTGACCTTTGACCCTTGCACACAAAAACATTTGATCAGAAACCTAATGGCTGGACAAGTGAACTAAAAAAAACATGATGACTCTGAATGCGATATTAGTAGTTGTTATAAATAGGATGTTGTTGGTCTTTTCTAGTGTGACCGCTAAAAGTAGTTAACTCAAGTTGAAAGTAGAGACTCATCAGATAGAGCTTTGACCTGCTGATACTGACTGTAGCAGATTTCTTTGTGGATTTTCACAAAAACGGCTCAAGGTTAATGGTCCAGGTTATGGGACAGAGGCCTCTATAAAAGAAAACACAAATAAAAAAGAAAATTACCATTCGCCATTACTCCTGATCAAAGCAGATAATAGCTCGCTGTATTTTTTTCCTTTGTTGCACACTGTAAAACATAAAAGTATAGTACATTACAAGCTATTTGGTTATTTCTGGAAGATGCGATAATAATAATAATGAGCAGGTTGGCTGGCTCAACTTGATATTTAGGAGGGAAATGCTTTGATTCACTGTTGTGTGTTAGATTGTTACATCATTAGTTTTACAGGAGCCTTCTGATGCATGGACGTCGTTGGGACATTTCTGTAACGTCACCAATAACCTGATCAGCATGTTATCTGGCCATCAATAAGCCAGACATTCATCTCAGTTGCATCTTTCTGTAGTTAGTTCAGCTACAAACCTTTTATAAGCTCACCTGTGTAGTTTAACAGACACAAAATCAGAGAGGAACCTTTAATGCGTCCCAGGACAGGCTGCCTTCGGACCGCCAAACCAAAGTAGAAACAAGGTTCCCATCTTCTAAAGCTGGTCTGAAGAAAACTGTCCTCAGTGCAGCGTGAGGGTGTTCAGACCTCTATCTAGCCCTGTCTGCACATAATAGGGTCAGTCCAGACACTACTGGATCACTCCGTACACGTGTGCCAGGTTTGTAGTGAATGACAGACACCAGGCGGTACTAGGAGTATGTGTTATTGACAAGAAAACAATGTCGGAGTTTTCACGTTGCTTCTAGGAGGAAAGGAGACCTCTCAGCAGATAATAAACTACGTAAAGGAGGATCTGTATTTGTTTACATTCTATAAAACAAATTCAATGTCTAAGTGATTTATACTCTTCTCAGTAATGATTATTATCGGTATTTCAAACCCTTCTATTGCTGAACAATCTTTCACATCTTTCTACTGGTATTTTGCTGAAATATCTTTGAAGATGAGTCTTTGAGGTTGGAAGGCCTCATTGCCATCACCCTAATCTTTAGCTGCCTCCACAGATCCTTTATTAGATCGAAGTCAGGACTTTGGCTTGGCCCCTCTAAAAAGTTAACATTACTTCCAGTCAGTAGAAACATGTTTGTAAAATGAAGACGCCTTTAAACCCAAATGTTCCATGACTGAATAATTGGGACCAGAGCTGATATGGCGCTGTGCGTGAGAGAATAGAGCGTTACGGAGCTCTGTACTGAAAAACAAATTCACTTTGTCAATGCAGATAAAATCATAACAGAGGTGACATATTGAACCGTTTTCAGCCTTTTGTACTGCCGTTTAAAACTAAAACCCCACAATATATCGTCATCGCTGTATCAGTGTGTATTAATGTCTCAAAGGACCGTTTGGAGTGCAATAATTGTCAGCCAATATATTTCGAGTGTAACGAACTATAATTTTTCATGCTAATGTAATATTTAGCCAGTTGGACAGTCTCACAGCAGCAGATGCTGAAAGTCACAAACTGATGGAAGCACAGATTAAAAGGAGAGGAAGGAAGAAAATCGTCATTTATCGCTACTGATCTAACTATTGCAGTATTGGCTAATATTGTGCAGCCATATTAAACTCCGCTAGCACGTTGACACAGTTAGCATTACTAACTGTGAAAAGTCTTCGCCATGCTTTTATTCCCTTTAGTTGACCCTTACTTTCACTTACATATCCAAATGACCTCCTAATCAGACTTCACCTGCAGCAGATACTTAGATTTTGTTTAAAGGATAAAGTGACAGCTTTTTCCTCTGTGTTCAGCTTCCTGATTTCTACTTGCGTCTGGAGGAGTCCAGCCAGCCTGTCAGTGTGGACCATATCAGGGGATTCAGTTCACACATGCATCACATAACACTCAAATGACACGGGCCACAATGGCAAAGGTTTGTCTGGGAGATTCCTGTATTTGGTTGGTAGCTTGTTAGAAATGATGGATACGGCTGCTAAATGACTGGATTGGTGTGTAGAGATAATGGTCGTCTTTCACTGTGTCAACAGTGGTCCCGATCTAGGGGACACACGGATCAGCAGAAACCAGTGTGGTACTGGAGGCCACGCCTACGCACAGGAAATGATTAAACCACTAGTTTGACATGTTAATGTTCTAGTGTATCTATTGTTGACTTTACTGAGGAGCTTGCTGGACAGTAGCTGAAAGAATATCAGATTAAATGTTTGGGATATTTCTGATCACAGAAGCCACTCCTGGTAACATGACAGTACAGTTCATGTCTTAAAACAGGTGGTTTATCACCTTAGTACAACAGAATATTGTTTTATGTCTTTGGTAAAACAGTTTTAATGCAATAAAGTTCTCACACCAGGCGGTTTGACAGAGGATATTGTGTGGTAATAAGAGAAGTAAGTTTGATCAGTCAGTGTAGAAGTCTTGTCTGTGTGAAGCTGGCGATAAATAAGTCTTGGTGAGTTTTTAATTGTGACTGCATGACTTTATGCCACTATTCAGTTCTGTTTCATTTTACTCTATAAATAGGTGTGAACACATTCGTTGGCATCTCTGGTAAAGATGTGTTAAAAGCCTTAAAGCAAATGGTTTATTTTAGCATCATAATCTCATACTGAAGATTGAGAAACATCCAACTTTCAATATGCTTTTATTCAGTAGAAAATATTATGTTGAGGAAAAAATGTTTGTACCACTGGTGTCAATTCTTTGTACAACCTCCATTGCCATGGCAACACTACATCTTCTCATACGGCTGTTGAAGAACGATGATTTGGCTATAGTTTTAGATAGGGGTGCACCGATTGGCTGTTTCTGGCCAATCATCAATTAATGGTCTTTAAAAAGCCTTACCTGCCAATTGGAATTTTGGCTGATGCTGATAAACTTTTATAACTGACACTGTCGGGTATCATAACCTTCAATATTTCAATCTTTTGTTGTCAACAGTTGTGAACCGCACGTGTGTAGACTAGAGGCTGACATTTTTTCGGGAGTCCCACGGGTCACGGGATTCCCACTGGAATCCCGCGGGACGGGAGACAGCATCAGTAAAGATCCCGTGATTGGGACGGTACAAGATAAAAAATGAACGGGAGCAGACGGGAGCAGGAGCTAACCAATAGGAGGGAAAACAAACTAGGAACAATTGTCTTTGGAAATGTAAAACTGAGACTTTGTTATAAACTAAGAAAAAAAAACTTGAATCGACGCCGCCATTGTGTAGTTTTTTTCCAAGAAGCCTGAACTATAATGCAAATCAAACGAACTACACGACCCACAAGCCAACAGTGCTTCTGATCGATGTTTTCCACCTGCGTTCAGGATGGAGGGAGCAAACGCAGGTGAAGTGGACGTGGTAAAATTGGATTTGCAACGTAAAGTCAGAAGTAAGGACTTATCTATTAAACTCATAGAGCTGACAGGAAAGTCGCAAATATTACCGAACTTCAGGAGAGTTGAATGTAGCGGTGTTAACACGCAGTATGCTGCTTGTAAAACGTAATCAAGTTCACCAGTGATTAAGGGACACTTGTTTGCCAACTTCTGGATTAAATCAACCCTGCATCTCTTCATTCATCAAACCAAAAGTACCATCATGTGTCAAGTCTCATCTGACCAACAAAATTGCTGCATGTGCACTAAAGATTTAAGAGGTAAGGTACGGAAGCCCGTGAGGGGACATGGGGAAATGTATTTATTTTGCGTCTCCACGCAATACTTTTGCGTTCGGCATTTTGGAACAGCAGCACAGATGACAAACTGCTCATAAAACAAACAGCACTGATATGTCATTGATATGGTTTATTTGTCATATGCAGGTTAACACGCAGTCAACAATGCGATGAAATGCTTAGGATAAGAAGAACCGTTCAAATCACGATAAAAACAAAAACACTAATGGCGTACAAAAAAAAAGTACACATCATGCAGCAGTAATAAGCAAACAAAGTGTCACAGATGTGGTTTTCGTGCAGTATTATTGTTCAGTAGTTTGTTTGACAGCTTGTGGATAAAAACTGTCTTTTAGTCTGATTGAAGATAATTTTATTTAAGGCTGATTTCAAAATAAAACTCAATAAATCTCAAAACGGGTGTGGTGTTTGTTTCATTTTTGCACTTATCTGGTTTGGAAACTATCCCACAAAGTATTGCGAAATAACGCAAAGACTATTGTGTGGGGACACAAAAAAGAAAAAAATCCCCCCATGTCCCCTCGAGGGCTCCGTATAGAAAGGCTTCATCAATGGAAGATATTAAATAAGTTGTGAAATAGAAAAAAATTGAATGTACCATTAAATGTACAATTTATTTAATACATCATTAAATATTAAGTGTACCACTAATTACGTCATGTCGTCTTTAAAATTATACTTAATTATTCAGTGGCACATTTAATTACATAATAGTCCATTTCATGATATAATGGTACATTTATTGTTTCTAATAATGTATTAAATAAATAAATGGTACCTTTATCTTAATGGCACATTTAATGTTACATTTCTTTCATGTTACATTTACTTCACTTATGGGACATTCACAACATTTATTTATTTAATGATGATTTTATTGTATTAAATTTGTCCAGTTTGACCCTCCATTCTTGATGCCTGTATAGGAGGTCATGTCAGAATTTAAATCAGGTGTTCTGGAGCAGACAAACATCTAAAACTTGCAGGGAAGGGGTCCCTGAGGACCAGGGCTGTGAACCATTGAGGTACAGTTTCTAAATGATGAAGGTAATGCCTTTTTGGCCTTTTGTTCAACAAGTACTGTTCTCTTACTAGGTGCATTTTTCTTTCGTTTCAGCAACTTGAAACATAAAAGTGATATCATTGTTCAAAGGAAACAATCACTTAATAAATGAGTAAAATACAACTAGGTACATTTTGTTTATTCAACTAAGATAGGCATGGTCTGTTTCCTTGTTTGATATTTTATTATTTCTTCATCATTATTCTTTTTACTTTAACTGGCCTTTACTACAACTAAAAACAGGGACCTAACTGGTCCTTCAAAGAAACAAATTGCCAAAAGACTAAATGAAGAAAACAAAATGGGAGTGGCACAGGAGTGGGAGTCGTTCTAAACGGGAGCGGGATGGGAGTGGGAGTCAATTTACCAGGAGTGGGACGGGACAGGATTTTTTTTGTTATGCTGGCCTGGGATTGGGATGAGACAAGACATTTTTCTGTGGGAGCGGGATGGGACAGGAGAGAAAATCCACTCCCGTGTCACCCTCTAGTGTAGACGTGACCTGGTGGCCGGGTCTGTCAGTCAGCCCTCTCTCACAGCAGAGCAAAAAGGGACAGTGAATAAGACCTTTGCGGAGCTAGATAAGATCGGTGGATAAGATCGGTTTCACGTGCAAGTCTCAGCCAATCACCCAAAATTAAGGAAATCTGGGTAAATCAATTGGCTGGCTGATCAAACGGTGCACCCGTAGTTTTAGATTATCGATTTACAGCTTTTCATTGTACTGTCAGAGGCCACAACATTTTTTTTTAAACCGCCTGGCTGCACTCAAACAAATTTTCCTGAGCCTTTGGAAGAGAAACGGGCCCACTTCATCACAGATCCTCACCATGATTACCAGTGGGCACATTCATCCTTTGTTTCACACCAAACCCACCTGGAGTGTTTGTTTCTGACCAAAGCGAACGGGTCTACTCAAAGTCCTAGTAAAGTTTTGCGAACTCCACATGTTTACATTGGTAATGGTAGGACAGAAAAGACCATCTCAGGGCACTGGTTGGTATGTAGTAGAACTGGGTGATATTGACCAAAAATAATCCCGGGTATTTTTTCTGTATTGAACGATTTTTGTATTTTTCATGATGTAGTTTCAAATTAACAATCCAACATCGAAGATGGCATCTATTTCAATACAAACTGCAAGAACAAATTAAAAGAAACATTATTAATAACTAATGATATTTATTTTGAAAACTGGCCGGGAACTAAACACAATTCCCTTAAACATTGAGGGGCATTAGGGATAAGAGGTTATAAGGTAAAGAAATGAAGATAAAATACCTAGTAATATATTGACCTACAAACCCAACTAGCATCACTGCTTAAGAGGGCCAGTATATTCCAGTACAAGCATAAAATAATGAAAATCAAATTCACATGTTCCAATCTCTTCTCTGTCTTGTAAAAACACTTCATGAGAAATGGTGTTCACTTAACCTGTCTGATAGGCCTCATGTACCGTCTGACTTACTGAATTTAAAGCCCATCTTTGTCATTGATATTGTTGTTTTCCATTCCTTGTTTTATTGCCCACCATTAGGATGTAGATGGTGTATAATGGTTGACTTGGTGACCCAAAGATGTCACTCCTTGCTGCAGTTCCCGAACAGTGAGCTTCGGCGTTTTTGTTTTTCCCTCCTCCTTACCCTCCTGCTCCATGTCGGTTGTGGCAAGATGGGTTCTGATTCAGCCTAGCAGCCAGTGGGTATTAGGAATAGGCATGTGTCACATCATATTTATACCCCAGAGACACAGAAAATCATGGATTGCTAATTAAAAGTTCCCATTAACTCTGAACCTAGTAAAAAAAATGCTTAAGTTACTTTTATTTCAAAAGGATTGTGTGAGGTAGCATGAATTGTGCCACTGGTGATTATGTTTAAACAATTAGTTCCTAACCAATGATACTTTATGTTTATTTACCAACCAGCTAAAAAAAATACAGTAAACGTTTTGCTTTTTACAAAAATGTTTAGTGTGAGATTATACTACTGCAATAAAACATAACTTTAAAGCTTTTTATGTGTCTTTATTAAGGCTGCCACTAAATATGATGGCATCTGTACTTCAGTAGTGCTCAGAAGTCCTGAGTCTTTCCTCATTTCTATAATTTTGCTTAGAAGGAGCTAAATAATAATCATCTTTAATCTAAATCTTGAATCTAAATAATCAAAAGATTAGTGTAACGTTCAGCGTGGTCCTCCGAATATTTCAGAGGTTTGGGTTTGTACACAGGATGATATTTTATTTCTGTCACAATCAGTCTTTCACTTTCTACACTTTGCATGCTTCTGTCTGACGTAGAATCTGAAAAATGAAGAAATTGGACAAAATAAGCATTAAACCTTTTCTCTGCCACATGTTGATGAAGTAGTAGATGAAGGTGACGATCCAGATGAGATGCATCATCCTGCAGTTCATCCAACTGCTGCATGCCAAATCTTCTGCTTACAGACCTATTCTATGTCTGTCAAACTGCAATTTCTGGTTATTTTCTTTTATTTATCAAAAAACTTTAAATGGGTTGTACATTTAGAACTGGTCGCAAGCAGCAGAATGTCTAATTTTGTTATTTTATTTTATTTTTAGTTAAATTGTCTTTTTGTTGGCAAAACACTCAGATTTACCAGCCTTAATAACTGAGTGAGTGGGGAGTGACATAATAATGAAATATCTGTAAAAACTGTCTGGCAAAAGAATTAATCTGAAAATACCTCTGAACAAATGTTTAGAGAAAAAACCCGTTTGCGATTAATCCCACAAACCATGGCACCAGAGTGAAAGAACATCTGGTTTAAGAGGGAAGGTTCAGAGCTTCTGAACACTACAGTCTCACATGTGTGAGAAACAAACAGGACATTGGTTGTTCTGAGTTGCATTTAATTAATGAAACCATAAATTCATAAAGATCGGATTTGTTGGTCACATCTATTACAACATCTTCACGACTCTTTCTATAGGACTTGTCTAAAGGATGCAGTCATGAAAGTCAAGGTTAAAACAAACTAATAGCTTTGTGATGAGTACATGGAACTGGAATAGACTGGAAAGTGTGCAGACCCCAGCTTCAAAGCAAGTTTGCCTCATAAACCCAACAAGCTGAGGCGTTGTGTGGGAAAAAAGACGACTCGTGTCCATTATCTGCCAGACCTCCATGCATCCTGACTGGTTGTTAGCCTGAACTCTTGCAGTTCCTTGTGATCTAATTCACAAGATACACGTAAAGTCCAGGATGCTGGTTTAGGATTTTCAGCATCACAAAGCAGGGTCACTTCTCGCAGTGGTTGGTCACCATGGTAACTGATGCTATAGTGTACCCTGCTCATGCTGTTATTTAATGTTTCTGGTGCCACCATAGGCAGGGCATAGCGCATTTACAACAGATTGTGTGTAAGAGGTTAGGACTGAAAATTTGACTCATGTCCTAAAAACACCTGGAGCATCTTAATTCAACGATTTCTTTTTTTTTTTTTTTTTTATTGGTCGGCTTCCCTTCTTGCTTCTTCTTTGTAATTGGTCCATTTTATTCCAAATCCTCCTGGTTGACATGGAGATTTAAAAAGTGTCTGGTTTAGTCAAACACAGCAAACATCCGATTGCTAAACGGTTATCAAATGTGTTGGTAAATGTTGCACATGAAAGAGGAAGTTTCATGGGAACTTTGCCTGATCCAAATTCACTTGTTACATCAGACTAGATTGAACCGTACATTTAATAATGACGTGTTTGTGTTTTGTCCCTCTGTTCATACAGGCAGAATGTTCCAGCTCCCAGTCAATAACCTCACCAGTCTACGGAAAGCCAGGAAAAATGTCAAGAAGGTCCTGGGAGACATTGGCCTGGAGTTCTGCAGAGATCACCTACAGGTGATCATGCTAGGAGTAAAGGCTTTTACTGTGATGGGTTGCTTTTTCTTTCTGGGCTACATCTAAAGATGATTGCAGTGGTCCTTTTTGGACTAGCATTCATAACATGGTATTTAGAGTGTTATTCATTGTAGCAGTGGAGACTTCAAGAGTTGAGATTTCTATGCATTAAGTAAAGCTTCTGCTGCAGAGCTCCTGGCACTGCAGCAGGAATTAAGATGATGTCGTCTCATTTAAATCTATAAACCAGCCTCCTGAAGTTTAGCACATGCTGGATTGTGATTACCCAAGATGACTGTGTATTCCCATTGTCATTATGTTTCGCTTGATATGTGAAAAAATGATGCTGTTTGCATTTGAAAGCAGAAGTCTTAGATTATTCTTCGTCAGCTTTAGATTTCGTTTAAGTTGGAGGAACTATATGTTATTATGTTTTTGTTTTCATTTGGTCATATTAACTAAAAAACTGGACTGTAAACCTGACGAGCTCAAATTATAGTGAAGTGGAAGGGAAATAATACATGGTTTTCAATATCTCCAAAAATAACTCTAAAAAGAGTGGCAGCCATTTCTATTTAGGCCCTGATGCTCTGATAGCACTAAATAAAACCCACTGCAACCGACTGCCTTCACAAGTCAATTAATAAATACAGTCCAACCATGCGTACTATCAAGCTGTTCTTTAAAGGCCTCAGAGGTTTGTTGCAGAATAACAACATAGATGGAAAAACTGGAGCAAAATACAGTTGTAGAGACTTTTTCAGACTTTTGGTTGGAGTTGATGGGGAAAATGGAGGTAAATAAAGGGCAATCCCAGTAAGAAAAACCTTTTAAGAGGCTGCAAATAACTTGAGACTGGGGTGGAGGTTCATCTTCCAGCAGGAGGGTAACCTTAAATGTACAACCAGAACCATGATGGGCCGATTCAGATCTAAGCAGATTCATGTGTTAGAATAGTCCAGAGTGAAATACTGAGAATCTGTGGCAAGACTTGAAAATCAGTGTTTGCTGTTGGTACCTTGATTAATCTGGACTGATCTCTTGCTAATTTATGAAGTTAAGAAGTACGTAGGTGTGTAAAAACTTGCACCAAAAGTTCTATAAAGTATTGAATCAGAAATAGAATATTAGGCAGATTATTATTTGTAAAGGGATTTCATTTGTAAAAGGATTCGAAAACCACGTATCATTTTCCTTTTACTTCATTATTCTGTTAAAGCGTTGGCAGCTGAAACCATTACAGTACGTACAGCTGCGAGGCACTGCACATGCTCACTGCTCCTAATGTTGGTCAGACTGTAGCCATTCTTTTCACTCGCTCAAACATGGCAGTTACAATTGACAATTAAATGAATCTTTAAATCAACACTAAAAATTCATTTAAACAGTAAAAACTGACAAGCTATTTTCTATATTAATAAAGTGCGGTAACATGTACTTCTAAAGAATGGCAAACTGTGTAAAGTATAGGGAAATGTAAAATGAATATTGTGACTGAAAACTTTGCATAATGTGTTATTGTAATAAATCCTGTTATGAATTATTTTCAACAGTCACTGTCCTTGTTTCCTCATTTCTGATCCCATGCTTGTAATTCAATTCAAAAGTACTTTATTAGCTTGTTGAGCTTTTTTAACTCCCTGGTTCTGATGCTGCTGCCTTGACGCTGGGATCCAGACCTTAACGATGTCAAGAAAATATTTAATTGCCTTTTATTCTTTTTTTTTTTTTTTTTTTTTTGATGAAAACTGCAATAATTTGATCAGTTATGATTAATCCTCATTTTCAAAACACTTTTATTTGTTGAGCATACAACAACTCAGCCACTACAGAAATACTCCTGGTGTTGGGGGGTTAAGGGAAGATGGAGTCCATTCATCTGACCCAAACGTATTCTAGATATGCAGAACACTAGAAATATTATATCCAACCAATCGTTGCACCCAAGCAGTGATATGGCACACGTTGATGGATGATAACTATTGTGATTCAATGTATTGTGCAAAGCTACCATGATCATGTATTATTCTGTCTCTTATTCGTTAGGACTTTAAAGATTTTAACCCCCCTGAGGTGTATATTAAGCACACAACCTGGGAAGATGTGTGCATGTGGGAACCATCCCATACCAAAGTCCAGGTGGGTGAAACATGCAGATGGAACAGATGTTTTGCTGTACATTGGGGTTATGCTGTTATTTTCTATTTTCTCTGTTAGAGTAACTTGTTTTTTTCTCATCTGTGTCTCCAGGACTACAGATCAAAGCCTTTCTGCTGCTCTGGCTGCTTATTTTCATCCAAGTATTTCTCAGCATACAAGAGCCACTTCCGCAACGTCCACAGCGAGGACTTCGAGAACAACATTCTGCTCAACTGCCCCTACTGCACTTTCAACGGCAACAAAAAGACTCTGGAAACACACATTAAACTCTTCCACATTCCTAATAACAGCGTGCGGCAGGGGCCCGGTGGCATGGGGGCGGGAGCTGGTGGGATCATGATGAAGGACAGTTTCCTGAAGAGGACAGGGGACAATGTGGAACAGGCGGTTTACTACTGCAAGAAGTGCACCTACAGGGACCCTTTATACAATGTTGTGCGAAAGCACATCTACCGGGAACACTTTCAACAAGTGGCCCATCCTTACATCGTAAAACCAGGAGAGAAAGCAAACAGTCACAATGGCGGCACGGCAGAGAGTAATAACACACACAGTGTTAACAGCAACCAAATCCACTGCAAGAAGTGTCTCTTTGTTCCCCGGACCTATGAGGCGCTGGTCCAGCACGTCATCGAGGACCATGAGAGGATTGGCTATCAGGTCACTGCCATGATTGGCCACACCAGTGTGATCGTCCCCCGACCCAAACCAATTGTTATGTTCCCTCCCAAAGCTCAAGGAGACAAGACCATTATCGGGATGGGCCCAAAGGGAGCAGTGATGGCCACTCCAAGGTCTCCTGCTTCACAGCAGCTGAGTCGAGCTGCTGCCGCTGCTGCTGCTGCTGCTGCAGCTGCATCAAAGGCTGGCTTTAACTCCCATAGTTTTCTAGCTGGATTAAAACACGATCCTCTAGGGTTAAAGGCTGGGAGCACTCAGCCGTTCTCTCTGGGTAACCACCAAGTCAGGGCAACCCTGCCAGGGAATGCCCAGGTATCTGTGCCGCTGCAGTCACATGCAGCAAAGCAGCTCATCTCTGCTAGTAACCTGCGGAGCCCGCTGGTGGCCGGTGCTTCTTCCTCACTCAAATCCAACTCTCTGGGTTCGCGTGTTCAGGCAGCTGCCACCACGGTAGCCTCTGTCACAGCAAAGAAAGGTGGCTCCTCTGTTCTCGGCACATCCTACACCCAGAAGTGGAAAATCTGTACCATCTGCAACGAGCTGTTCCCAGAGAACGTCTACAGCTCTCACTTTGAGAAAGAGCACAAAGCGGAGAAGGTGCCTGCCGTGGCAAACTACATCATGAAGATTCACAACTTCACCAGCAAGTGTCTGTACTGCAACCGCTATCTCCCCAGTGACACTCTGTTAAACCACATGCTGATCCATGGTCTCTCCTGCCCATACTGTCGGGCAACCTTCAATGACGTGGAGAAGATGGTTGCCCACATGCGGCTGTCGCATCCGGAGGAGAGGGTCGGCCCTCGCACAGACTCTCCCCTGACCTTTGACCTCACTTTGCAGCAGGGAAACCCCAAAAATGTTCAGTTGATTGTCACTACATACAACATGAGAGATGCCCCTGAAGAGTCTGTGGCATTCCACGCTCAGAACAGTACCTCCTCTATCTCATCAACTCTGTCTGCTTCTCTATTATCAGGCAAGAGGTTGATGCCTCAGCAGCCACCCAAAACACCATCAGGGCTCCCTGATGTTCCTCCAATCAAGTCTGCCCCACAAGCGTCTGTGCCCTATAAGAGAGATGTCGGAAAGACTCTGTGTCCTCTCTGCTTTTCCATCCTCAAGGGTCCAATCTCAGATTCCTTGGCCCACCATCTGAGAGAGAGGCACCAGGTGATTCAGACCGTTCATCCTGTAGAAAAGAAGCTGACTTATAAGTGTATTCACTGCTTAGGGGTTTATACAAGTAACATGACTGCGTCTACCATTACTCTCCACTTGGTACACTGTCGAGGAGTGGGGAAGTCACAGAATGGACAGGACAGCCGGGTCACTCATTCTTCTCGGGTCAGCCAGTCCCAGAGCAGCGCCCTCAAACGGCCCACTTTTGACAGCTCTGACACCAGCGCACCAAAGCGAAGGAGGCCGGGACCTCCCGGAGAAAGGGCCCACCCTCGGGATATAAATGGTCCATCTGATTTTGAAGAAGATCCAGACGAACCTGTAGTTCTGGCTCTTGATCCCAAAGGTCAGGAAAACAAGCCGTATGAGGCCAGGAAGGCTTTCCTGACGCAATATTTCAATCGGGCGCCATATCCCACCCAGCGAGAGATGGACAAGCTGGCGTCTAGCCTTTGGCTGTGGAAATCTGACATCTCCGGCCACTTTGTCAATACAAGGAGAAAATGCATACAGGAGTGTGAAAGCCAGCGGCCCAGTGTGTTGCTGGGATTCAGCATGCACGACCTCAGTAAACTTGATCACGAATTGGAGTTTGACAAGGAGGGCACATACGAAGGTGGACACGGCAAACAGCGGACTTCCAGGACACGTATGGGGGTATCAGAACACGCTCTCCAGAGACACAGGCAACTCATGGCTGCTAATGGTGGAGTTAAGCAGCTACAAGAGGGCAAGTCGGCGGGGAACAAGGAAGGGACAAACACAGCGCTGCCTGTTTCCAAACCAAGTACTGTCAGCAGAGACCAAACCAAGACAATCAGCAGCACCTTACCACAGAAAATGCCTCTAGACCTCTCTGAGCCCATTTCCATTGACTCTGATAGTGATGAGGAAGAGCAGCAGAGGGATGACAAGGAAGCAGGCGAAGCGACACATATCCATGGCAACCAGCCGCTCACTGGAGCTAAAGAGAAACTGGAGCCAAGGACAGACCTCAAGATGGTTTCAGATCTGGATGACATGTCAGATGATGATGACGAAGATGATGATGATGATGACGACGATGATGATGATGATGATGTTGATGAGGAAGGGGCACATGTAGAGAATGGCTTTGGCACCACTGAGAGCTCAGGGAGAGACACTCTACCCATCATCATCCCAAAGTTTGTCCCTTCATCCGCAAGAAGCCAGCGAGACGGAGCCCAGCTGGGCAAACAGCAATCCTGACTGCATCAGGATGTGATCACACCGATAAATCTGCCTCACCTGAACTGAAGGACAGCTACACTGGGTGACAGAGGTAAAGCAGATGAGTCAACTTAAAAAAAGCCATCCATTGATGTTAGAAAGCAGGACTCAGCGAGCATCTAAAAGCTACAGGGGTGATGCAAAGACGGTTAAGTTACACCAAACAAAGATGGAAAAAAAGGTTTTTGCCTTCTATATTCTGTATTACTTTGAGATAAGAAGTTATTAACACTGATTTAGCCACTGAACTTCTCAGTATACCTGAAGCGTTGTTTTGAGGTAAATCCTTTTAAACTGACTGATATAATCCACCATTTTTCATGTAGGTATACTAAGACGGAGTGTAAATTTGTACAGTCTTTTAAACATGTTGCTGTACATGTATCCTTAAATATTTGCTATCACCCCGTGTTTAAGGTAGCCTCATATGTTCTCCATTGCTATGCTTAAAAATAGGTGTTGCTTTTGTGGATTGGTATTTTTATGTTTATTTTTTAACAAAATTAGTTTTTTGGCCAAATAAATATATATAAATGAAATGAACATTTGTTTTTCTCTTAAGTAGATTTTATTATTTTATTTTATTTTCATTTTATTTTTTATTTTTTTGCAGACAGCAACATCGCTCTGTTTTTCTGTTGGCATTAAGCATCATTTCACCCATTTTTGGCGCCTGATGCTTATCAGTTTTGACTATACTGTGCTTGTTTCTGTTTCCACCGTAACAAGTTGACCCACAAGACGGGACAGTAACCAGGATACTGGCAAGGAAGCTTTTTGTTTTGCTTCCAGAAGACAGAATTGTGTTCTGAATTGTGTGTACATGTTTTTGTTTTATTATTATTATTATTTTATTTTTCACTTAAGCGTTTAAGAATAATAAAGTGCTGTAATTGTGATTTTCACAGAGCCAGATGCTTTACCGGTGGCTTGGTTTACAAAAGGACAAAAATCATTCTTGCTTCATGCTTATTGTAAGTTTCTTAAATTCTTCCTGGAAATTGGTATTTGTCCATAATGCAAAGTTGGAGGTAAAGACGTTCTGCAAAGCAGCAAAATCCAGGTTAGTGGAACATACAGGCTTTAGATCGGGGCACCCATGTCCAGTCCTCAAGAGCTACTGTCCTGCAACTTTTAAATGCATCCCTCCAACCCATCTGAATCCAATTGCTGAATTCCCTCATAAGCGTTCAGTCGATCAACTCTGCAGAGGCCTGGTAATGAGTCATTCCTCTGATTTAGGTATGTTGGAGAAGGGATGCATGTAAAGGTTGCAGGATAGTAGCCCTCAGGCACGCCTGGATTAGACTGATCATACTCCAGGGTTCTCTCCTGTGTTCTCCTCAGTTCACCCTGCTGGTTTCTACAGGGGTTGAGATTCCCATAGAAGATGGTTGCTTTTACTTCTGATGAACCATTTTCATGTAGATTCGAACATATGTTTTGAATCCTTCCTGTGTTTAAAAACCGAGTGACAACCGATTTCAGTTTTAAAGTATCTTTGTGTTTCAGTGAGTTCATGATACCATTCAGTGTGCCAAGATTCCCAGGGCCTTCAGAAAAGAAACGGGCCCACGGCATCACAGATCCTCCACCGTGGTTAACTGGGCATGATGTTTTTCCACCAATAATTAATAACAACCAGTAATGTAAAAATGTTTCTGAGCCAATAACATAAAATATTGCCAATATAAGTTACTAACTTGTTATTACATTAGCAGTAAAAATAGTTTGAAATTGTAATGATTGTGTGACACATGCAGGTCACATTAAACATTCTGTTCCTGGATTCTAGCAGGTCTACCTACCAAACCAACTTCACCATAACTAATAAAATATTTCTTTGTACTGAAATAAATTCATATAAGCAAAACAAATGAAAAATATTCAAATTTTTTATGACAAAGAATTCTCAAATTGGCTCTTACCAACATTAAGGAGAGAGTTTCCTTAAAAATGTGAATGGGAAGACTACCAGTATTCTACACTATATTTTCAAGAGAAGCTGTCCTGTTTGTTACAATGCCAATGAGTAATGTAATTGATTACATTATTGGCTTTATTTCATGTCAAAGGGCCAAGCTGATGTTACTGCCAGATGTTATTGGGCATTCTGACATCATTGGTTGCTACAAGCTAGTAAATGTCATGAGAATAAAGCTTTCAGTGTAAGAAAAGCTTAATATATTTTAGACACCTTTACCATGGGTGCATAAATGTCTGTTTTAGTTTTAGAACCTCTTTAGATTGCCTCTATAAAGGCTCATATGACTGTTGTAACATTTGAGAAGATGGTACTTTCTGGATCTGTGAGTCAGAACCTGCCTCCCACAGAATTAAATGGTATAGAAGTGTGATACAAGTTTGCTGCGATCGCTATTTTACTTTGGGGTAGTGACGTTTAAGGTGGACAAAGGAACCGCAAGCATGTGATGACGAGGCCCCGGTGTTTGTTTTAAGCCTCATTTGTAAGAAAATTTTGTGATGAATGATATGTTAACAGAATTTTTATTGCAATGGGCTTGAATTGGCATTGATTTCATTCAGAAATGGAAACCTAACCTGCGCCATGAATCTGGGATTTAACTCAGGAATGCTAACGGGCGCAAATGACCAAATTAAAATGTAAGGCAAATTTTCAGATTAAACATACAGAAGCAAATTACTTTAAAAAAAGAAAAAGAAATTACTCTAAAATCTTGGAATGATCAACATCAGCTAATTTTAGTGTTAATGTGTTTTTTAGCACATTTTAGGTAAGTTGAATTTCTTCCTCATTCAAATTTTTTTTTAACATAATGCTCAATTCAAAGAACGATTTGAGAACATCAGCCAGGGAGAAGGAGCACTTGTAGGAAGTCATTTATGTTAGAATTTAAACAGTAAATTTGCAGCTGAGATCCTGTATGCGAGTCGGGTTTGACATGAAAGTAAAAACTCTTAACCGTAGCCAGTATTTTGAGATTGAACTGGTCATAGTCCAGATGGAATGAGAAAGAATTTGAGCCTTACCGAAAGCTACACACATGAATACTAAAACATAATCCACCTTTAGCAGCAATTGCTTGAGGTTGTCAGTTTCTCACATTCCTGAGAAATTGTGAGTAAATATTCATGCAGCATTTAGGTTTGCAGGCTCTCTTATAGCTCTCTTAAGGTCACACCACAACATTTCCATCAAACTGAAGTGTAAACTTCTACAGAACACCTTTATTCATTTGTTTTCAGTCATTCTGCTGCAGATTTGTTGCTGTGTTTGGAGTCATTCTCCATTTTCATAACCCAGTTTGGATAAGAAACCAAACTTGGTACATTCCAGTATGCAAAGTTCTGCTGTCTGACAGATAGCCTCACATTTGACTCTATAATATTTTTTTATATAGAAGAGTTCATGGTTGATTTGCTGAGTGCAGTGTCTCAGCGACCATATATACACAGCTCAAAAAAATAAAGGGAACACTCAAATAACACATCCTAGATGTGAATGAATGAAATATTCTCATTGAATACTTTGTTCTGTGGGCTGCACGGTGGTGCAGTTGGTAGCACTGTTGCCTTGCAGCAAGAAGGTCCTGGGTTCAACACATGGCCGGGGGTCCTTCTGCATGGAATTTACATGTTCTCCCTGTGCATGTGTGGGTTCTCACCGGGTACTCCAGCTTCCTCCCACAGTCCAAAGACATGCCTGTTAGGTTAATTGGTCACACAGTTGCCCTTAAGTGTATGATTGAGTGTGTGCATGGTTGTTTGTGTGTTGCCCTGTGATGGACTGGTGACTTGTCCATTGTACCCTGCCTCTCACCCACAGACTGCTGGAGATAGGCACCAGCTTCCCTGCGACCCACTATGGAATACGTGGTAGAAAATGACTGACTTTGTTCTGTACAAAGTTGAATGTGCTGACAACAAACATCATCAATGGAAATCAAATTTATTAACCAAAGGAGGCCTGGATTTGGAGTCACACACAAAATTAAAGTGTAAAAACACACTACAGGCTGATCCAACTTTGATGTAATGTCCTTAAAACAAGTCAAAATGAGGCTCAGTATTGTGTGTGGCCTCCACATGCCTGTATGACCTCCCTACAATACCTGGATATGCTCCTGATGAGACGGCGGATGGTCTCCTGAAGGATCTCCTTCCAGACCTGGACTAAAGCATCCACCAACTCCTGGACAGTCTGTGGTGCAACGTGACGTTGGTGGATGGAGCGAGACATGATGTCCCAGATGTGCTCAATCGGATTCAGGTCTGGGAACGGGCGGGCCAGTCCATAGCTTCAATGTCTTCATCTTGCAGGAACTGCTGACAAACTCCAGCCACATGAGGTCTAACATTGTCCTGCATTAGGAGGAACCCAGGGCCAACCGCACCAGCATATGGTCTCACAAGGAGTCTGAGGATCTCATCTCGGTACCTAATGGCAGTCAGGTTACCTCTGGCGAGCACATGGAGGGCCATGCGACCCACCAAAGAATGCTGACCCACTGCCAAACCGGTCATGCTGAAGGATGTTGCAGGCAGCAGATCACTCTCCACGGTGTCTCCAGACTCTGTCACGTCTGTCACATGTGCTCAGTGTGAACCTGCTTTCATCTGTGAAGAGCACAGGGCGCCAGTGGTGAATTTCCCAATCCTGGTTTTCTCTGGCAAATGCCAAGCGTCCTGCACGGTGTTGGGCTGTGAGGACAACCCCCATTTGTGGACGTCGGGCCCTCATACCATCTTCATGGAGTCGGTTTCTAACCGTTTGTGCAGACACATGCACATTTGTGGCCTGCTGGAGGTCATTTTGCAGGGCTCTGGCAGTGCTCCTCCTGTTCCTCCTTGCACAAAGATGGAGGTAGCGGTCCTGCTGCTGGGTTGTTGCCCTCCTACGGCCTCCTCCACGTCTCCTGGTGTACTGGCCTGTCTCCTGGTAGCGCTTCCAGGATCTGGACACTACACTGACAGACAGCAAACCTTCTTGCCACAGCTGGCATTGATGTGCCATCCTGGATGAGCTGCCCTACCTGAGCCACTTGTGTGAGTTGTAGATCCATCTCATGAAAGCACCACCAACATTCAAAAGTGACCAAAACATCAGCCAGAAAGCATAGATACTGAGAAGTGGTCTGTGGTCCCCACCTGCAGATCCACTCCTTTATTGAGTGTCTTGCTAATTGCCAAAGATTTCCCCCTGTTGTCTTTTCCATTTGAACAACAACATGTGAAATTGATTGTCAGTCAGTGTTGCTTCCTAAGTGGACAGTTTGATTTCACAGAAGTTTGATTTACTTGGAGCTATATTGTGTTGTTTAAGTGTTCCCTTTATTTTTTTGAGCAGTGTACAAGAGCTGGTAAGAATCAGAACTTCTTAGTACTCAGTCTTGCCACAACTCAAATTTCTTGTGTAATATTGGATGCACATCTTATATATTTATTTTCATTACAATCTCACCATGTGCCACTGTGGGATGAATGACCGAAAATGGAGGGAAATTACCCCAGCACAAGAGGGAAGCAAGAACCTCTTTGGCTGGCTAGTCCGTGTTGCTATGCTGTTATAAGGAGGGAGAGGGAGAGAGGTGTTGAGAAGATGTGGGAGAGTCTGAAGGAGAGCACGAGAGAGAGGCCTGAAAGACTGTGGGGGAGGCGGAGGCCTCATCTGCAGTACTGTGTGCAGAAAGAGTGTTTAACAGCCTTCCAACGGGGGAAGAGGGGAGAAAAAGGGTGGCGAGGGGGAGGCAAAAGGCTGGGGAAAGGAGATGGGAGGGGGGAGGGGAAGGAAAGTGGGAGTCAGAGAACACAAGAGAAGCTAAGATGGTTGATGGGGAAGGAGAGGGGAGACAGAAATAGAGGAGATGGCAGCAATGGGGGAGTCTAAAACAGCGCCCCCTGTACATGGAGAAATGGTGCAGCAGGACATACATGTGTGATTTCAGACATAATGGAGGGATGTCTAATGGGACAAAATAGACCCATGGAGCTAAGAGGGTTTCGGAAACCTAACTGGTTGAGCTGGGCCATATTGACCTGACTGGCTGCCCAGCTCCACCTAAGTGAGGAGGGGTGGTGATTAGGTGACAGGACACCAAAAGAAGGGACATTTATGCAGATTGTATTGTAATAACTGTGGTGAAGAAGCTGACAGCACCCCTTGTAGGAAATATTTTGGGAGATGGTATAAGATTTCCTCCATGTAACATCAGGAGGTGTTAATTTTGCCACACACACATATCTGATTGTTTCAGAGGAAGCAATGGCAATGGGGTTAAGGGTACAACCTTACACTGGCTCCTCTGACCATTACATGTGACTAGAGGTCATGTACTGTAGATTAGGGAGCCACAAAAACTGGGACAATAACACCATCAGAGAGGAGGGGAGGCACACTGCGAGGACACCTCCTCTGCAGAGCTGGGTGATGGAGGCTAGGGAGAGGGAGAGGGAGGATTTGGCTGTGGGTGGGGAGATGCAGACAGAGATGGTTGCAGACCTGTCCATAGCGCCTCCTGCAGTTACACTGATCTTGTTGCACATGCACAATGCAAGCAATGCAGGGGAGGAACATGTTAGACTGAAACACTGGATACAGAGAAAATAGTGGTAGAATGGAAAGACAGATGCAGGAAACGATGCATGCTTTTAAACAGTTTTATTAGTACTGCGCATCTAGAGATTTTTGCCCATCCTTTTTTTGCAAAACAGGTCAAGGTCAGTCAGATTAGATTCTCAAATGGGTTTTGGTCTAGACTTTGACTGTGCCATTCTAACAAATGAACATGCTTTATTCTAACCATTCCATTATTGCTCTGCCTGTATGTTTACGGTCATTGCCCTGGTAAAAGCTCAGAATCTTTCCGAGGTCTTTTGCACCGTCTAGATCTTTTCCAGGATTGCCTTGTATCTAGCTCCATCCATCTTCCCATCAACCCTAACCAGTTCCCTGTCCCAGCTGAAGAAAATGATCTCCACAGCATGTCTTCACCTCCTTTCGTAGTCAGGATGATATCCTCAGGCCAGGTGATGTAAAGTGGTGCTTTTCTGCCATACATAGAATTTTGCAAGTGGACCAAAAAAATATTTTTGTCTCATCTGACCAAAACATCTTTTTCACACATATCCTGTGGCAATTCACAACTGTGGCTTGCGGCAACTGCAAACAGGACTTATTTTGGCGTCCTTACAACAATTTCTTTCTTCTTGCTACTTTTCCATAAAATGCAGTTTTGTGGAGTGTAAAACCAAGAGTTGTCCTGTTATTGCATTCCCCCACCTGAGGTTTCGATCTCTGCAGCTCATCCAAAGTACCCACGGGCCTGTTGGCAGCTTCTCTGATTAATGCTCTCCTTGCCTTGCTGATTTAGGTGGACGGCTATGTCTTGGTAGGGTTGCAGTTGTGCCAAACTCTTTCTAGTTTTCAGATAATGGATTGAACAGTGATCCCTGACCTCTCTGTGTGTTCGTTGGTCTTCATGATGTGCTTTAGCATTATATACAATAATGTATATGACGAATAATAACAAACCTCTCTGACATTTACACAACAGCTGTATTTATGTTAAAACTTAATAACACACATATAGATGCTGTTTACTAATCAGGTGACTTGTGAAGGCAGCTGGTTCTGGATTTTATTGAGAGGTGTCAGAATTAGAGGGACTCAATCCAAACCACACCTTTCAGTTATTTGTAAAACACTTTTTGAAAACAATCCAACCTTTTATAATTCGAATTCAGATGTGAATATGTAAATTTTTTAGAATGTGGTATTTTTTCCACCTAAGGAAAGAAAAAAATCTAAATATAAAAAAATATATAAATTTTGCCCTAAGAAAAAAGCAGAAACATTTTCATGGTTTTCCATGGATGAGGCTGAGGCTGCAGATACTAGAAAGTCATAGTTTGTGGCATCATCCTCATCATGTCACTATGAAAATGATTAAGCCTCTGAGACCCAGCGGCACAGACCGAGGGTCTCATATAACTATAGAGACTGAACTAATGGTAGGAAGACAGCACAGAATAAGAATAAGCATATCTGAGGGGTCCCCTAGAGAGTGGGCAGCACTGGATTCACAGAAAGTCAGTTGCTGATGCAACTCCCAGTTGGTAAGGACTGGAATCCTGTCCTGAATCCTGGTGCAATCCTGATATCTGGTTCAAAAGCACCAATACAACAAGTCACTTGTTGTTCTATTGGCCTTTTGTTAAAAAAGACCTAGACCAGGCAATGTACTTCTCCACACATACTAAATCCATGTGTAAAATGCTAGAACCAGCACCAACTTTGAGTTGGATGAAAATTGAACCTCCATTCTGCGAAGAAATAAAGAGAACTATGAGGTTATACGAGCTTTTTGGGTTAAGCACCTATAGTCATGTTAAGATGTTAAGACACCCTACCACTGCCAGTGCTTGTCTAACATAGTTGGACATAGTTATATTTACCTACTGTGGAATGCAATTAAAATAAATAAAAAGTAGTGCCTGAATAGAATTCATTGTGATTTATTTCGTAAAATGGAAAACAAAATGCAATTTATTGTCAGGAATAGATTAGGATACCCACACATTTATTCCAAAATAAAATGGCTAAAAGTACATACATGTATATCAATTCAATTCAAAGATACTTTATTGATCCCCGAGGGGAAATTAGAATTCCAGTACAACCCATCCAACATACATCATGACACAAGACAAGGGGGGACAGGTCACCGAGGCTTTGCTGCCCACTAACAGGCGCTGCCCTTGATATCACATCATGTGGATATCGTTACTCAACCTTTTCAAGGAGGTTTATCCTGTGGTCCAATGTTTTTCAACCCTGTACCTCAGGCCACAGTTCCCTGCATGTTTTGGAGGTTTCCCTGCTTTAACACACATATTCAGATGATTGCAGCTCAGCAAAAGCCTGTTAATTAGCCATCAGTTGAAATCAGGTGTCCTGAAACAGGGAGACATCAAAAACATGCAGGACAATGTGCCCTGAGGACCAGGATTGAAAAACATTGCTGTAGACCTCAGACATTTAGCTTGGTGTGCTCCTGACTGTTGAAGTGGGAGTGAACACCATGGTAGGATCAACGCTTTTAGACAAGAGATGGTAGCAGCTTATGATTCTGGTGAGAAATTTAAAAAAAATCTTTAAATAATCTCAAATCAGTTTTCAGTCATTTGTAACAAGTGCCAACATATTCAGGTCTTGTTATAAACTAAATTCAGCATTTAGGGGAAAAGAAACACTGTGAACTGTCAACTGTGATGTGCAATGGTCTTCGGATGCTTCCTGCAGCAAGCGCTGGCTGGCTCACTATCATAAAAGCCATCATGAACTTTACTGTGTAACAGATGGTGCTTGAAGAAAATGTCATCTGTAATTAAAAAAAAAAACAAGCTGAAGCAGAACTGGACCCTGATATGATCTAAAACATACCAGTATATCAACTAAGGACAGGCTGGCAATTAAGAAATGAAAAGTCTTGAGCCCAGATCCTGAGCTCACTCAGATGCTGTTGGGTGACTTGAAACACGCTGTACATGCAAGAAATCCTTTCAGGAATCTCAAAGCTGAAAGAGAAGAGTGGGACAAACTTTCCAAAGACTGGTGTGGGGACTGGTAGAAGGTTTCAAGAGGCATCTCACTAAAGGTTCTTTAGGCAAACAGGGTAACACTAGCTGTTGGGGAATTTATCTTCCAAAGATCAATAAAAAGAGAGAGGGAGCTGGATACTTAATGACATGTGTAAATTTTTCATACAGAAAGAAATGGTCACAGCCTGATAGCAAAATGTGCCTAAATAAATTATGGAAAAACAGTGAGAGACAATTAGTGATCAGTCAGGTCCAAATACAACCAGGCAACACTCAGTGTCACAGTCCTAGAGACCTTAAATACCTGCAGTATGTTATAGAGACAAGCACATCACACACACACACGCACATCTGTGTGTTACTATCTTTATGACGACTTTTCACAGACCTTCATTAACTTCCATTCTGCTAGAAAAACCTTGGTCCAAATGAATCATGCCATTGTTTGACTATGGTGATATCATACACTGCTCAAAAAAATAAAGGGAACAGTCAAATAACACATCCTAGATGTGAATGAATGAAATATTCTCATTGAATATTTTGTACTGTACAAAGTTGAATGTGCTGACATCAAAATCACACAAACATCATCAATGGAAATCAAATCTATTAACCAATGGAGGCCTGGATTTGGAGTCACACCCTAGCCCTATCCCTAACCCTAGCCCTAACCCTGAGGGCTTTCCTAACCCTAAGGACTCTAAAAGTAATAAGATTACACAAATTAGGTAAGCCCTGCCTCATTAACATAGCCCTAAACCTAAAACACCTAAACACAAAAAACAGGTTATATTGAACCAAACTCAACTTAGATTGGACACGTGGATCATAACCCAACCATGCCTGACCCCACCCATTTACCACCCTTCCCTCTGCTCCCTCTCTTCTCCCATCCCTTTATTAAACACAACAAACACAAACAAGCTGGGCACCCACCCAGCAAAATGGACCCACTGGAATAGACTTCCATTCAAATCCTTTTTTCTAAAATGTTCTGCTGGTTATTTACACAGAAGAGCATGGTCATTTGGAGCCCATAACAATGCCCTGCTTATATTAACACATACTGTAAAAAAAATCTGACCACAATGAATATCTGATGGTAGAGTGCAGATGTGTTAGATTCAATAAAGTAAAAATAATTCTACCTATTCTTAAATATCACAGTTTTTGTAACAGAAATTTACTCTAGCCAGATACATTGATACAGATACAGTTCTAGACCACATCCTACAAATGTCTTGTTTCCATTGTTTTTGAACTCATTAAAAAAATTTTGTTTTAAGACATTTAAATTGCACTGCAATTTATTTATGTAAATATAGCTTAAATCAGAAGTGACTAATAATGTGGCAGTTTCTTCAGCCCAGAGATAATTATTTGAACAATCCCATATAAACATCTTCTTGGTCATCTGGCAGCTGAGTGAGGTGGTTCCATAAAGGAAGCATCTCCAGTCTTTGCTTTTTAAGGCAGGGCTCCGATCCCATGTCGACCTCAACTGCCACTTTAGCAGTGAAAGTGTGAACACCTAAGAAGCATCTAACAGCTCTATTCTGAAGGGCGCTGACATCTTTAATTTCCTCAGAGCCCCAGACACTTAAAATAGGGCTACACCATCAAATCAAATAGTTTTGTAAAAACAAAAAAAACTATTATTTTACTATGTATAGCTCCCAGAGTTCTCCCAGCTCATTCTGATATGAAAATGTTTCTCCACTGTATACATATTGAATATTTCCACGGTAAGCTGACAGATTGGAACAGTAAGGGGCAACACTGATAGTCTACTTGAATAACGTGTTTAAATTTTTTTCTTACACATGAAACTCAAGTTTCATCATACATTAAAGTTGTAAATGTTCCCATCAGAGCACTTTGCTCCTAGACTCCAGGTTTACTGGTGGTTTCTAGAGGTTGTAACAGAAGAAAAGGAGGAAGGTCTTTTAGTTATGAGTCTCTAGTTCTGTGGAACCAGCTCTCCGTTTGTCTGCTTTTGTGTTCACTTTATGAGGCAGACAGTTTAATTTCAAGACTGGGCTTAAACCATTCCTTTTTTTATAAAGGTTATAGTTAGAGTACCTGAGGTAATCCTTAGCTATAGTATGTCTATAGTCGTGTTGCTGGAAACCACCTTTCCTTGTTCTGCAATCATCTCCAACTCTTTAAATGAATTTATAATTATTGCAGTCGTTAACATAATGCTATCTCTTTGGAACACACATTTGGCCCAGTTGTTCTGCATGTAGCCTGTCTCTTTCCTAGTAAAAACCTTAAAGAAAGTATTGCTACCATTGGCTATGTTGACCTCTTTGATTTTATCAATACCTCTAGTCAGTTGCAGCAGACTGCCATTCATACGAAAGCCTGGTTCTGCTGATGGCCTTCCCTATCGTAGGGGAATTACTTTCCATTGTTTCCACATGCTTGATAAAGATAGGGAATTTTTGTTAAGCCAATGAATGAGTGCAATTGGCAGGTCTGTCTTACATAGATAACAGTTTACCAACTGACTTTGATTTTACTGCATTGTCAGTAGGACTGAAATTGACCATATGTAATTGGGTCTTCTTAACACAGCTATAGTTGGGATCATAAGTGTACATGCCATGCTGAGCTTTGACATCTCATGGTAAGATGTCAAATCACGAATAAAATCAGAATCAGAATTACTTTATCAATCTCTTTGGGAAAATTCTTGACATCACAAAACAAAATCCAGACAGACGTGAGACAAAGTGAATGAAGAGGGATTTTTTCATTATGATAGTCATGTTGGTGTTGTTGATTTCTGTCAGTCTGGTATTGTGTAGTTTGATTGCAACAGGCAAAAATGATTTCCTATGTCGTTCTGTTTTGCACCATGTCAGTCAGATTTTGTTGCTGAATGAACTCCTGTAAATGGTCAGCAAGTATTGGAGACAATGCGGAGGACAGTACAACATTGTGCTAATTTTGAGCAACGTTCTCCTCTAATGCCAAAGCTGGATCTGGCTCTTTTTGTTCACATTTTTTGAACCAGTTCAGTTTGTCATTCAGGTACACCCTGCAACATTCGCTCTGTTAAGTGTTGTCCGGTGAATACCAGCCCAATAAGGCGGTGGTATTAGAACAATAATGAAAGGGGTGAGCCATGCTCTGACATTACTGAACAGCAAAACTCTGCACACACATAAAATAAATTCACACTATTTCTTAAAATACAAGAATTTTTTAACAAAAATAAGTCAACTCAAAGTCACATTTAGTAAAATAATATTTAGGAGAACATTATTTTCCTAGATTGGAAACTAACAACCTTTCTGGTTAAAGGATTCTTAATTGACTCATAAGATGGCGGCAAGTTGGGGTCCCAACAACCCCCAGGTAATTGTACTCCTCCACCATGTCAACATGGACCCCTCGAATGTCAACAGGTCCTTATCAAGTCCACCAACAGTTCTTTGGTCGTTCCAACATTGAGCTGTAAATGTTTTCTCTCACTCCAAAAGGCAACGTTGTTCACCACGGTCCTGTATTCTCTCTCATCACCACAAAAAATAAGTCCATCTACTGAAGAGCTGTGGTGCCCAACCAGTCGAACGCGATCTATAGGTCGGCCTTTAGATAATCTCAGGTCGATCTCAAGTGTGATTCCCTCGCTTGGACTGTATTATTGTTAGATTGCTGTCACATACTGCCATCTCCTATGCCGCCCTCAGTTGTCCGCTGAGGTAAAAGAAGAAAAGAAAAGAAAAGAAAAGCACGATAAAGCGCCAACTAACTAGATAAACATATAGCATCCCTACTGTTTGTGGTCCAGCGGTATTAGCATCAAAAACCTGTTGATTTTCTGTTGATTTGAAGCAAGTAAATGGCTACTAGGGAGAGTAAGAAGAGAAAAAAATATAATTTTCATTGAGAATGGCAAGACGATTATTTTTTATAAAGTTAAATTCAAAATGTATATGTTTGATATGCAAAATGAGCATATCAATAGCAAAAAAAGGAAACCTGGAGAGACATTTTATAATGAGACACAAAATCTACGAGAGGGATTTTCCAGCCAAAAGTGTACTACGAAAATGTAAAATTATGGAATATTAGTCTCAACTAGCTGCACAGCAGTTTCTTTTTACAAGACCAAATAAAAGGGCAAAAGCAGCCACTACTGCATCATATCGAGTAAGTCGCATACTAGCAAAACAGCATTCAGGGATGTTGAGTTAGTGAAGGAAGCGTTTTTGGAGGCTGCTGACTCACTTTTTGAGGATTTTAAAAATAAATCTGAAATAATATCAGCGATCAGGGACATCTCGTTGTCCAGAAACTCTGTCACAAGACGTAGTGAGGACCTTGTGGAAAACATCAAAGAATAGCTCATGGAGGACATTAATAAACGTGAGTTTTTCTCTCTTCAATTTGTTGAGCCCACGGACACGACTGACGTGGAACAACTGTACATTTTGACGATTTGAATACAAGGGAGGAGATACTTGCCTTTAAAGGGGCATACAAGAGGAGATTATATTTTCCAAGCATTCATAGATTTGGTGGATAGAATAAGCCTGCCTGTCTGCAAACTTGTTTCTATTACTACAGATGGAGCCCCAGTCATGGTGGGTCACACAAATGGCTTCCTAGCATTATGTAAGAAACATGATGCTTTCGCCAACTTCATCCACTGCATCATCCATCAACAAGCTTTGTGTGGTAAGGTTTTGAACATGGATGATGTGAGTAATGTCAGTACAAATATTGTTAACTCTATCTGCGCAAGGACCCTTCAGCGGAGGCTGTTCCACGAACACGCAGAGGAGTGTGATGCGGAGTTATTGCTGCATACTGATGTAAGGTGGCTAAGCAGAGGCAAGTGGTTGCTCTGGACAACAAGTTGTGTGATAATCAATGGCTGATGGACTTGGCTTATGGATTTAACTGGAACATTGGATTAACTACATTTGTAGTTGCAAGATAAGACGATACTATAGCTGAAATGATCAGTATTGTCAACTTCTTTAAGCTCAAACTACAGTTGATCTTTACAAAGCTTTGGCGCCATGAGCTGTGCTACTTTGAAAGCATGCCGGCAGAGCTTCAGCGTCAGAGCAAAAGTGCAGAGCAGCTTGAAAGCACACAAATTAAGCAAGTTAAGAACATTGCAGCGGAGTTTGAAAGACATTTTGCAGAATTTGCCTCACTGGAGCCAGTTGTGACATACATGTGTTTCCAATTTCACCCAGACATTGATGTGGATGACATTGCTTCAAAAATGGCTGGACGTTTTCTCCTGGATACTGCTGTGGTGGAGAAATAAATTCTCATTCTCCAAAATGATCTTCAGATCAAGGCCAGAACGTCTGCCGACATCAATAGGGCATTCTGGTCCCTGCTCTTTGATGAGAAGTACCCTAACATAAGAAGGTGTGCCCACTGCGTGTCATCTCTTTTCGGCTCCACATATCTTTGTTAATCAGCCTTCTCCCAAATGAAGATCATAAAGAACCAAGTTTAGGTCCACCATGACAGATTAGCTCCTTTCCACCAGCTTGAGACTTGCCACCAGCAGCTACACACCCGACTTTGACAAATTAGCATCCTCTTCCCAGTGCCAAATATCACATTAAGGTACATTTACAAGTTACATGTTATTATTTTTGTATTTTACTGGTACAAAATAGTGTATCTTTTAATTGTGCAATGTGTAAAAGTAGATCTTGGGTAAAAAGAGGTTGGGCGCCCCTGCTGTAAAGTTATCAGAAAACATCTGAAGGTGTCCGGTCTCCATGCAGTACCCGAAGCAAATGGCGTAGAGAGGAAAAGAAAACGAACAGTCAATTAGCTTCTCCCCCAGCAGAGGCGGCTTGATGGTTACTATTGCACTGGAGAAGTCAAAAAAAACATGACCCTAGCAATGCTGCTCACCCTGCATCTTCCTGCAGGGTGAGCAGGTAGATGACAGCGTCATCCACTCCTTAGCGGGGACGATAAGTTAACTGAAGAGGATTCAGAAATGGTTGGACCATGGGTTGCAGCGGCTCCAGGATGAGTCTCTCCAGTGTCTTTATAAAGTGTGTAAGCATCCTTAAAGTTGAAGAGCTGGCTCTTCCTTCTCTGGTGAGACAACTCACAACCTGGGTGAAAATGTGAAACGCATTGATTGCAATGATCGCATTCAGGTGTACAGTCTGTAGGCGGGCTCCTGTAGTGAGGATGATGTTACAGGCAGTGTTTGTGTTTGTCAAAGCAGAATGCAAATAGCCACCTCCGACTTCTTGGGCTGATCGTAAGGCCAAAGAAAATTCATATAACCTTACACTGTGCATTGGCTTTTTTACATCGATGACAGCTTGAAGTATTTTGTGGCATTTGTGTTTGATGCACTTTATTTTCTCATTCTCCATGGCAGAAAGTCTCCAATTTCCTAAATTCTTGGGCAGTCTTGCATTAACTGCACATTTGAAATTTGCCTAAAATAGTTATATTACTCTGAAGTCATGAGACTGAGACCACAACAGCGGAACATTTACTTTTCTATGCTACAGTAAAATTAACCATAAATTGGCCTTAGGCTTTGGATTATTGTCAAGCTGGGATGTCCAAGCGTAGCTTCTGAGCTGATAAGTGCACATTTTCCAATCATTTCTGATAACATGCTGCAACTATCTTGCCGTCAATTGCCCAGTGTCTTTGTAGCTCACAGATCCACAGAACATCAGCAATCCACCTGTGTTTCACATTAGGACTGGTGTACTTTTCAGCATAAGCTTTGACTTTTTACAAATGCAATGTTCATAGTTGTGGCCATAAAGTTAAATTTTTTCTCCTCCCTTCATGTAACTTTTGATATGTTTGGCATATTGTAAGTGGGCTGCTTTGTGGCCCTGGCATAGTCATGGCTATCTTCTGGTGACTTGACTATGCAGCCAATTTTCCTTTAGCTGTCTCCCTATGGTGCATCTTCAGACAGGTGCACCGCTTTATTTGATAGTCCTGTATACCAGCTGAGGTTATTTGTGGGTTTATCTATGCATAACATTACAAACATTTTTTCTGGTAATTGTGTGTGGAGGTGTGGAGACACTGGATACAGGCGTGCCAATCAGGAGATATGTGGAGCAGCTGAGGCCGAAGGTAAGCAGGGGGACTGGTGAAGTTGAGACCAACTAACTCAGAGAAGCTGATCTAAGGCACAAGGAAACATTAAACTGAGGAGAAAGACAAATACTAACCTACAGGGAATAAACTTGAATAGACAGGAAACAGAAAACAGCTAAAAACTAAATACAAATAAATGATCTAATAAAGCAAGAACTAACTGACATCTACTGAAGACAGAGAAACAAATCGAATACACCAAGACCATAAAAAACAATAATAAAGAAGTCAAAAGTGATCAAAAGACAAACCCAAATAAAAACCAAAACCCAAACACCTGTGGATTGTGATAATGAGCCCCCTTTTTGGTAGAAAAGTAAGTTGGAGGTAATCAGAAATCATATGACTTTGCTACAGTTACTCGCAGAGTCATTACCTGTAGTAAACATGCAGTTAATCATAGAACATGAACATAACCAGAAAAAAGAAAACAATGTGGAAATGTATGTTATTTCACAGAGGTAAACAAGCCCTCCCAGCTTTTTTGGAATGTTTTGCAAGCATTAAATTCAAAATGAGTGAATATAAATGTCTTACAGTGTATTCAATTGCATATAGGTTGAACAGTATTTGAAAAACACTGTATTCTGTTTTTGATTATGTTTCACACAACGTCCCAACTTCACTGGAATTGGGGTTGTACAAAAACACATTTTGCCTAAAGTGAAACTAACATAAATCTAAAATTATGTCATTTGTTTCCAGTGATTTATGATGGTTAATAATTTTGCAAAGCGTTTCAGTGGATTAAAAACAGCAAAATTAATTAGACCTCTTCACAATACACACTGTTTCAATCTAGTTTTTATCAGGAGCAGCTGGTATTTTTGTTGGCCAGGAGGTGGCACTGTAATGTCAGACAGTCAGTCATTTTCTACCGTTCCTTCCATAGTGGGTCGCGGAAGAGCTGGTGCCTATCTCCTGCAGTCTACAGGCGAGAGGCGGGGTACAACCTGGACAGGTCACCAGTCCATCGCAGGGCAACACTGTAATGTAAGAATGAAAGAAATGTGGTTAACGCTTCCTGCCTTCCTAAATATTTTTATATCGGTTTTCGACAAGCTAGTTTATTATTGTTCATATATAGATACATCTATGGATATATGCATTCTTTGCAACTCTCTCTCTCTCTTTATATATATATATAGTTGTTATTACTTTTATTATTATTATCATCATTACTGATGACTGTTGCCTCACATCTTAAAGAATTTGTAATATGTACTATATATAAAGTACAATTTCCTAAATGAAAGTTTTTATTTTTTTTATTTTAGAAAAGCTGATGCAGCTGATGTGAGGCTGAAGTCCACTTGGCAGGTATTTAAACGTCTTATTTTGACTGTCTTGGAGTGTGCGGCTTTTATTTTGAAGCCGGCCCTGAGAGGAGGCAGGCAGCCAGGCTTCGGCAGGGACCCGCTCTGAGGCAGTGTAGTCTGCCGTTAGATAGCGTCGGAAACGATAAGTATGAGAGGAGATAAGTTGACCAGCTGATCCGAGCTGGCTGACAGTAGTTGTCTATTTCTTTGTAAAGACCACAGAAACTGTTGGCAGCCGAGCGTTCTTGGGACAGTTCGCGGTCCCGGTGAAACTACTTGTTTTTCGGACTCTCGGCGGCAGCAGCAGCGGTTGCTGAAGCCGCGGCAGGAGCGGCTGGAGCAGGGCGGAGTGTGAGGGCTTTGGCGGCGGTTCTGCTGCTAGCGAAACATGAACAAAAACCACCGAGTCCCGAGCAGCCGTTCTCTGAGTGCCGTGGAGGTGAAAAGCAAGGTGACATGGATACTTTTTTGTCAGTTTTACTTTCTGTGTGTGTGGCCCTAACTCTCTGTGCTGAATAATATTATTACTCCTGCTAATTTAGCCAGCTAAGTGGCTTGGTAGCAGGTTGTGATGTTGCGCCGATAACAGACATGTAAGCCTGGCCTCTACGAGCAGTTGCTCTGTTTTTATTGCAGCAAGACTCTACACCTTTTAAGTTAACTATTATGTGGCTGTATTTACTAAGTTTTATGACTGGGTAAGTTTGAAGGTGGAGGTTAATGTCAGCTGACGCCGCGGCGAGCCAGTGTAACCTGTCACAGTTCCTTCCGCCGTTCCCTGCAAGCACTTACCGAAGTTGTGACAACTCTTTATCTAACAAGGAGATGTACGGGCCTTTCAAAATGTTTATAACAAACGGAGCCATGTTGGAGGTGTATCTTCCTGCTGGTCGTAATATTTATCTGTGTTAGTGCAGGTGTCATTCGTCTTGCGGTCGGTTAGCTCCTTCCGCCTGCGGCGGAATTTATTAATGGCATTAATTATGGCATAAATACGAATTGGTGTTTTATAAGTGTTCCACAGACTGGTAAAGGTAATATTTATGGATGCACAGATTACTCGACAGGAGACCGGAATCTGCCGATTCTCGCTTCTTTCCTTATCACCATGTACTATAAATGTAAGTGAAACAATTCAGCCCAACAAAATAGCAGCTGTGACCTTTTTTAAGAGGATTCAAACTTCGCTATTCTGTAACAAATAAAAACTAATGGCGGAAAGTGTATGTGAAACTTTAGACATTTTCTGACCAGTTTATGAAACGTTTTTGTCTGATCTCTCTAAAAAATGGTAAGGTTATCAACGGATATGAATATATTGTTTACATGCGACACTGTCAGATCAATTTATGTAGAAGTTTGCGAATAAGTAATATTGGAATTAAAATTATATGATGTTCAAGAGCTGCACATGCAAAGATTTTGTGGAACAAAAGTTCAATTTAGGACAGTCAAGAGCTGTTAATTTTCTCAAAGTGCCTCATAAGAGGACTGGATAATTGGCTGCAGTCAATTATTCAAAAAATATATTTGATTACAAAATCTATAAATAGCTTGACATGTTCTTGCTAACCCTGGCCATGTCTTCTGATCAATATAATGCAGTGTTGGCCAACTGAAACTTCAGATTCTTAGTGTAAATAATTCTCTTGTTTTAGAAAGTTGTCAAAAATGGCAGTTTCTTTGTACCTCCCTGTAAATTTAGTCTGATGTTGATTCAAGATATAATCCTGGAGAATAGGAGTCTGTTCTCCACAAACAGTGGGACTTTAATTTGCCGCTCATTAAATAAATATTTAAAACTAGGACTTCACGATATTAGAAATTTAGATTGCGATATTATTGCTTCTGGCACTCTGACCTTTAACATCTCAAGCATCATCATCCTTCTGAGGTGTTGGCTTCTGCTTCACAGAGATTCCATCCAACAGGCTGAACATCAGATCGGATGTAATTTGCAATGCTACAATGAAATAATCAATTTAACAACTATTTAACCGTAATTTGAACTAACTGTGTCATAAATTGCTGCAATTTATTTTAAACAGAAGTCTCGATTAAAAACAAAAGTATCTACATGGAGCATGTCAACATTTTTAAGGATATTTAAAAAAACAAAACTATAATCTGGAAAAATAGCAGGCACATAGAAACACTGTAATTTAGTTTGGATTTATAGAAATACTTCTCTCAGATTTTAGGAATGATTTGTTTCCGCTGTCCTGGAAAGAAAAAGCTTCATATATGCAGTGCTTTCACTCCAAACCTTTGGAACGCTTTGTATTGTGCCAGAGTCTGGTTTCTGGAGCGGAACCCGCCCCGGACCTGCAGGTCTCACCATAGTGTTATTCGCACCCTGGAGCAGTTTGCTTGCAGTGTGAACGCATTCCGGACCAGCTTACCAATAGCAGAAAGAAGGCATGTTACGTAAGAGCAGCGCATCTGAGTAGAGGAAGAAGTAGTATAGGAAAAACAAAGTAAGAGTGCAAATCTGAAGTGAACGCGTTTTAAAAATGCCTCGTGGGGCTAAGTGGAGTAGTGAAGAGGTGCAGATGCACAGCTGTATCTGAACACCAAAGTAGCAACAGAAACCCTGATGAGATGGACTTCCTTCTTTCGTGCTTTTTTCTTCTCGAGCAGCGCGATGCCGCCCCCAAAACCATCCGTTGCAATTGTTTGACTTTGTTTGATCCGGTCTAAGATATCTCTGTGTGAAAGCAAACTGGGCCAACTGAAGGTGTGAACTTTTTTCCTTTTACCGATCTCTGGACCGGACCATTCGTGTGAATGCGCCCTTAGTCTTGTTTTTCTAGATGTTTTTAAGTGTGCACAAATAATTGGTGAAATTAGTTGAAAGTGGGTGAAAGTCCGATGTACAAACTGCCATCGGTGCCTTTGGTCCGGTATCCCAGTTTGCTGCAGGCTGAGCTGTAAAAAGGGACCAGAATCGTTCTCTCTCCTGAAGCGTTGCTACATGTACTTTTGTCCTCCAACTTGTAATTTATACATTGCTGTGCAGCGATGTGTAACAAGTCTCCAGTTGGCAGTGAATTGCACCTTATCTTTTGTCCATCCTTGGGAACAGTAACCACAACAACCTGAACTTCTTGTCAACATCAGCAGGGAGGCGTTATATGTGCTGTGTGTCAGCTACACAGCTGATGACATCAGACCTATATAGTCATTGATCCTGTCTGGCCTCACTTACAGAAATGCAAGCATGCAGAAAATGGGTTTTTATCTAATTGCAGAAGCAATTTACTGCGTTCACAAACATGTGAATGTTTATCATAAAATGTACATTATTCATTTAAAACACTTGCTATGTTGGTTTGTTGATGTCAGACCCACACATACAGACCTACAGAACAGGGCAGACTGATTTCATTTTCATATATCAGAATAGTTCTGGAAATCTCCCTAAATTCTCATTGCTCACCTTTTCCTGAATCTGAGCTGTTTCTGTTCTACCTTCTCCTGCGTTATTCATGTTTGTTTTTAATATTTATACTCACGTCCTGTGCCTGTGTGCCCTGTTCCAGTTTGGCGCAGAGTTTCGTCGGTTCTCTCTGGATCGGTCGAAGCCAGGCCGCTTCGATGAGTTCTACGGGCTCCTGCAGCACGTGCATCGCATCCCTAATGTGGAGCTGCTGGTGGCCTATGCTGATGTGCACGGCGACCTGCTGCCCATCAACAACGATGACAACTATCTCAAGGCCGTCAAAAGTGCCAACCCTCTGCTAAGGCTCTTCCTGCAGAGGAAAGGTAAGAGCGAAAGTTCGGTTTGTTAGTTTCTGCGAACAGAAGTTTCCTCTTTAAATGCCGTAGCTTAGAAATATGATGTTGATTGTGGAATCAGTGGTGCTTTTAAAAGGAAATAAGTTCTACTTGCATTACCTGAAACGATGTCACTAATTTGTTGTTTTATACATAATGAACCTGACTACTGCGGAAAAGAGTTTCATGTTCCATAAAATCATTTTTATGTACAACGCTCATCTTTGTGTGTTGGCGCCTTTGTGACTCAGGATAATTAGGACTAAAACTGACTTTACTCATGTCCTGCCATAACATCGCATGGCATCATAGACCAGTTTAGAAGCTTTCAGAATATCTGAGAAGTTTAGTTGTTTTGCTTAGTTGTTAAGGTAATTTGGAAGCTAATGCTGCTCATGTTTGGGTACTGCAACACATTCCTGTTTGTTAGGCTTTTTACCCTGTGAGTTTCTGTTAGTGAAGGAGTTCCTGATTGGGACCTGTTGAGTGTCGGAGGATCCCAGGATCTGGTGGCCTGGGTGGGTGGGGTGGGTGGGTGGTGGGGCAACCCTGGCAGTGTATTCTCTCGCATTTAAGCTGTCTCCCTGTGCCATATGACCCTATAGAAGCTAAGCCACTTTGTCAGGACGAGATTAGTGAGGTGACTGTGTAGCGCTGCATGGGACGATGTTTCAATTACACGCTCCAGACACAAGCCCCACGCTGGGCTCGCTGCTGTTCATAAATGCACTGGAACAAGAGAAAAACACGGCCATGAAGGCAAGCAGACAGTGCACATCACTCATGCTCTCAGGCATGCGCTGTCTTGTAGAAAAGCTGAAACAAAAACAAATGACGGTCCCACATCCATGCAACCACAACCCCCCACATACCCTATTAACCTCAGACCCTTCAGCCTGTTCCCCTCCTGATTTGTTGCCCTCCCTTCCTCTTCACGTTGCTGTGAGGAAGCAATTGGATTAGGTTTAAAAAGCTCCTCAGTGTGCAACATATTAACCTTGGAGATGTTTTATTATGTTTGATGGATGGTAAACTGCACTAAACATTGGGCTTAACTGAAGTCTTTTTCTTCTTTTTTTTAAATCATTTTTATTACCCCTTTACAGCAGGTTTCCCAGAAAGTGATGCTATGTTGACTGTGAAAGGCCAGCAAATTTCTTTAGTTAGTCATGTGTGTGTGTGTGTGTGTGTGTGTGTGTGTGTGTGTTGATAAAACCTGTAAGCTGCTTTTTATCAAACCTCAATTTTCTTTTTCACAACTACCATGTAGGAAAACATAAGAACGGCATTCAAAAACATTTTTTCCATCCTTCTTGTCATGAGCAATGATTGCTAATTTAACAACGATATTGTGACCAGAGGCGGGTGTGTTTGAAGGAGTGTGTGAGGGAGGATTGGCTGTAAAACGGATTAAATGATTATAAAATATGTATTTACAGACGTCTTTAGCATCTTATGTTAGCCATTAGCATGTTTTAACATTGCTAACTATAAACATCAGTCTCTTTGTGGATTCCCTGAAGGGTTGGTGCCACCTTTGCTATTAAAGTATCAAACAGAACAACTTTGCTTTATTCTGTTCATGCTTGCTGCTTATCTGCTGAAGTCTGTCTTTAAGTAGCAGCATGTTTTGTGCTGCAGCTGACTTCATTTTAAACACTTCACTGATGCTACAAATAGCTTACTTTGAGTCTTCTTCCCTTAGTCACAACTTCCACTTAAAAAAAGAGTGTTCTTGCGGGCGTGGCTGTGGTGCAGGTGTAAAGTGCGGGACCCATATAAGCAGGCCTTAGTTCTTGACGCAGGCTGTTGTGGGTGCGAGTCCCGGTCAGTTGATGTTAACTGCAGGTCCTCCACCTCTCTCCATCCTATTTCGTGTAGACTCACTTTTGGAAAAAAAATTGAAAAGTAAAGGCCACTAGTGCCTTTTAAAAAATAGCGTTATCATGACCGCACCCTGGTAACAATTAGATATGGAGAGTTCACTCATCAGAAAAAGATCCAGTTTTTGAGTTTCTAATCAATCAAGCTGAGAACTGACCATCAGCCAGTGTGTCTGTGTATCTCGGTTAAAGGTACAGTTCACTCCTAATGAGAGGACTTGTATCAAGCAAGGGGAATCTACTCCTTACCTATCCTAGCTTACTACTGTTTACTTTGAGATAGTCGTGTTATATTTATGTACATTTCTTAGTGTCTTTTATTCAGATGTGTTGCTATTGGTGGATAAAACAAGCCTTCAAAGTATCAGTGAGCACCACCTCTCCCTTCATGGAACAGTCAAATCCTGTTCCACAGAGATCTTAGAAATGTGTTTAGTACTAAAATATAAACAGTCTCCAGCTACAGTGCTTGTTTACACTTTCCCAACTAGCAGTTTCACAATTTCTGTGCGTTTAGTCTCAGTACAGATCAGTGTGTCTAGTGAGGGCTGTTCCTGGATCAGCTTTTAGTCTGGGAGACTGTGCATTATTAGTGTTGGAGCTGCTCTAAGGGTCTCTTACTTTAATCATCCAATATCTATCATTGTTTTGCAGTTGTTGCCACCTTGGTGTGTTTGAGAAACCACAGAAACTATAAAGTCTAAAGAAACTCTGTGGTCTTTATGTTATGAATAGGCTTGTTGTAACTGAAGATTGTTGTCATCCTTCAGCTGTCTGAAGGCGAAACTGCCCTCTGACTAATACTGTGTTTATTTTCTATTCAAATATTTCCACGTTTCCTCAGGAGTTCTTGGCTCTTTTAGAAGCTGACAAAGTGAAGCTGTCAACAGCAGGCCAGACACATGCCGGTTTCTGGTTCCTGATCTAACTTGTGTATCAGTTGTTTTTGTGTAGGAATACAGGAGACAGTAGTATGGCGAGGTGGTGTGTAGTTCCTATGTCTGTAGTTCCTATGTCTGTAGTTTCTATGTCTGTAGTTTCTATGTCTGTTTTTAATGGAAACCAAACAGAATGATATATATGATATATATACAATATAATTTGAAGGCAGATGGTCTTTAAAAAAAGCTTAAGTAATCTAGTAATGTTTTAACAGTTTTTTTTAACTGTTTTAACTCCAGAGTTCAGTGTGTCAGGGACTTCTGATTCCAGTCCAGCCTCAGAAAAAGTCATGATTGGAAGGTGGAGAAAATACCAGTTAAAACCAAAAAGACTCTATTTATAGGAGGCCATACTTCCTTACATTGAATATTACAGTATACTGAACAGACTGTAGAAAATGACTCTAAGCCTTTAGTTGTCAAAGTGGGTTAGAAACGTCCCACTGGCAGTTGACCCGGGGTCCCTAGGAAATGACCCTTCGGCAGACATAGCTTAAAAATCTGGTATGAAACCAGCAAAACTAAAATGTATCAGTGGTAAGAATATGGTGAAGGGACAACATTACCAGCGCTCATCAAGTCACATTAAGTATCGACAGCCAGCTTGCTTGTAGCAGTCAGTCAGCTGTGTAATTGATTCAGAACATTCAAAGCTTCTTGTTGCAGTTATTGGATAAATACTGTCAGGGCGTGTCCTTGTTTTATGCTCATGCAGTTTCACCCCTGGACAGATCAAAACCGTTAGTCATTAAAGCAGAGGGCAGCAATGCATGGACTCACAATCCCTAATGAGAATGCCTTAGGAGTTAGTAACCAATACACGCATGAGTCAAAGTGCAGGAAACATGCGTTGTGGTTTCAGTACACAAAGCGGTGCTCTGAGTCTGTTAGGAGGCAACAATGTAGAAGCAGACTGACACAAATGGAGTGAAAAAGTGACATTTACAGAAGAAGATATAATGGCGATGAGGATGAAAGCAAATACAGACTGAACAAGCACAACAAGGTCCTTCATGGAGCGACTGAGCGAACACTTCAAAGCTGGAGGGACATGAAAGTGGCAGGTGTAAAAATGATGCTGGTCCCCTAAGGAGCCCAGTCTGACAAGGCAATAGAAATCAGCCACTCCTGCTCCAGATCTAAAGTTTTCAGACAAACACTATTTATTCCCAAGGATGCTGAGTGAGGGAACAAAGGATTAGGAGCATTTGAAGAGGAATGTGTGGAGGAGGTGCAGATCTTAGAGCTAATGAGAGAGATGGAGGGATGAACAGGGAGACAGAGTAAACAGTATTAAAGCAGGAGTAATGTAGAAGGCGTTGTTTTGGCAAGGCGTGTAATTAGTGATGTAGGCAGATGAGAGCAAGGGAGTTTAAGTGTGATGGGAATGCACCAAGAAGTAAGAGGAGGGGACAAGAGAGGGAGCAGGATAGTGGGAATAGCATTAGTGAGGGAGGAATGCAGAGAGAGGCCCAAGATGGGGTGGGAGGGAGAGGGGAAGAAATGGAGTGGGAGGGGGGAAGTGGAGGGGAGGGGGGCATAATGGGTGGTATGTGGCCAGCGTCTGATCACGTCCTGTGGATAGATTAGACCGGACAGCGGGCCAGACCGGACCTGAGCTTCAGATCACGGCTCAGTCAACAAGGGTTATAAACTGATAAAAGAGAAACCAGTGGAGAGAGCTTGAAATACTGGAAAAAAAAGCCAAGAGCCCAAGTCTTTATCCTCTGATACCTGACTTGATGAGACTTTATTCAAACTGCAAGAAAATGGAGGCAGGGTGGCCTGGACGAGAGGAAGCAGATGGACCACAGGGGAATTAGGAGGCTAGCTGAGTTTCTCTGCTCGGAAAAGATGAATGGGTCGAGAGCCAGAAGGGGTTGCTGTAGGAAAATCAAACTGTGAGAAGAGGTGAAGCTGAGGTTTAGGGTGTGGCTGTAGAAAGGAAAGAGTCTTGGTCACAACAATCCATAAGGGATAATCTGGAAAGCTGGACAGATGACAAGGTGATGAATGTAGGACAGAGGTAGTGAGTGAGCTGTACGTTGTACAGAGCCAGAGAACATGAAGGAATGTCCACACCCTGTCAGGTGGATGTGTGACAAGAGACTGCTGAACTTTGTCTGCTTAGACTCAGAGACATCACAAATGACAACGGATGAACTCTAGCTGGAGAACCCTTTCTGTTTCAAAACCTGGAGAAGAGGGTCTTAGTTGTGTACTTTAGTGGAATCAGTTGTTGTAGATAAAGCCATTGTGGACAAAGAGGGAATAGTTTCGTTTTTGTTGCATTTGTTGGATTCAGACTGCAACAGATGAAATGACAGAGTTCTTTGCCACACATTAGACTGTCAAGCTGATAGATTTCTTTTTATGGCAAGCTTTAATTAAAACACTGTTCTTCTGCCCTGTGGGCTCAGTGTAGCCCTGATACTAATGTACAGATCTGCTTATCTATGGATCGCCTTCTGCACACTGTCCCAGCATGTTTCATTTGGCTCTCTGTGGTCCGCAGGCTCTGACAAGCAGCTTCCCAAACACTGTTACCTTTCTACCTTTCAGTCCCAACACTGAGTTATGACAAACCACTTATAATAGTAAAGGAGTCTAGTTCCCATTTATTGCTCTTCTGTAAAGCTCTGACAGAAAGCACGATTTGCTTCAGCCGATTTAAATCATTTTGCTTTTCACTTTATCTGCAGACTAGTGTTCAATCTACAGATGAACCAGGCAGTAAACCAGAGATTGGACTTGGCTCATTGTACTTTAAATCAGCTCAGATCAGTGATTTGTCAAATACTGAACAATTTGAATTTCTTTCTTTTTTCTCTTTTTGGTCAGAACTAAGAACAATTTCTCTGTCGACTATTTTTTTTCAATTAATCGATTAATAATCTGATAGCAAAAGCTGCTTAATAGGGGTTTTATTACAGAATTTTAACCATTTGAAACTAAAACTATGCCTCTTGAGGACTGTTTCAGCCCTATTCTGGAGTGGATGGGGAGCCAATGGAGCAGGACAAGTAGACATGTGACATGAGAAAACGTCTGTGATATGGTCAGAGGTCCGGCAACAGCGTTCTGCACAACCTACAGACGGTCCAGTGATGCTTTGTTTGGGCTGGTGAAGGGGTTGCAGTAATCCAGTCTCAAAGAAACGCATGTATGGTTTAGGGCTGAAACAGTTATTCGTATTATTAGTGATTAATCAATTATTTCAATAGTCGTCAAATAATTTAGTAATTGAATAATTATTAACTGGAGTATATGGACTCTAAAACATGCCATTTGCTTAAAGAACAACCCACTCTGAGCAGTAATTAGGCCAAAATTATACAAAAATATAACTAAAGTAACATTTGGCATTTAAGATGAAAAACCTTCTTTGTCTGTAAAAATGCTCTATCAAGAACTTGTGAAGTGGCAGAGCTTTAGCTTCACGTGGTTCTAATCCTGTAAAAAATCTCCTTTTATGCACATTTTCAATTATCCAATTATTAATCGATTAATTGAAAACATAGTCGACAGATTCATCAAAATAATCGTTAGTTGCAGCCCTAGTATGATTAACAGTTCCCGTTAAAAGGCCAGAGATATTCTTACTGTATTGATGTCGACCAGTTCTGGGATCCTGAAATTGAAGTATTGAAACAAAACTCAGCTGCTGGTGGATGGCAGTATTTACATCTGACCTTTAACCTGCTTTAAAATGGCAGCTCATCCTCTGTAGAAAATGAGATGTTCGTTTTTTGATCTAAAAGGAACTGGCTGGTTTTGTCAATAATAGCACTATTCAATCATTAACTTTGGTAGATATGATGGTCTGCTAAAAGTTTACCAAGTTGGCCTTCTTTACCAGATCTAAGTGCTTCTTCCTTCTGCTTCACCTTGGCAGCATTGACGTCTTTAATCCTGAGGGCTTTCATGTTTATGCTGCTTTTGGTGAACTAAGAGGTCATTTGTTTTACCAACTGAATGCTCCCTGTACCCTTTTAGAAACCTGTACTGTAATATTCTATTATAATTAGAAGGTGGCCATTAATATTACATGTCACATTACCCAACTAGACTAATTATTATTCATAGGAAATAGACATATACTAATTAGGCTTTCCCTGCTTATATAGAATTCTGGTTTTGACTGTGTCTGTTCATTCATTCATTCATTCATTGAGTCGCATACAAGAAAAAAATATGTAGCAGGTTCTTTAATAGAGCTAGCTGTTTGATTATTCCTTCTCGTATATCAAAGCTTATGCCCCTAACCGTTATCTGATTTTTTTAAAATGATTTATAAAGTACATCAGTGTTTTATAGACTTGCTAGAAGTTCTTTATTTTGATGTTTTTAACGAATAGTATATTAACCTGTCAATCACCCATCAAAGGAAAATTAGCCTGTTGTGATCTCTGGAGGACTGATTATCAGAAAGCAAATCTAGGAACAATTATGATCAGTCTTTAAATTTTAATAATTCTTTATGTACATCAATATTTAACCACCATATACCCTATCACAAGCTAAAGCACATTCTCATCTAAATGCACATCCCAGCTTCCAACCAACCAGAGGCCACCTGTCGTCATGCTCGCCTTACTGGTCCCAGTATTGTTTGGCTGGTCACTGTCCTTGAAAAACCTGTGTTTGCATACCAGTTTCTGCATCGCTGGTTTCAACAAAGCATTTTGTTCCCAGCTTTACCTCCCTGTTGTGATCTTAGCTGCAACTTTATGAAGCATTGCAGTAGAAGTGAACAAGGGAGATGATTTCAGAACTGCTAAATCCTTAGAACATGCAGGGGGGGGGGGGGGGCGGGGGATCTGTTGGACCAGCTGAAAGCAAACGTGTTTCAGCAGAGAGGTGGACCAGAATGGCTAAGGGACAGGTTGATGGGGAAAGGAGGACAGGAGCCAACACAGGAAGAAAAAATGTCTGTCAGCATGAAATAAATTGATGGAACTGCTTCATACTGCAGTAACAAGATGGAACCATACCCGACCCAAAAAGTGCAAACTAAGCCCTAAAACTACTTATATATTTGCTGCTACAGAACCGTTCTTTCCTGTACAGTGATGATTTTTTTGTTCAGGTTTTTCTGAACAAATTAGAAGCTCATAAGGCTCCCAAGCCTAGACTGATGACTGGAATAGAGAAGTTGGGTCTGACATTATATGAGGAGGCCTGGCAGCAGGATAATAAGTCTTAATGACAAGAAGTCTTAAATAATACATTTGGTCTAATTCCTCACACTGTGGGGCCCAGTTACTCACACATCCCCGCTTCCTGTGCTGAATCTGGCCTCACATCTCCACCAGTCTGGTGAACCTTCTCATGAAAGCTTCACTCATATCAGCTGGCTGCACTCTGCCTCAGTCTGGATAATCACTGGCCTTATTCTGCCTCCTTCTCTCAGGACTCTCTCTTTGACCTCCCTCTTCAACTTGTTCCTCCTTCTCTTATCAGCAGCATTAAGGCAGTTTTTTATCTGGGCCGTGCCAGGGAGGTATGCTCGCCCCACCAGGAATAGTAACCGTTCTGGAATGTACCCCTTTGAAAAGATTTTTATTTAATCACCTCCTCTGTAGTTTTCCAGCCCTCCTTTCTCTTTATAATGTTTGTGTTTCTGTCTCTTTATCCTGTATCGTGTTGTTCTCCTCTGTTTCTCTTCTAGGAAAGTACACACACACACACACTCCTCCCCCTCCTCTTGTATCGGCTGGTGTTAGGAACATCATGGCACCGGCTGTGTAGTGAACATCCAAGCCTGTCATCAACAAACTTGACTGTTTCCAGAACCCCACAGTCTTCAACTGCTCGTCTTCATTTAATCACGGCCGTCTCACTCTCAGCCTTCTGATGTCCTATGATTGGTTACAGGAGACTCATTTCATTAACAGTGAAAGCAGCATGTTTGTGTTTATTTATTAAATAGATTTTCCTCAAACTATCATCCTTGACTAAAATGCTGCTTTGTAAAAGTATTCATTGCATTTATTGGGATTTCATGTGATAGAGAACCACAGAGTGAAGTCATTATGAAGTCAAAGGGAAAATATATCTGTGTTTTCAAAATGGACAATATTTATTTGTGACAAGTGTGGTGAGCATTTCATTCACAACCCGAGTCAGTTCTTTGTAGAACATCGTTTTGTTCTGATTACTGCTGTATGACTTTGGGGGTCTGGGCCCTGGGTTTTAATCTAGGTCTGGGTTTTGACTGGTCTGTTCCAACACATGAACATGCTTTGATCTCCAAGTGTTTCTATGGTAGCCGTGGCTGTATGTTCAGGGGGGTTGTCTTGCTGGAAACTGACCCTGTGGCCCAGTCTCAAATCTATGCAGCTTCTAACAGGTTTTCCAGGATGGTGCTTTCCTGAGTTTCATTCATCTTCCCACCAACTCTGAGCAGCTTCCCTTTCCTTGCTGAAGAACACTCCACATCGTAATGCTGTCACAACCATGTTTCCCAGATGGGATGGTATGTTCAGTGTGGGTCTCGTTTGACCGGAGCATGTTGCTTCACATGTTTGCTGTGTCCTTATGGTAGGCTTTAAATAGGACCACTTATGGCTTTCTTTCTACTGAAGCTTTCTTCCATACAGGGTAGATTTGTGGAGTGCATGAATAATATTTATCCTATCGCCTGATGTAAAAAAAAAAAAAAAAACTTTTTTTTTCTCTTCTGGGCTGTGGATCTCTGCAGCTCCTCCAGAGTTATTACGGCTGCTTCTTTGGTGGTTGCTCTCATTTCAAGGCCAGTCAGTTTAGGTGAACATCTTTATCTTCATGATGCTGTTTGTTTACTAATGTTCTTCAAAGAACAACAGCATTTATACTGAGATTAAATTACACATGGATGAACTATTTCCTAATTGGGTGACTTCTGACATGTAAAAAAGTGGAAGCTTTTGCGAGGCTCTGTATGTTTGTTAGGCTTCTATCCGTTAGTGTCGTGGCCTTCCCGTCACTGCAGTGTTACAGTGTTACACAGCAGATGGTTCTAGCTACTCTGTTCAAGCAGATGTATTTATAGCTGAAATATTAACAAAGGAGCTACAGTTGTGGCAGCTGTGATGTTGATGGTGCTTGGGACGTGTGTGTGGCTACTTCCTGGTCATGATAAAACCTGGGAGTAGTGTCAGGTTTCCCAAAAAGATAGGTAGTGGGAAAATAATGGATCATTAGCGTTATTGCTACAGATAATTATGCTGCAGAGAAAGCATCGTATCACTTAGGATCATTGTAGTTTTGATACTGAATACCAGCAGTGAAGTGGGTTCTCAAGAAGGGGCTGTAAGAAGAGAACCAAAAGAGTCTGCATGAATGCATCGCTGGACCAGGAAGTACATTAATGCTCTCACTAGATGTTCATGTTTCTGTTTTTATGGTTTATGTTTTTAACTGACTTTTTTCAGTTTCCGTTTTGGGGTCCAAACATGCAGCAAATTGTATCTAGTAACAGAGGCCTTTTTTTTTTTTTTTTTATGTCAGGGTTCATACAGAGCGATCATAGGACCTAATGTGTTCAGCAAAACAATCAGTTTCCTCTACATGGTTAATGTTGTTACCACCATTAACCACATCAATAATCGTTCATGGTAGGAATGATATTTTTACATGGCAGGTTTCTACCTAGTAGGTGTAGTAGAGAGATAAAAACCCAACAGTCATGACATACATGCTGCTGACTCTGTGTAACTGAGTCGTTAAATGAAAAAGTCTGATTGAACTCCATGCTGATATCACTTTAAACAGTGAGGTTTTCATTGTCTTATTTAGGTTGGAGAAAGGAAATGTTTTACATGCTGTTTATAGCACGTTCATCTGTGTTGAATGTGTTATAAACTCTAAACTTTAATTAAAACATTGATTGGGGAGGGGACAATTTAGTGCAGAAATGTCAGCTGAATTGATCTAAAATGCAAACTAAAACCAGAAAGATGTGAGAAAGCTGCAGGAGACTACCACTCAGCTCCTGGGTGATCATAGAAGGTCTATAGTTACCTGAGAGAACCGTAACAATTAAATGCCTTTGTGAAGCTAGGTAAGAATCCCCTGTAAAACTCCCTCGGTTGAACCAACCCAAGCTAAACAGGTTTTAGTTCACGAACACATCAACTGGCCTGAAGAGAAATGGTGCAACATTATATGGACTGATGAAAGCAAAATTGGATCTAGACAGTTTAGCAGACGACTGCCAAACACTGAATTGTAGCCACAACACACTGAGGCACGGCGGCTCAAGAATCATGCTATGGGGATGTTTCTCGTACATTGGTGAACAGTTGTTTCTGAGGCAAAATCAAGAAATGCTGATGGACCTTCGACTGTTGTCCAATAGTCCTGGGCTGGAATACCTGCTCACAGCTGTCAGAACCTGGTCAGCTTCATACATGAATCAACACATCTATACATCCAGGTGACAAACAGCAGAGAGCATCATTTTCTCCTCCATTGATTTGCTTCCTTCCCTCCACATTGACTCCATTCAGCGAGTGGGAATCAAAGCAACCACTGCATTGCTGGAATACTTGAGCTGTGCTGAGCTGCTGATTGTGCTCTCTATTCAGAGTATGGAGATTATTTCTAAACCGGACACCCTAATTCAGCAGCTACCACGGGTCTATGTTGGGATTATTTGCTTGGGCCAGAAGGTGACAAAAGAAACCAACTGAGCCAGTTTAGAAACAACCCTGGGTTAATCATAAATTCAGTTGGCCTTTTAGCCAGGCTCAGATTTAATCCTCTGTAATAACATATGAAGCTAGGCTAGGTTGTTATCATGCAGACCAATCATGTGTCTGCTAGAGTAGTTCAGTGAAGAGAGCTACTAATGATGTAGTTGCTTCGAGCACCATTTTAAGTTATCGTTACAAACAGAAAACGGCCTGTTAAGAAAGAAGTTACTGCTGCCTGATTACAGGAAGTCATTGTTTCCCTGATTAATGAAATAGGTGGATTTTAGGGTTGTACAATATCTGAACATGCCATTGTTTCCAAGAGAGGAAGTGGAGAGTGCTGACAATAGTTTTGAAGTAGTCCTACTTTTCTAGATTACCGATCGACAATAATCAACTTTTTATCTGCTTCCCTCATAGTTCCTCTCTGATTGTGCAGGTTAATCATTGGCCAAATATACCACATACCTGTACAGTGTGGGTGCAGCACACCACAGTCAACCTTTGGAGTGTTTACCAAGCACAGAGTGACTAAAAACAATCTAATTTCTAATCTGCGTCTTCTGAAGGACAGCAGCTCTCTCAGACCATGCTGGGGAGAAGTCAAATGATGGTCGGCTTGTTTCTAGGCTGGAATCATCAGCATGCGGCTTCCTTAAAGCAGATTCTCATTACGTTCACATTATGTAGAAAATCTATTCTGTGGCAACATTTGATGAATGTAAATTAGGATGTTATAGATTTTAGACTTTGTGTACATTTCATTTGAATGACTCCCTGAATAGAGACAGTTTTCAGTTATTATAGTTGAGTTATGAATGTGCTTTTTAATATTTAGTTAATATAATTAACTAACTCTCTTATGGGTCCCGGCAGGTAATTAGACTGAGCGCTAGACTGGTGCTCTAACCAGCCATAATTGAATAAATATAGTAGGGCTGCAACTAATGATTACTTTGATAATCTGTCGATGTTTTTTTTAAATTAATATTCTGATGGCAAAATGTGCTTAATGGCAATTTTTTTATTTTTGACTTTGAACCAGGTGAAGCTAAAGCTCTGCCACTTCAGGAGTTCTGGATAGAACATATTTACTGACAAAGAAAGGTTTTTTCATCTTAAACATAAAATGGTAATATTTATTTGTATACTTTTGACCTACTTACTGCTCAGACTGGGTTGTTCTTTGAGCAAGTGCCATGTTTTAGAGTCTATACTCCAGTATTATTTCAATAATCGATTGATCACGGTTAATCCGATGAATTATTTCAGCCTTAAACTATAGTTTTACATAGTATTGAGTTTGTCAATACTGCCAAGGCATTATCAGTTATTGGACACGGATGGTTTAGGAGCTGTGCAGTGTGAGAGTGTCAGACATCCCCAAATCCATGTTCTCTGTTGTTGCTTGGTGTGTGTGACCATCGCTGATGGTCAGGTTCCTGATAAAAGGTCTGGATCTCCAATGTGACGTTATGGACGGATGGTTCGGATCAAAAGACGTCTGCTAAGAGTGAAATGAGATGTAGAGCTCAGCCCTGTCGCATGCATGACTGCACTGACTGAGCAGGCCTTGTTGGCGATGGAGGAAAGATGTGTTTGTGCATTTAAACACCATAATGCTAAAATCCCCCTCAGTGTTTACGTAACTGCAACACATGCAAAAGACACATTGGTATGCCTTTACAGATATCAGAGGCGCGAATACACTAAACCTATGCCTCATGGGAACAGAAATGTGAGCTGCCAGCTCTTTCCCGGGACAATCGATCCTTTGTTTTGGTTTTGGGCATGGAGCGGGTCAGCGGCGCGCCACGTACCTGTCAGAGCCTGAGAGCTGAAATTTTCATCAGCCACCTGAGCGGATACTTTCCAAGATTACTCTCACGCACTTAGAGGGTGACGCAAACATTCAAATAAATATTACTGGTGCTTTATTTATAGAGCATCTACATCAAAAACACATGACACAAACTGCTATAAATGGAGACGTTGAGAACTTTGAAATGTTTTTAAAAGGAAACGGTAAAAGTAACATCTAAAACATCAGAGTGGCAGTCTCACAGATGTTGGTTTGGCTGCTTGTTACATGCTGGTTAACTATTAGAGTTTCAAGGTTCAGTTTTTTCCTCTGTAAGCCACACTGCTCAATGGTGTGTTGGCTCTGTCCTGAGAGGCCCGGTTCTTTTGTGATGCTGTGAAAGTAGTTTTGGTTTAGATGTAGACTTTTTGTTCTGTCCAAACCAGTTAGAGAGCTTCTGTTTGTTGTCGGCCTAAAAACATGAAATACAGAGAAGCTGGCATCCTAGCTCTGCCCGGTCTCGCTGAGATCTCTTCTGCCAGTTCTGCTAACATGTTGATTTCACAGCAGTCTATAACAAAGTGTTGCAACATAAAGTTACTGGAGATGAAAACAAGATTCCAGGAAACCACAGGAGTATTTGAGCCACACAAAGAAGGAGGAAACCACGGCTTGCCATTTCTGCACATCCAGGTTGTTTGCATAGAGGCTATCTACAATAAACTTCTGCTTGTCAAAGGTTTAGCTGGTTTCAGTATACATGCTAACTCATGATGAATGTCTCCTGGTTATCCTGTCTTTCTCTCAATAGACAGTTTCTTTTCTAAACTGGCCCTCTCAGTGCTGCTGGCCGCTGATTGTCTCAGGAGGAATTATGTGTTTTTGGACCACTTGGTGAATCCAGGTGGCCCATCCACCCACAATCCATCATATACCAGTTTAGTGCTATTTGTGGCTGTGATCCGTTCCAGAGAATGGTATGTGACTGGCTAAATACCCTGTAATGACTCGGGTTTTATTTTTAATAAATGGGTAGCAAATGGATACATGTGGTTTTAGAATTTAACTATGAAAATGTGAGATTTTCATCCAAAAATTGTAGTAAACTTACTTACACAATGAGGTTCCAGAGGAGTCCCCAGAACAGAGCCAGCCTTCTTTATCAGCTTGTTGAGCTTTTTTAAGTCCCTGCACTGATGCTGCTTCCCCAGCAGATGATGGCAGAAGAGATCAGACTCTCCACAACAGACTTATAGAAGATATGCAGCATCTTGCTGCAAACACCAAAGGACCTAAGATTCCTCAAGAAGTACAGTCTGTCCCTTCTTGTAGATGGCTTCACAGTTGCATCTCCACTCCAGTCTGTTGTCCAGGTGAACACCGAGATATTTATCGGCTCGGCTCCGCACCACTCTGTTTCGCTCTACCCAGTACGGTACCTGTTGTGTTTCCACTGACCCGCCGGCGGCTGAAGCTATGGCGGCTGAAGCCCCGCCTCCAGCCATGAGTGTAGAGTGCTGGATGGACCACAGCCCAGCCAGAACCTATAAAATAAGCTCAGGGGTTCTGATGTCAGGGGGCGGGGCAGGAGAAGCAGAGAGGAGAGATGCTGCTGTCTGGATGGTGAAGCTCCAAAGTTTGCCTGAAGAAGTTAACATTTTGTCTTATCCATGGTAATAACAAGGACAGAGACTAAAAAGCTCAAAACCGTGGACCTTTGAAGTTCGTTTTAGGTTGGATATTGCATATTAGTGCTCTGCGGATTCAGCGGGCTCGTCCTCCGTTTTCTTTTCTGTCAGCCTTCAGGCATCATTTATGACTCGTAAATAGTAAAAGTATATTTCGATTTGGCCCGCTCAGGCCATTGTGGTCCTTCATTTTATTGTAGTCCCTTGAGTTTTCTTAACTTCTTCCTCACTACCTCCTCGGAAACCTTCCCATTTCTCCTGGTCCCACGGCCAACCAGTGAACAGCAGTCTGTTTACGTCACATGTAGTCCCTGCTCAGCGCCGGTCGTACCTGCTCAGGAGCAGGGACCAAAAAAGTAGGTACTGGTACGGAAAAAACTGTATTGGAAACACTTGCGAGCTGAGTAGGGCCAAATAGACCCAGCGGAAAATGGGCATAACATTTCGATCAACTTCGGTAAGCGTGGTTAGCGTTGCTAGCCTCAGTGTGTATTCACTATAGACAATGTAGACCCTTACCTGATCCATCTAGTTCCATCATGGATGGGAGAAAATATGTTGACTGTAAAAAGTTAAGCCTTCCTTTTATCTGCTGAAAATCTCACTCTTTGTTGTAGAAAGCTACTATATCATCATGTATGATTTCTTATTATAATAAAATGTCCTTGAAACAACAAATAAAATGTACATAAACTAGATCGTTAGAGTAAGTATTGCACTCCTAAGTAAAGCCTGTACTCGTCACTCATTGCACCATATCTGGATTATTATGTAGTGGCTTGGGGGAATACGTATAAAACAGTGCTGGAACAATTACAATAAAGATGGTTGTTAATAATAGTAGTAATAATAATATAAACCAAAATGCAACATTTTGGCTTTAAATATGCAGAAATGTTTGGCAGAAATTTGACATGACTGGGTTGTCCAATTTTTATTGTTACCTGTTTATAAATGAAGATTATCTGACACGTTAGAAACATAACCTAAACATCCGACACACCTCCTTAGAAAACAGTTTTCTTTTAAATGGCTTCCTACGTCTGTGCTTCCTCTGACTTCATTTTTAAACACCTCACTAATACTAATAATTAGGGTTTGGTTGAATTTGAACAAAATCAATTTCTACTTTCAATTCTGGTTTCTAGCAGTTCTCGATTCCAATTCTTTTAAGAGGCAGGGTCTCAAAAGTTTACACGGTTTACTTTTCAATTTGTTGAACTGACATCTTTCCCTTAGACGCTATGGTGAACGGTGTGGCACATCCGAATCTGGTCAACTGTCTGGCCAACGTTGGCAACCTCAGGTTGTTTATCTATGAAAAAACACGAGCTAACATTAGCTGGGTATTTGCATTTGAATTGACCCACCGTTTTAGGTCAAGAATAACTTCTTGGCTCCCTCAGTGTTGGTATAAGACGTATTTGATTGTTTTACGTCCCTGATTCTGACTGCAGTGCAGAGCTAGAGAGTCAGAACTTGAGGAAGGAAGGAACCTGGATGTGTTTAATCACGGTGGTCGTGTACCGTCCTTTTGTATGATTCTAATATTATTGCAGGTATTGCACTGAGCTGATTGGTCATTTCTTTTATTAACGTTAAGCCACACTTTCAATCGCCGCTGCACGCCATCAATGGTTGCCCACACACTCCCTGCAGACTCTTCTTCATCGGTGTTCAGTGGCTTCTTCTTCTGGTCGGCGGACTGGAACTAGGAATCATAATTCTAAAATTTTAACGATTCCAGGAGAATGGAAATGTTAGTCCCGGGTCCAGTGGATTTTCCAGACTACTTAGTTTCTTCTTCCCTTAGCAACAGCTTCCACTCCATTAGACTTTGTTTTCAGTGCAGTGTGGTAGTGCTTGTTATTACAGTCACTGAACTGAAAAATATTTGAATTTTTCAGTTGTTGGCCACCTGATCAAACCAAAAAAACTCACTTTTTGTTGAACCTCATGATTTTTCTGTGCATCTCTTCTATACATCTAAAGTGGGATTGAAGATGTTTTTTTTTTAACATTGAGTTTTAGCATCACAACCCTAATACTCATCGCTGAACTGACCGCTACCCATTCTTGTAAGAGGTTAATATTCAAGAGATTTTGGTTGTTTGCTAAATGATTTCATCAGAGGTAGAATAGAAAGTTCATGTGAACAATCTGCTAAACCAACCATATGCCTGTTAAATAAATAATGCAGCATATCGGCTCACCACATGCACCTTCAGGGCTCTGGAGCATAAGGAGGCTTCATGTTTGGCTTTAGCATGTTGGAAAAAACCTGAATAAAAGAGGCGACTTGTTGGCGGCTGTAGCATTTAGCATCAGTGTGACCTGAAGGGAGCTGTCTGGATCACAGGCTCCTTCCAGCAACACCTCAGGCTGAGAGCAACGACAACATTCAGATTCAAACTACATGATGAAACAGAATGTCAAGCTAAGTAACAGTTTCATGTGTGGCTACCTTAAGGTAGAAATGGAATGCGCAGCAGCTTCGTTTCTCTCTTCCTGCTTCTGTTTAAATCATGCTCCATATTTGTCCTCCATCTTCCTCTTCTCTACTTCATTTTTTTTGTTTTTAACTTCCTCTCTCTTGTGTTTTGCAGAGGAAGCTGATTATACAGCATTTGGTACGGACTCTCTGACCAGGAAGAAGAACACGGTGCTTTCAGCAGTTCTTCTGCGGCCCGACCCAAACAAAAAAAAGCCTCCTGTGATCATAAGCCTCCCAAAAGACTTCCGCCCCGTGTCTTCCATCATCGACGTGGACATCCTTCCGGAGACGCACAGGCGTGTTCGCCTCTACAAGCACGGCCAGGAAAAGCCTTTAGGTTTTTACATCCGGGACGGCTCCAGTGTGCGGGTCACTCCGCAGGGCCTCGAGAAGGTCCCGGGGATATTCATCTCTCGCCTAGTGCCCGGCGGCCTGGCCGAAAGCACCGGCCTGCTGGCTGTTAATGACGAGGTGCTGGAGGTAAACGGTATCGAGGTGGCGGGCAAGTCCCTGGACCAGGTGACGGACATGATGATCGCCAACAGCCACAACCTCATCATCACCGTGAAGCCTGCCAATCAGCGGAACAATGTAGTTCGCGGTGGAGGTGGAGGCGGCGGTGCTGCCTCAGGTAGCTCAGGGCGTTCGTCAGACAGTGGCGCCAGCTACCACGGCTACGCATCCCACGCTGCCGCCGCCTCTGGGCCAACGCACATCATCCAGAACTTCCCCGTCGGGGAGCTGGAGAGCGACGAAGACGACGAGGACCTGGTGATCGAGGTGGGAGGTGAGGCTGAGACCATTAGACGCACCTCCTCTAACTTCAGCATACCCTCTCTGCCTCGCTATGAACCACACCTGAACCTCCGCACCACCACCAACTCCAGCTCTGCCTTCTCCTTAAATGCCAACGGGACCCTGCACGGCAGCGGCAGCAGCGGATCACTACATAACCCCAATGCCAGTTCGACCACACCGTCCCCTGACAGAGCGAAGGAGAGGCGGAGCCTGGAGGAGGAAGGCACTGTTATTACGCTGTAGACCCCTGGGAGCCTGGGGGCAGGTGGGGTGGAAGGTCAAGCAGCAGCACATCAGTCCCATCATTCAGGGACTGCACCTGAGGAGCAGTTTATTGATATTGCTTCTCTGTACACGCCAACCATCACGCTGCAGTGCCATAGTGGTGATGAACAAGAACATAGAGACCCAGAGCTGCTCCCCAGTTCATATCCAAACCAGTGCAGTTACTGCTTTTTAGCTTTTTAACTGGTAATCTCTACTTTTTTGGTAGGTCTTTAATAGGTTCAGTGAACAAGTTATGTCCCCCCCCCCAAAGAAAAAATCACCTTCCGTCTCATCTTTTCAGATTTACTTCATGGTAAACTCCACTTCCCAGCATTCTAATCAGCTTCAACGGTTTTAACCACTGCTTGTACTCATCTTCCTGAAGATGAAAAGGTCATCATTATTAGAAAGAATCAGTGAAAAGATTTTACTCTGAAGCCTGTGTTTTATATTCATGTTTATCTTTTCATCATTGAGAGTCTCACAGTCGTTGATTGGTTTACCTGACCACACCAGTTTAAGTGGTGATTAACCCCAGAAGATCCTTCTCAGCTGGGAATAAGACATCTCTGAATGAATTATACATCCTTCAAGTTTCACTGCTGCTTATCATGACGAAGGCTGTTTCTTCTGCTACATGATGGGCAGATGAAATGATGTGAAAGTGATTTTCTTTGTCTTATATCTCTCATTATTCTGCCATTTTCTCAGACATGCCCTGATTTCATACACAGGTGGATAAATGTATTGACCCCCCTGGAAAGGATGTTCAAAAACCCTCAAGATAAATGAATCTTTAATTGCAGTAACATAATCTTATGCAGAATGTTTTAGAATAAAATCAGCTAAAACCTGAGTACTTGTACATGTACAGGTCCTTCTCAAAAAATTAGCATATTGTGATAAAGTTCATTATTTTCTATAATGTAAAGATGAAAATTTAACATTCATATATTTTAGATTCATTGCACACTAACTGAAATATTTCAGGTATTTTATTGTCTTAATACGGATGATTTTGGCATACAGCTCATGAAAACCCAAAATTCCTATCTCACAAAATTAGCATATTTCATCCGACCAATAAAAGAAAAGTGTTTTTAATACAAAAAACGTCAACCTTCAAATAATCATGTACAGTTATGCACTCAATACTTGGTCGGGAATCCTTTTGCAGAAATGACTGCTTCAATGCGGCGTGGCATGGAGGCAATCAGCCTGTGGCACTGCTGAGGTCTTATGGAGGCCCAGGATGCTTCGATAGCGGCCTTTAGCTCATCCAGAGTGTTGGGTCTTGAGTCTCTCAACGTTCTCTTCACAATATCCCACAGATTCTCTATGGGGTTCAGGTCAGGAGAGTTGGCAGGCCAATTGAGCACAGTGATACCATGGTCCGTAAACCATTTACCAGTGGTTTTGGCACTGTGAGCAGGTGCCAGGTCGTGCTGAAAAATGAAAACTTCATCTCCATAAAGCTTTTCAGCAGATGGAAGCATGAAGTGCTCCAAAATCTCCTGATAGCTAGCTGCATTGACCCTGCCCTTGATAAAACACAGTGGATCAACACCAGCAGCTGACACGGCACCCCAGACCATCACTGACTGTGGGTACTTGACACTGGACCTCTGGCATTTTGGCATTTCCTTCTCCCCAGTCTTCCTCCAGACTCTGGCACCTTGATTTCCGAATGACATGCAGAATTTGCTTTCATCCGAAAAAAGTACTTTGGACCACTGAGCAACAGTTCAGTGCTGCTTCTCTGTAGCCCAGGTCTGGGGAATGCGGCACCTGTAGCCCATTTCCTGCACACGCCTGTGCACGGTGGCTCTGGATGTTTCTACTCCAGACTCAGTCCACTGCTTCCGCAGGTCCCCCAAGGTCTGGAATCGGCCCTTCTCCACAATCTTCCTCAGGGTCCGGTCACCTCTTCTCGTTGTGCAGCGTTTTCTGCCACACTTTTTCCTTCCCACAGACTTCCCACTGAGGTGCCTTGATACAGCACTCCGGGAACAGCCTATTCGTTCAGAAATGTCTTTCTGTGTCTTACCCTCTTGCTTGAGGGTGTCAATAGTGGCCTTCTGGACAGCAGTCAGGTCGGCAGTCTTACCCATGATTGGGGTTTTGAGTGATGGACCAGGCTGGGAGTTTTAAAGGCCTCAGGAATCTTTTGCAGGTGTTTAGAGTTAACTCGTTGATTCAGATGATTAGGTTCATAGCTCGTTTAGAGACCCTTTTAATGATATGCTAATTTTGTGAGATAGGAATTTTGGGTTTTCATGAGCTGTATGCCACAATCATCCATATTAAGACAATAAAAGACCTGAAATATTTCAGTTAGTGTGCAATGAATCTAAAATATATGAATGTTAAATTTTCATCATGACATTATGGAAAATAATGAACTTTATCACAATATGCTAATTTTTTGAGAAGGACCTGTAGTAGTACAGGTTGTATGTAGTAAAAAAAACATCCCAATAAATGAAATCACAAGTGGCACAAGTCACATCTAACAGTCTTCTTTTATGGCTGAAGCTGGAACTTTTTTTTACTTTATACTTACCTTTTTAAGGTGCTCAGAAGTTCTAGGAACTTCTAGTTCCTGATCCGTGACTTTGCGTGTTCTTGGCACTTTAACTGAAACTGTTTGCTTTGGTCAGATGAAACCAAGGTGCCAGCAACAAACACTCTTGCTGTGAAACGTGGGATGGATTTGTCTTAAAGCATCTCCTGTCCACTGTAGAGTATGGTGAAGGATCTGTGATGCTGTGGGCCTGTTTCTTTTCCACAGGGTTAGAGAATCTTGTTGGAACTCTTTGAAACAGCAGTAAGCTGAAAATTAGTCGGCATTGGGTCTTTCAACAAGATGATGATCCAAAATGTCTGGGGGGCGTGGCCTAGCAGTAGAGCACCCAACCCATCTACAGAGGCCTTAGTCTTCGACGCAGCTCCCCGGGTTTGAGTCCCAACCTGGAGACATGTGCTGCATGTCTTCCCCCTCTCTTCACCCCACTTCCTGTCTGCCTACTTTAAAAAAACAACAGAAAGAAAGGGCACTGGTGCCACCATAAAAACACTGCTGAATCATGACCGAAGTGGTTCATCAGACACAATAGTACTGCAACAAAAGCTGAAATTATTCTAGGTTTCTGGTTTTTTTACCGCATCTTTACCAAGGGTACCAATTATATCTGCATCTGTATGAAAATCTTGACATTCTTGCACGAAATCTTCTCTCCAGCTCATCTGCTTCAAGCCCTTTTCCATTTGTCTTCATTTTAATTGAATCCCTGATTTCCATTCAGTTGTAATATTTAACAGCGATGCTGAGTGGTCCAGAAATAGCTTTGCTGTAACCCTGTTGGTAAACACAAGTTCCCAGGTGAGTTTAACTGACGTGTCCGAGTCCCTGCTCAGGTTGAGTCATTTCCAAACACACACATGCAGCTACTGCTGCCACAAACTAATAACTCTCTCTGTTTGTTAAAGGTGAGGCTGTTCTGTTATGAGCAGTATGACTATGACTGGAATCTTTCTGTTCAAGTTATTGCTTCTTTGAGATGTAAAAGAATTAGATTTAACAACCAGAACCACCAAATGGGTCATTTTTTTACCCTGCCTGTGTGTAGTCCACTTTTAACTCTCTGACGTTTCACTTCCAGAATTGTATAATTTGACCCGTGTCAAAATGAAACTCATCCAATTAAACCAGAGCGGGAGTGGTTCTGTATCAGTGAAACTGTAACATGATCAGCTGTCATACAGTTTGTAGCTCAAACAACTAGCAAAATAATCATTTTTTCTATATTAAATATTGGATACTTATGATAAATGTATTCATTTTCAGAGGAGCAGAAGTTGTAATTGTGTCCTGTTAAACAATCTGTTAGTAACATGGTAATAGTGTCTCATTATATAAACTATATAGACTAAATTGATAATAAAAAATTTGAGTAAGAGCAAAAGAATGAATATAAAACATGTTTAGTTCCTGCTTCAGAACACTAAACATTTGGATTGGGGGAAATCAAGCTGGTGTACACACAGATATGTGAGGACAATGAGTTCACTGCTCTATATCAATCTACAACAGGTCTAGGTAGGCTTTAAAAAAAAAAAATCTGCCGGTTTTGTTTTCCAACTGAGGTGTGACCAGAAGATCGTCTGTATTCGTTATATCATAAGAGAATGAATGGATCTCTTCTGGAGCTTGATGCCTTTACAAAGTGCATTCCTTTATCACTGTGCTCTGCAGATCATGATCATATGAAGTATGTTCTAAGCAATCATAAAATCCTGTCTGAACATAGAAGAGCTAAAACTGAAAACCGCAAAGCACTGAAAAGTGAAGCACAAATATGTTGATGTGCCATCATGCAGTGTTTAGACAGTAGTGTTGAATATGAGGAGTGAAGCTGCTGAATGCTTTGTGGGTACTTACAGGTCTGCTTTCATTTAAAATGTTTGGATCTGACTCCAACTGTTTTTAGCCACAAATCCTCCTCTTCTTTTTTTCCCCTGTTGGAATTGTTTGATCTCATTTCTATCAATAACAATGTTGACAGGAGCGTTTGGGATAATGTTGACATTATTTTTTACTATTTATGCATAATTACTACAAAGGATAGAGCTAAAGTAATTTCATATTGTTGGTCACTTTTGTTACTTTTATTCTTACTACTTAAAACTGTAACTTAGCATAATTCAATCTCGTTGAAATGTCATCCTCGTCATTGTTGAGCGGGGGAATGGCGCCCTCTGGTGGTTCCAGGCGGTATAAAATAGTTTTTTCGGTTTTTACAACAAATCTTCAGAATTTGTCTCCTCGGTCCGATATTTCAAGACGCAGTTTTAAGAAATAAAGTACTTTGAAATGTCTTGTTACTTCCAGATATAATCAGTCAAAATCCTTTTATAGGATATCCAACATTTATGGGAAACATGCCGTGTATCCATTTCTGCAGCATTCTGCTGTAAAGTGGCTCTGTGAAAAGTGAACACATGGTCTGTTAAATTCCTCCTTTTGGATTTGTTTTAGCATCTGTTCCCCTGATAACATCGCTAAGCCTTATTTAGCGTTGGATTTACTCTGTCACATAAAACTAGGGTCCACACAGCCACTTTTAGCTAATTATTCAAATGAGACTAAACTTATTAAGATCAGTGTGACTCTAACGTCCGTCATTTGTAGCTGTGTTTATGTCTGAGGCTTTTAGATTGTGAAAATGCATGAATGATTCAAACTAATTTTATAATGGCACAGGCTACTATGTTTTAGGTTTTTGGCCTTTTGTGGTCCAGATAACACAGGTGGGGTTCTGTCTTCTTTCATTCCCAGCACTAAACATAGCCAGGAACAATACTCTGAATGGAAATCTTTAGTAATTATTGCTAATTTATTAGCTTTATCTTTGAACTTCAGCACAGGACACTGGGATTGTAACCATATCAATAATTTTTATTTATTCTGTAATCTTTCTTATGTTCCTACTTTGTACACATTTTATGACTTTATATTTTTGTAATGTATGTTTTATGTGTATTCATGATAATTGCTTTTGTTTGTTTTTGGTCGTAAATCTCAAGGTACGGTAGAGTTTTCTCTAGAGTTAATATCAGTAGATTATATCGTTCTGGTGGAAGCAACAGGAGGATCTTTGCAAAAAAATTAAACACTATTTCTGTTGTCTTTTCTCATACTGTGAATTATTATTTTGGGCGGCAGCCAGACAGCTGTATTAACAACCACAACATAGGCAGGTGTTTCGCTTTGAGTCTGTTTTTAAGTGATCAGGCAATGATTTGGTTTTTTTTTCTTGCCACATAAATCCTGTGATATAGATTTGTAATGAAGAATGTCAGTATTTTCATATCAATGTTCTATGTATGATGTACATTTTTATCAGCTGAAGGAAAATGTTTTAAGGTTAAACTGGAGATAAAAGAAAAAGTAGATGTACACCTGTAACTGCTGATCGGCAGAGCTGGATACAATAAAGTAATATGTAGCAATATTTACTGTTTTTGTCTTTTCATGTGTGGAGGTAATTATTTGTGTTGAAGTTCTACTAGTGTGAAGCTGCTACCCAACCACAGTGGGCAACGGATAACAAAACTCTGTCTACAACACAAATACATTTACACATCACACACAGGGCTTTGCAAAAGTATTATGACTTAAAATGCTTTCTTACAACTACAGGCTTTAACCTATTTTATTGGGATTTTGTGACAGACCAACACAAAGCAGGGCATAATTGTGAAGTGGAAGGAAAACATTTTCTTTCAAAGAAAATCTGAAATGTTTGGTGTGCATCTGAGTTTTTGTTTTTTTTTGTCTATTCTTTGCAGAATAGATGAAGCCCAGACTGGATGGAGAGCATCTGTGAACATCAGTTATCTAGTCTTTCTGCAGACTTAAATTTTAATTTAGGTCTGGAATTTGACTAGGCCATTCTAATACATCAATATGCTGTGATCGAAACAATTCCATTATAGGTCTGGCTTTTATTGTTTTTTCCAATTAACTCTGACCCACTTTCCTCTCTCTCCAGAGGAAAACCATCCCCACTGCATGATGCGGCCACATTGCATTTTGCATGTGGGGCAAAATGTCGGCTTTAGGTCTCGTCTCACAAGACGTCTCACCTTTTTATACATGTGTCCTGTATGCAGGAAAAATAGACATCAGACTATGTACTTATATGTTTATGTGTTAACATCAGTTCCACTTGCATTCTCAGAAAACCTGGAAGTCCAAATATGCTTGTGAAAATGACTAAGTACCTATAGATGATAGAATGAATATGAGATTTAAAGCCGCTTTGGCTAATGACATGATTATGTTTAGTGCAAGAACAAAAAACAAACATTTCCCGAATCATTGATAAAACGGGGTTGCACATCAGAGCAGATGTCAGTCATTAACAGAATCATAACTGCATAGATAGAACTTTCACTTTTTGGAGACCTTATTCAAGTTAGTGGAAAGTGAATTTAAAAAGGACTGATTCAACACATGGCAAAAAATATATGGAGTATTCAGTGGGTTAAATTTGTAGCACAATTTGTAAATATGACACAAAACTACACATTCTCTAGTAAATATGGTGCATCTTTTATTTTTTAGAGAAAAAATATATGCCTGCCTGAGGTCTTAGAGAACAAACGTCTGAACAAATCTAATTATGTAAATGATAACCTGACTGACATATTAAACTCCTTGTGTCAGAAAGCAAATACCTAGGAAAATCTGACACAACTAATTAATAATGGGATTTTTCAATTTTGGAATCGATGCAGTAAAAGCGGAGAAAATATTCTCAAGAATATTTTTTTAATTCTGCTCTACTCTGTTTCCTATTACCAGCTACATACCTTTTGTATTCACAATGTCCAACCATTTTATTTGTTTTATACACGCGTTTTACAAACCGAGAATATTCAGCACATTGAATCAGCATTCTTCAAAATTAAGATGATTTTAACCATTTGTGTTTTATCGCCATCTGCTGGGCAATTCGGAAAACGCTTTTAATCCACAAAATCGTTGAAGAACTGTCCACGGGTCCCAGGCGGTAAGAAGAGCACTGGTTGGTGTGGTTCATAACCCAAAGTGCAACATTTAGCCACTTTTCCAACCCTTCCAGTTATGAAATTGTACGTTTTTTAACTCGTTACGTCATAAAGTTCGGCTAAATCCCGAGCAGAACCTCGTATCTTCCTTCATTTGAACGTCGCTTTTTACGTCACTCACCTACGCATTGAACGCCCATTGGCTTTGGGAGCGTCGAAAAGAGCTTCGTCCATTGGCCGGAGGAATCAGGATTTCAAATTCAAATTCAAAAATACTTTATTAATCCCAAAGGGAAATTAAATGTTATTTCTTTACCTCTAGAGGGCACTCACATGTCACTAAGCTAAAAATAACTGCCAGGGTAAATAAACCTGTTTTCTTTTCAATTCAATTCAAAAATATTTTATTAATTCCTGAGGAAAATTAAATGTTGTTGTAGTTAATATTATTAATATTAATATTATTGAGATGCAGATGATGTGGTCCTGCTGCCCCCCTCTAGCCAAGACCTACAGCATGCGGTGGGGAGTGTGAAGCAGCTGGGATGAAGATCAGCTCCTCCAAGTCCGAGGTCATGGTTCTCGACCGGAAAAGGGTGGCTTGTCCTCTTCAACTTGGAGGAGAGTTCCTGCCTCAAGTGGAGGAGTTCAAGTATCCCGGGGTCTTATTCACGAGTGGGGGAAGAATGGAGAGGGAGATCCACAGACGGATCGGTGCGGCTGCCGGTGAAGAGAGAGCTGAGCCGAAAAGCGAAGCTCTCGATTTACCGGTCGGTCTACGTTCCTACCCTCACCTATGGCCATGAACTTGGGCTTCCCCTGGAGGAGCTGGAGGAGGTGTTTGGGGAGAGGGACGTCTGGGTGTCTCTACTGAGTATGCTGCCCCCCAGCAACCCGGTCCCGGACAAAGCGGAAGACGACGACGATAATCATTTACATCTTTTTTTTTTCAAAAAAGTATTCAGTGTTTCCAATGGTTACTGCATTGCGTTTTAAGTCTATGCCTATGATAGAAAATAGTCCTGTTTAAGAGTGGAGGAGCCATTTCCCTGCCTCCCAGCCACATACTTTAACTACACCACCAGCAGATGTTGCAATTAATCTCAGTTTTTGAGCAAGAAGGCTTCCGTAATTATAATTTTTAAGAGTCACAAATTTATACTGGACTCTATTTTTTCTGATTTAACCCCTTATGTCGCACAATTATGTTATCACTCAAAGTTATCTTGAAAGCTGTGTTTAATTTAATACTGGCAAATACAATGTCTTTCTACATCCACGGATCAACGTGGACATTGCCATTTTACCCTCGCCACATGTTCTGCTACATTGAACTGAGATGGTAAAAATGTACACATATGCCTGAAGCTTGTTTTGTGTTTATCAATACTTAACGCTTATTGGAAGAACAAAATAATAATAATAAAAACTGTCCTCTTTCTTTCTACTGGTGTTCTGCATCAACATACTGGCTGTGTGTCTTAGTAGGATTACAGGAAAAACTCCATGATATTGGAGCTTTCTGGAGGATTTTAAAGAAGGGCCTGAAAGAGATTAAAAGATAACTAAACTTCAATCAATATGAACACAATGACAGCCAACGGTCTAAATATGATTACTGAACTTTATTCCAAACATTACTCTCAGTTGTTGAACGGCAGAGCTAGAGACATCTGTTCATGATCACCTTTCTATTTAACCCTCAAGAGTTTTCTTTCATTGCGGTTGATATTCGCATGCTCCCTGAAAGCAAACTTGATGAATTGGTGGTGGACCCTCACTGACCAGATACACTGCATGGAGCGTACTAACCTGCACTCCTTAGTTATATTTCCCAGTGATTTTAACAAGTGATACCTCTCCTATAACATAAAGTCCATCCAGAGAGGACAGCACCTGAGATCACTGATCACATCAACAAGGTGGACAAAGGAAGCTGGCATGTTTGGAGTGCACCTACTGGGGGATTTTCAGGACAGTTTCTGGAAGAATGACCAATATGCACTAAGGTGAGTTATTGTAATGACAAGACCTGTTCCAAACCTCAATTCAAAATCTTTGTTTCTTCCTCCTTCCTGAACCTCAGATGAAGAGATTTTTCGAGAGAAATCTGTCACATTCCACCCTGCTTTCATGTCTCCACATACGGTGCCTTGCGAAAGTATTCGCCCCCCTTGAACTTTTCAACCTCTTGCCACATTTCAGGCTTCAAACATAAAGATATAAATTTCTAATTTTTTGTGAAGAATCAACAACAAAATGGGACACAATCGTGAAGTGGAATGAAATTTATTGGATGTATCAAACTTTTTTAACAAATAAAAAACTGAAAAGTGGGGCGTGCAATATTATTCGGTCCCCTTGCATTAATACTTTCTAGCGCCACCCTTTGCTGCAATTACAGCTGCAAGTCTCTTGGGGTTTGTCTCTATCAGTTTTGCACATCGAGAGACTGACATTCTTGCCCATTCTTCCTTGTAAAACAGCTGGAGCTCAGTGAGGTTGGATGGAGAGCGTTCGTGAACAGCAGTCTTCCGTTCTTTCCACAGATACTCGATTGGATTCAGGTCTGGACTTTGACTTGGCCATTCCAACACCTGGATACGTTTATTTGTGAACCATTCCATCGTAGATTTGGCTTTATGTTTTGGATCATTGTCTTGTTGGAAGATAAATCTCTGTCCCAGTCTCAGGTCTCTTGCAGACTCCAACAGGTTTTCTTCCAGAATGTTCCTGTATTTTGGCCCCATCCATCTTCCCATCAATTTTGATGATCTTTCCTGTCCCTGCTGACGAAAAGCAGGCCCAAACCATGATGCTGCCACCACCATGTTTGACAGTGGGGATGGTGTGTTCAGGGTGATGAGCTGTGTTGCTTTTACGCCAAACATATCGTTTTGCATTGTGGCCAAACAGTTCGATTTTGGTTTCATCTGACCAGAGCACCTTCTTCCACATGTTTGGTGTGTCTCCCAGGTGGCTTGTAGCAAACTTTAAACGAGACTTTTTATCTTTGAGAAATGGCTTTCTTCTTACCACTCTTCCATAAAGGCCAGATTTGTGCAGTGTACAACTGATTGTTGTTCTATGGACAGACTCTCCCACCTCAGCTGTAGATCTCTGCAGTTCATCCAGAGTGATCATGGGCCTCTTGGCTGCATCTCTGATCAGTCTTCTCCTTGTTCAAGATGAAAGTTTAGAGGGACGGCCGGGTCTTGGTAGATTTGCAGTGGTCTGATACTCCTTCCATTTCAGTATGATTGCTTGCACAGTGTTCTTTGGGACGTTTAAAGCTTGGGAAATCTTTTTGTATCCAAATCCGGCTTCAAACTTCTCCACAACAGTATCTCGGACCTTCCTGGTGTGTTCCTTGGTCTTCATGATGCTCTCTGCGCTTTGAACAGAACCCTGAGACTATCACAGAGCAGGTGCATTTATACGGAGCCTTGATTACACACAGGTGGATTCTATTTATCATCATCAGTCATTTGGGACAACATTGGATCATTCAGAGATCCTCACTGAACTTCTGGAGTGAGTTTGCTGCACTGAAAGTAAAGGGGCCGAATAATATTGCACGCCCCACTTTTCAGTTTTTTATGTGTTAAAAAAGTTTGACGCATCCAATAAATTTCATTCCACTTCATGATTGTGTCCCACTTGTTGTTGATTCTTCACAAAAAATTAGAATTTTATATCTTTATGTTTGAAGCCTGAAATGTGGCAAGAGTTTGACCAGTTCAAAGGGGGCCGAATACTTTCACAAGGCACTGTATGTTCCTAAGTGTCCAAAGAACACAAAAGTCAATGACTAGATACACTGCCCTGACCTACATGTTATGAAGTCTTTTGTGCACCTGGTGCTGTCAAATCTCATATCTATGGATGTTCTCCTGGACCACCTGCATTATGGCTAGACAACTAAAAGGGCTGCAGACGATGTTGCAAACATGGTGCTTCATTCTGTGCTCCACCGTCTGGGCTCTGACGAAAGCTATGCCTATTCTATGGTAAAATAGTCTGTAATATGTATACATACCTTCTGATTGATCAGTGGTTACAATTTGGTTTTACTTTAAAAACAAAATTGCTCATACTCAGTGAATGACCGTGTAGGTCACCAAACTTTATTTCTGTAAGATCAGTTGTTTCCATTCAAGGCTAATTTAAAAATTTTTATCTACTACAATCTGAAAAAGAAACATGGCTTGAAAAATGAGACATTTAAAAATATATGTCTTAATATCAACACTACATGATGAAATACATGTGGCGTGCCCATTGTGTAACACCAGTCCTGCGTGACCTGGGGAACGGATTAATTCAGGGGAACAGAATTTTGCACAACACTGGAACTTTACTTTGCTCAAACAACTGATTATGCATATATATATATGATCCCCAAAAGCATTAAAAAACAAAAATGTTGCAGTAAAACGATTTAGATGACATCAGAATAATGTAAGTTATGCTATGATTTTGTTTTTTGTTTAAGACCGAACAACAATCCATAATAGTCCACACAAAAGAGTTCTTCACAAATCTTAAACAGAAAATGTGTCAGAGAAACAGGCATCATTTGACCTGTTAAACCAAGGTCCATCTTTTCCCTTTAGTGAGTAGAATGATAATGGCAAATATTACTTTTTAACAAAATGCAAATATTCGTTTTTTACATAGGCATTTGCCCCTAATGTTTAAAATGAGTCAAATAAAAAAGAAGCCAGAATTACCTAAATAGAACCAAACGTAAGAAGAAGCAGTTAATCTCTGGTTTTTACCCGACACGTGAGTGCCCTCTAGAGGTCAATAAGTATATTCCAGAGTTGTCATGGAGAAGCGGAAATAGCGACGGGTAGGTGGCGTAATTTGAGCGTCAACAAACTGGCGTGATGTGAGGAAAAGGGCTTGCCAAAGTTTCGCTGTATTTTACGGCGTAGCTACTGAGTAAAGAAAACGACGAATTTTCAGCAGTACTGGTTGGAAAAGTGGCTAAATGTTTCACTTTAGGCCACAAAAAGAGTGTTTTTCCACGTCAGTTAGTTCTGAATCTAGTGATGGAAATTCCGGATCTTTTCCTGGATCCGGATCATATTGTTCAGCGCAGTCAAGACAGCCGATAAGTCCCCGGCTCCTAAATAGTTCATTAGTTAGTACCACTCCGAACTTTTAACCAATAGTTAAGCCAAGTCCAAAGTTCTTATTTTTAATTACTTTATCTGTATACGAGAATGCACAATAAATATTCATTTTTATTGACTTTTTTATTTTTATTGACTTTTTTAACCTAGTGTTTAAAATGAAAACGTCATGATAAAATAGTCCCGTTGCCAGAATGACTGCATTGGGACCAACAGGAGATGGTCGTCATTGTTCGGGTAAGCTAAAAGAACCCAAGGCTCTGACTCGGTTTCGAGCGACGCACCAGTAGCTGAGCATCACCATCACATGACGTGACGTGTAGCCAGCATGGCGGCGCTGGAGCTGAGGTAGAACCTCTACTGGACAGCCACCGATAGCCTGGCTTTCGCTAGCTTCCCTCGTTACCTGCTTTCTTCGCGGGGGGCCAGGCCGAACATGACGGCCTGAGGAGAGGAGCGGTTACACGACCGAGAGATGCAGGAGCAGCGACCGCGGCCGCCACGGGAGCAGCAACGGCAACACACGCAGTCAGGAAACAGTAAAACCAAGAGCATGTTTCTGTCCAGGGCGCTGGAGAAAATCCTGTCGGATAAGGAGGTGAAGAGGAGCCAGCACAGCCAGCTGCGCAAAGCCTGTCAGGTGGCTCTCGGTACGTGGTTTATGTCGGGTTCTGGTTCCGCCACGCCGTGTTATGGGTCAGATTTAATATATATTTTGTGGTGTCGGGCTGGTTGTTGGGGGACACTACCTGAAGTAGTCTTTTTTTTTTTTGGGTTTGCTGATTTATAGAAAAGGTTCTGAAGGCTGATCCACAACAGGCTCAACGAGTCTAATTATTGTGGTGTTTCCTCAGGACCTGACCAACGGCGGCGAAGATGCCCAGAAAATAATCGAAATAACTCTTATTTCAACGTACATAACTGAAATGAAGGTGTTACTTTACGCAACCTTTGTATTAGAAATTCATTTTTAAAAGTAAGTTTAATACGTTAAAATCTCGAACTCATAATGTATTGAGATACCAAAATAAACTATGAATTGAACCGTCATATCGGAAGCTAACTTCAGCTCCGGGGACTTTGTCGGCCTGTGCTGTCTGCTCAGCGGTCACTTCATGTTGAACGGCAGCGCTGCCTCGTTATTGTCGTCGCTCTCATGCCTTGATAAGTCGCCCTCCTCTGGGTAGGAAACTGTGGTTAATGTCACTACGGATCGCTTTGAACTGTAGCAGTCGTTAGCTAGCTGAGGCTAGTTTAGCCAAAACAGACCAATCCGTGTGTTGAACGTAGCACTGTCACCCAGCCAGACCGTCCGGTCCTGCTCTGCTCTGCTCTGCTCTGCAGCCACATCAACACACAGAGGAGGGATCCACCTCCCGGATCTTCTAACCTGTCTGCACGGATAGTGTTACACAGGACAGGCTGCTGAGCTCACGGTGTTTTACATTTTTATTTATTAGCTCAACCCTCCTGTTTTTGGTCTGAACTCGCCTCCTTATCAGGTCTAAAAAGAGCTATGCATGTGTGTGTTAGTGCTTCATGTCTGTGGCTTGTTGACAATGAGGAGTATTCATGGCGCTGCACCACAGGGTTTCAGGTCTTGTTTGGTCACCTGAAATACCAGCTTGAGGTGATGCATTCAAATTATTCATGAAACTAGAGGAACTCTTCCCATCTCCAGGGTGGACATCTATTTGAAGCATTTCATTCCAGCTTCACACCCAGCTGGTGGTGTTGGGAAGCTTCTAAACCTTCCCATTTGAGTGTGAAATCTAACCTGAACCTGATTTATTGTTTGAATTGAATCAAATGGCGTGGATCTGTGAGCCGCAGATGTATGGAAGTGCACCACAGCAAGTTGTGGTTTTAATCCGATCAGTTCTGCAGCTTTCTATGTTGCTATGTAGATTATAAACGGTGCTAGTAAGAGGTTTGCACACATTCACGTTGGACTTTCAACTTTATGATTTTAGCATTTCTTTTTCCATGGAAGAATGATTAAACGATAACCAAGACTCATTATTTTAAACGCAAGGACTGAGTTTGAATACACTGGGTCAACCTGAAATATATCTATACACCTCTTCGTCATATTTAGACAAATGTACCTTAGGAAGTTGCAGCTTGATCAAATGGTCCATCAAGAAGACTGGCATATTTTGCCGCTCTTCTTGGTATGGGTCTCGCTTTCATGCAAAATCCATAAATCCTTAACATGTTTGAGGTCAAAGCCGTTCCTAATGTTGGCCTGCTTCTGCCTATTCCACAAATAGACTCTCATGTGTTTTGTGGATTATTGTTCTGTTGGGACACCAACTATGTCCAGGTTTCAGCCATATAGCTACTGATTTGAGATAAAGTTAAGCCATTTGGCCTGATTATTCCATCCACCTTTTGCAAGGTCCCTCAATATCTGGCTGCAAAACAGGCCCTTAGTATGATGCCATCTCCTCCATGCAGGACGGCTGGTTTAAAAAACCTCCCTTTTTTTTCTGTAAACATGCTTTTATCATTGTGGTCAAAAGGCTCAATCATTGGCTGACCAGCTTGTTGATTTCTACAAAAAGCATATGGTCAAGGTCCATCTTGATAAAGGACATTACACCAAATGGTAATGGGGGAGTATGTGTATGTATGTAAGCCTGTATGTATAATTGTGAGCCTGTGTGGTTTGGAGAAAATCCATCAAAAACAAGTTGAAGGTCGCCTGGAAAAAAAACCCACAATCCATAAAGGCCTAAAATAGATACATAATAAATGCAGATGATAAATGTATCTAAACTTCAGATTAGAACTGTAAGAGTTTACTTGGATCTTTTCTTAACCAACCTTTTGACCTCTGGTGCTTCGCTGTATTTCTGTGAGAACAAAGAAGGAAAATGATTACGTGGCATTCAGTTCACAGGTCGACTTTCCAAGATTCTTCATACAATTACTGTTCTTATTCAGATGTATTTTGTCACTTATTAGAAGCTAAAAACAAACTGTTGTACTTTATTATATTCAGTAAAAAAATTCTTTAGTTGCATAGAAGTTACTACTTCTTTCATTTCCTCTTATGACTTTGCAGATTTTATGCACCTTGTCATCTTTCATGCTGTATTTTGCTGCACTTGATGGTTTTGTCAAATTATCAACTGAACTTGTCAGCAAAGTGCGTTTAATCTTATTTGTGTAAATGATTTAGGCATGATCGAGACTTTGACACGTCTGTATTTTGTTGTAATGAAAACTGCTTCTTTAAATGTTGCCAGCATTTCTGCGTCCTCATTCGCTGCTGAAGAGAGTTTAACTGTAATCAGTTTTGGGGAAATATTAGAGCTCAGCACAGTGATCAGAGTTAAAACAATGTCACATTAATCACTTTTTGTATTTAGATCCTGGACTAGTTCACACCCAGCTGAAAGTAGAAAGCCAAGGCTCATACTTTCCTGGTAGCTGTTTTAAAATGTAGTCATGGTAGAACTGTGATTGTGACATTTCTGGTATATGTTGCACAAAATAATTTCCTATATCAGTGACACTAAAGGACTTCGAATGAAGTCAACCGGGTCTTTCTTTTAAGCTTGATCATTTTTCAGCATCTAAAAGATTCGGTTGGTCACGTTACTGTGGAGCCCAAGCTGAATAGAATATATGAAGATATCGACTTAGTCAGAAAAGCTTCAGTAGGAGAGGAAATGAGATGATGAGATCCTTGGGGATGGGACCGAATTCTGTACTTTTATAGGTACCGACCGAATTCCATCAGTACTACCGAGTACCGATTCACGTAGAATCAAACAGTCCCATGTTTCGGTACCTAAACGCATCATTGTGACACTGAGGGAGTGGAAGAGTGGGTGATTTTCCATCTTGGACATGAACACGCGCAAGAGCATAATGACGTCAGTAGCTGCTGGTACCGTCAACAAAGCAAGCACTGAGTTACGTGCGCTCCCACGCAGGTGAACACAAGCTCCTGACAGCGGACAGAAAAACATGCGCTAAAACCTAGAAACAGGTAAGGATATCTGCGGTTTTAAAAAGCGCCAAATTTAGTTTTGATGGCAGCACTTCCTCTCCTGCGAGCAGCAGCAAGGCTAACTCTCCTACTGCTGGTACATATGGCGAACGTAGAAGTACACAACATAGACGAAGTGTTTCATGCCCTGCCTCTGACACACAGCAAAAGTCCAATCACCACAGGATAAAAGGTTCTGACCTGGCTTGGGAGTCGGAGGTGAAATGATCCCCCTGGATCTCGAAGACTGAGCTTGGTAATTAAATACATTCATGATGGATAGAGAAAAGAAAGAAAGATGGAAAGAGACAGAAACAGATAAAAGACGTTACAAAGAGACAGAAAGATGGAGAGACAGTTAAAGATAAAGAAAGATATAGACATATATAAATACAGTAGGTAGAAGATAAACTTTTCAGAGTTTATTTTCGTAAGAATGTTCTGTTGAATATGTAGACAGCTGAAACAGGCTGCAGTCAGAGGAAACCATGGGCCCAGACATTTATATATTCTTCTGAGTGTGTGTGTTTATACACTCACTTGTTTAAGCACAAGATTTTTGTCAAGGCTGAAGAGACAATTTTCGTCAGCCTCAGATCTACGGCTACAACAACATTCAACACCGTTGGCATGCCTGCATCCGTTAGCGACTCGTTGTCTGCAGCCAGCAACATGGTCGGGTTTTAACTTGTGCATTACACGGCGTAGTCAGTTAAGGGTTTTAATGTTGAATGTTTGAAACAACTGATGTTGCAATACCAACAGCTGGATGTTGTTTTGATATATTCATTAAAGTCTTATGTTTTAGATTTTATTATTAAACAAATTAACATTTATTAACACAAACACGCACAAAAGTACCGAAAACTGGTACTGCTGAGTACCGGTATCGATTCCCTGGTACCGAGAATCGGTACCATATCGACAAAACCGCTTGTCTGCCAAAGAAACGGTATGTTGTCAGATCTGTGAGTGACCCAGTAACCCTCGGATGTGTGTTCTCATGCGACCTCTCTTGTCTCCCTGTCTTAGATGAAATCAAGGAAGAACTGGAAAAACAAAAGTAAGTATCGCTACATGCATGCAGGAGATTAAGCTTTCCTTTCAACATGAGGCACAGGGCATAGGACTATAACAGCAGTCAGTAGCAGCTCACTGCCGTGTGTTACTGAGGTCATTTACTGCAGCCTCAGTCTATTGGCAGCTCTTCAGATGGCCTTCAGGTTGCATGTCTGATGCTGAAGATAAACCCTCTTGGTGATAGTTAGTAATTATGTTGTTTTTAAGGTTTAAAACTTAAGCTTTAGTGATCTGAAATAAATGTGCAGTACTTATCATTTTTTATTTGTTTTAGACAAAGTAGGGTCTAGAATAATGTAGCCTGTGTTTCTAAGCCAGCTGTTTGTCTCCTAGGGACGGAACAGTGGTCCCACCCAAAGCCAACTACATAGAAGCCGACAAATATGTGCTGCCGTTTGAGTTGGCATGTCAGTCCAAGTCCCCAAGGATAATTAGCACCTCCTTGGACTGTTTACAGGTATGTTTCCACTGCCACACACACACACACCCACGCAGGTTTGAGCTCCTGAATACAGTTGGATAAAAGTTCTTTATGTCTCGTTTCCACAGCAGGTATGTTTGGTTGTCTGTCGGTATGTTGCAAGGTGGTGTGTTGGTGAAACCTTGCTACACCTGTTCCACATGCTTGGTGTGCACCTAAAACAAAGACTCCACATTTTTTCCTGCAACTCTGAGTCTAGCTTGACCTGGTGACTTTATTCAGGAATGATCCTGTTTCTCACAGTTATGTGTGTTCTGTCATCTAATCGCTACTGTTTCCAAGCTATTAATGTGGTAAATAAATGCTTTTTATTATTTTTAATATTCAAACTCAAATTTTGTAGCAGTATCTTTGCCATCTTTGACAAGGTTGTTATACATGCCTGCTTTCACATGACGGGAGCCTCTTTCGTCAAACACTTCAAGGTGGGATTCATGAAGGAAACCGATGCAGCGAGGGGGGTAGAAGTCAGCCCGGTCGTTACGGGACACGCCGGCTTCGGTCAGGGCGGTGATGTAGTGATGCCGACTGGTTTTTTGCACCCAGACAGTCTGAGGACAGCCTAGTTCTTGTTTCAGCCTTTAAATTAGGGTGAAAACAACTAATCTGGATCCTTTTAGTGGTATTTGATTTGACGCCGGATATGACAAACCATGAAGGTTTGATTTATTTGGTTTGTAGTCTTCTGTGGAAGTACAAGGCTTTGGTCAAACCTAGCGTTAGCCTCCGTCCTGGGTGATCTGATTGGGCCTAGCCTGGAATAATTGCTGATCATCAGGATCAGTGGTTCTGAGACAGTTTTCTCTGCTTTAGTTTTACAGTCTGAATAGATTCTGGACCACCAGCTGACTACATCGGCGCTTAAACAGATCCATTCTATGAACAACATTGATAAATTCAGGCATTGTTGCCAGATGGTGAAAATAATTTAACCTGCAGTTTTTATGATTAAACATTAAATGTAATCTCACGCACACCTACGGTAATTACAATTTGAGTATCAGCCTGAGATTTGGGGTCATCAGCTCAGATCCCCATATCCCCTCTTTCCTTCTTCTGCCCTAACCTGGACCCCATGTCTCCTCTGTAGAAACTGATCGCGTACGGTCACATCACCGGCAACGCCCCAGATGGCAAAACGCCGGGCAAGCGGCTCATCGACCGGCTGGTGGAAACCATCTGCAACTGCTTCCAGGGCCCACAAACAGACGAGGGAGTCCAGCTACAGATCATCAAGGTACACGCAGCGATGCTCCTTCCATACGGTAGCTGTCTGATTGTCCAGCTGTCAGGTTAATTATTTACTGGGAACCAATCTCTTGTAAGCCAGACATAAAAATGTTGTTGGCACAGAGAGAAAAAAAACCTTTAGATGCTACATCTTCTCTGAGTTTGAAAAGTATTCACAAATATTAGTTTTTTTTTTATTGTTCAGGTGATTCGAATATTTGTAGTTGGAACATATTTGTTTGGCCTTAAGCTCTTTGTCTAAAGTTCACTGTGTGATTGTGGATAAACTGGTGCAGCCAATAGATTTCCTGCAGCATAATTTAGCTAAATATCGATAGAGTTTTAAAGATGTATTCTAAATCTTTTCATTCTTTTGGTTGTTCAGGATCTTTAAGCGTATCCTGGCTGGTAGAACAGGATAATGTGTGTGTGTCCTTCAGTCAGCGTGGTCCTATAACTGTTGACATAAGATTTATAGACTGATAATCAACATCTGTTTGTACGCTGAGCCAGACCTGAGTGTTGGCGCAGTTTTTTGCTCAGTATATTTAGTTTCCGCTCTAAAAGTTCAGCAACATAGTAATGAGTGTGAAACCCTAAGTAAGTGATAGATAAAAGGAAGTGGAATGGTGAGTCAGCAGGTGCAGGGGCAGCATCCTGACTGATAAAGTCTTAACTTCCTGTTGTGTCTGTCCAGGCCCTGCTGACAGCAGTGACCTCCCCGCACATAGAGATCCATGAAGGTACGGTGCTCCTCACAGTCCGGACCTGCTACAACATCTACCTGGCCAGCCGCAACCTCATCAACCAGACCACAGCCAAGGCCACCCTCACTCAGATGCTCAATGTGATCTTCACGCGCATGGAGAACCAGGCTGTTAGTTTCACACGTTACTCTTCATTTGTTTTAAGCAACTGTCCGTACACGGGGTAATGGGTGGCATGGAGAGTCTTCACTTCTTATTTGTTCAAAATACCTTAAAATAACCTTTGGGAAATAGATAAACATTGGAGCTAATGAAGTTTCTATTAAGCAATATTCTAAATGAGCAAAAGCATACAACCCTTTATGGAGTTCTGGAGCATTTCTAATTATGGACAGAGTTCCTCCTCCTTTTCTGTACATTTTTTAAAGGGACATTGCAGTTGTGTCAGAGTGGGGTCGGGTTGGATTTCTAAGCAGTCAGTGTCTTACCTGCACTAAACTAATATGTCAAATGATTCTTATTAAGGGAGAAAGTTTTTTATCCAAAACCAAACAGGCCTAATATGGAAAGTTGCTGCCCCTAAACCTCCAAACCAGTTGTGCCACCCTTGAAGGAAAGGATTCCTTAGAGTTTTAGAACCATTTAAGGTTAAGATTATTCCTGAACCTGGCAAGTTTAGATTTAGACTATTGTCATTCATCCAAGAAGCCTGGTTCTGATAGAAAATGAGACGGGCATCTGAAAAATGATAAAATAACGTTGGAGTATCATTTTGAAAAATAAAAAGATCAGTTATCCACATTTAAAGGAAAAACGGGATGTCAGAATATACACCTTTCTCAAAAGTCAATAGAATATTATTTTTATTAAAGAAATCAAACCCTACTAATAGTTGCTGACTGGCTTTTTGTACGTTTCCACTGGTATTCTGATGAGCTTCAAGTCTTGTATGTTGGAAGGCCTCCTTGTCATCACCTTAATCTGTGGCTCCCTGTAAAGCTTTTCTATCAGATTCATGTCGGATCTCTGGCCGGGCCAAATATTACTCGTTAATATTACTACCAGTCAGAAGAAACATGCTGGAATATTTAAGGATTACTGTAAACTAGGGCTGGGACTTTAATATGTTTATTTTGATTAATTAAAGAAAAAATGTGTTAAAAAAAAAAGAAGTAATGCCTTTAATCACACTGTGGACTGTCAACACAAACACTGTCTGAACTAGTGAATATCAGGTGTGAATAAGACACAGAATGATCTGTGGGCTACGTAGCGCCTCCTCCCTGGATCGTGTGTTCTGCTGGTGGAAGGAGAGGAGGACTGTTGGTGAGAACATCCTTCTCCAGACTGATGCTTTGTTTCTCATCTGTTCTTCAATTTCTTTGGGTCAGACTTGTCATGATGTTCTTGCTTTTTGAGCTCTTTTAGCCCACTTCATGTTGTCAGACAGGTTCTATTTACGTAATGTGGTTTTACTCCTCAGGTCAGACAGTGATCAGCCATGGGTGTGGGTAGTGAATGGTGGGTAGTATAGCTGCTTTCCCTTAGTGAATGAAATCATCACGTATTTACTCAGTTTATCTTTGATTATCCGGACCCGGCGACCCGTGCATGTTGGCTACAGTCCTCGAAGGAGCCGTCACCGGATGCATGTCTTCCCTTCTCTTTCTCCACCCTATTCCCAGTTACTTTTCAAAATAGCTAGTGCAGTAAAAATAAAAAATGTAAGGATCCCAAAACCTTAAAATGTGACAACAAAGCAGTTCTGTGAGAAATACTTGTTCACACTACACTAACAATTAGGCAGATTTTGAAAGTTAAACTTTGTAACAGAAAACGTTTCAAGTTCTTGTACAAATACAAGATGATCTCATACTGGCCCATGCCTTCTTATGCTAATCTCTGTTTAATAATTCAAACAGAAAAGTTTTAAACATTGATTTAAACAGACAAGCAGTGAGTAGCAATACGTGAAAATGATCGTGGTTTTAAAACCTGGGTGCACCTAGTTAGGGTAACAGGCTCATGCCTCTGTGTTTATGTGGAGCCTGAGTCCACATGTAGGAGCAGCCTGAACAGTAGCACTGCTTATTGGTTTTACACACAGGGATATTCTGGTTAAATGTTTCAGGATTAGTTGGTTTCTCCACCAGCCTGCAAGGATAAGCAGGTAAAGACAATATTAGTACTAGTTAATAATTGATATTTATTAAGGCGCCATAGTATCCAGACCATTCATGAACACTAATCTGACAAATCTCCATTTCTTTTTTGGAGCTATTTCTCTGCCTCTAATTCTTCTCCTTTGGTGTCCAAAGGCCCTGGAGGCTCAGGAGCAGGAGAAGGAGCGGCTGCGTCTGCCCAATCAGAACCCATCCCCGGTTCTAGGTAGCAGGAGGTCCGGCTCCCCTCGATCTGACACAAGTCCTACCCCTGAACCTCAGAGCTCCCCATCTCCAGGAATCAGTACTCCAGACCTCACCACTGACCCCGCCTGCTCCACCCCCCCACCATCAGCAGCTGACCTGGATCATGACACGCCTTCTGTCAACGGAGAACCTGAAGATGGAGGTTCAGAACAGGTCACGCCATCAAGAGGTTTGTCAAATATGGGATTTAAAAAAAATCAAGGTTAAGAGTATGGATTGGATTGTTCTCATGGAGCTGTTACTTTGTCCTTTAATGTCAGATTCAGTGTTTGAAGAAGAAGGTGTTGAGAAGCCTCCTATAGCAGCTGAAGGAGGAGAGCCGAAGCAGACGCACAGTGGAACAGGTTCTTGTTGCTGATTTGCACCATGCTAGCTTTTTTATTTAGCATTTTTATTGGACGCTCATGATTTGAAGATGTCTATTCATTCCCCTGTTTTAGGTGGTGAGCCACCAGTTCTCTCTGCTCCTGTGCAGATGGAGGTGGCTCCCCCCAGAGGCAGGACAGAGGCTCAGCAGATGAACGGCATCATTGAGGACCGCTCTTCTGTTTCCTCTGCTGACATTCTGGTGGGAAAACGTTTCCATTTTGTATTTTCCTTAATAATTTTTCATTTAGCCTTGAATTCTATGTTTCCCTGCTAATTGTGTAAATGTGTATAGCTTCCTTAAAATGGAAAAGGGAATGTTATCGAAGGAAATGAAATTACATTAGCTGAGTGAGACTAACTGAATGTGATATAACTGTACTCTATCATTGCTCCTGTGAAGTCTGCAATGTATTTTTACTGATATTACCATACAAATCTCATGTCTGATTAACAAACCTTATCTTGAACTTGAGCAGTTTTACTGACAGATCCGTAGTTTTGAGTCTCAGTATGAAAGCAGCCCAGCACATGAGCTGAAGTCCTTTATGTTTTATGAGTGCAGATTTGTTCTGTAAAATGAGACGAATACTGTCTTTCTGTCCCAGGATGCTGAAGCTCTGCAGGGACCCAACAACGCAGCTCGGTTCTCTCATATCCTGCAGAAAGATGCTTTTCTGGTGTTCCGCTCTTTGTGCAAACTTTCCATGAAACCACTCGCCGATGGACCTCCTGATCCCAAGTGTGTATTTTCTTTCTCCAACATTTCATTTTCTTCCTTCCACAACATTCTTTAGATGATAATTTACATGTTAAAAAGTTTAAAATCATTGCCACTGTTTGTGCCACAAACAAATATTTAATTTTGATTTTATCTGGCAACACAAAGTAGTGTATAATTTTGCAATCAATAACAATCCAAAGTTCTTAAATTTTCCATCAATTAAAACTCTGAAAAGTGTGGGGAGTATTTAAATTTTTACCTTTTTTACTGTTTTACCCCTAAATAAAATCGAATGTAACTAAAAAGGCACCTAGATAGTGAAGAATGTGGAATTCAGTCTCTGTATAGTCCAGCTGCTCTGTCACCCACTGCTTAGGTGGGACAAGACAAATATTACTCTATTAGTCAACTGTTAAACCTTGACTGAAGAGGAGCAAGACGAAATTAATCATTGATAGTAACTGATATGAAGTCCTGGCCTACATGGACAAGACTGTATGGCAGAAAACTGAGACTCCATATCTCCATGAATGCAGATGGAACAGGGTGGTGGCAGCATCATGCTGTGGGGATGCTTTCCTTCAGAAGGGACAGGGAAGTTGGTCAGATATGATGTTAGAGCTGCCAAAAGACTTAACATTAGGCCAGAAGTTGCACCATGCCTCCTAAACATACAGCCAGAGCTACAGTGGAATAGATCAAAGCGTATTTGTGTGTTAAAATGGCCCAGTCAAAGTCCAGACTTAAAACCAATTAGGAATCTGTGACTGTGAGATTTGAAAGTCGATGTTCACAGACAACTTCTGTCCAATATGGCAGAGTCTGAGCTACTTTGAAATAACGAATTGGCTGACATTTAAGGCTTTAGATGTTATTTCTTAAAGGAAATATTTAAACCCTGTATCATTATCTCCTTCGCAGCTACGCACTACTTTGTGTTCACATAGAATCCCAATAAAATACATTAAGTTTTGTGTTTGTAACATAAGAAAATGTGGAAAAGTTCAGGTGGGACCATTACCTGAAGCACAGCAGAAGAAGCTGGCTCTTTGTTTACCAAAGGTTTGTTAGCATCCTCCTATCCAGGTGTGGCTCTGGTTACTGTAACATTAGACCTCAGACCAGTCAGTAAACAGGTCAGAGTGGAATGAGCGCAGGAAGTACGTCACTGCCCCTCATTAGATATCTCACTGAGTTATTAATCTACCTGAACAGAATAACGTGTTGCAGTTTATTACATGAAGGAATGTGGGTTTTATGTCTAACAGTTGCTCCTGTCTGCAGGTCCCATGAGCTGCGTTCTAAGATCGTCTCCCTGCAGCTGCTGCTCTCTGTGCTGCAGGGTGCCGGGCCGGTGTTTCGCACCCACGAGATGTTTGTGAACGCCATCAAACAGTACCTGTGCGTAGCCTTGTCCAAAAATGGCGTCTCCTCTGTGCCCGAGGTGTTTGAGCTGTCACTAGCCATCTTCTTAACTCTGTTATCCCACTTCAAGGTCCACCTGAAGATGCAGATTGAGGTACAAAGCACCTGTCATTTGGCCTGATTGGGACACGCTTAGTATACTGTCACAATTACCAAAAAAAGGTAATGGTTCTTGATCATGGTGGATGGTACTGAATGTTTACCTTGTCCATATCAGGTGTTTTTTCGGGAGATTTTTCTGACCATCCTGGAGACATCAACCAGCTCCTTTGAGCACAAGTGGATGGTTATTCAGACCCTGACACGCATCTGTGCAGGTAAAAGATAAAAGAATAACAACTTCTCATGATTAAGCTGAACTCTTTAGTTCCCCAGCCTTGAATTCTGTTGCTGTTGGAGAGGTTGTAGGGGTTGCTGGGTCTCGCTTTTCATCCCTGCCTTCTGATTCATGCCAGGTGGGATTGCCTCTACAGCTGTCGTCTACATGGGGTGTGTGGCTCTGCTCTGGGTAGCAGCCCGCCTGTTAGCATGATGAGAAGAGAAGGCATAGGATAGGAAAGCACTATCTATTGCCCCTTTTCCGCCGGCTCTACATGGGTTTCACAGCTCCGCTCCACTCGGTCTCGCTCTACTCGGCACAGTACCTGCTGTGTTTCCACTGACCCACTGACGGCTGTAGGCGGGGCTCCAGCCGTCAGTGGGTCAGTGTGCTGTGCTGCTATTAACATTACCGTGTCACGTTCTCACATTAAAATAATCTGCGTGAAATGATAAAAAAAAAACCATAATAAATAAATAGGAAATAAAAACATAAGCAAAACAAAATTAATGTTTGTATTACTGTATATGTAAAAATGTCTTATATGGTTTTTGTGTCTAAAATAATCCACTAGGATAATTATCTGGACCACAGCCCAGCCAGAACTTATAGAATAAGCTCAGGGGTTCTGATGTGAGGAGGGGGTGGCAGGAGAAGCAGAGAGGAGAGATGCTGCTGTCTGGATGGTGAAGCTCCAAAGTTTGCCTGAAGAAGTTAACATTCTGGGCTTTATGAGGAAGTTTCGATCTCAGCCATGACAATACAGGGACAAGGACTTTAAAGCGCAACACCATGGACTTCTGACCGCAGTGAAGTTGGTTTTAGGCTGGATATTCATGCTCCATGCATTCGACGCGGTCTTCCTCTCGTTTGACCTGATGAAGGCAGTCTGATTACAGGTAGCTGCTCTCTGCCTGCTCCCTCCTGCAGACGCTGGTTCGCTTAAGGAGCATCAATAACTATCCAAACCAAACGCGCTTTTTCATGGTGGTATTGTTTAGTGTGTTTTGGGGTAAATGTTGTGTGATCAGCGGGTTTAGGATGTTATTAAATATTCCACTCTTGCTTTGATTTGATCAGCGTTAAAGCTAAAAGTTTACCTCACTCTGTCTAAATTAAACAGGATACATTGATTTAGAACCTCTTCAGATTACCACTCAAAGCTCCTCCAGGGGAAATCATTTCTTGTATTTTTGTGTTGCATACTCAAACTAGCTCACATCTAGACTGCACTGGCTAGTTAAGCTTTCTGACCTAGAGAGAAGCCTGAGAAAAAGGCTCATATACAGAGGAGTTCCTAAAAGGCAAAAATGAGTACATCTTCATGCTGTGCTACCGTTTCATCAAGTGCTGCGTTGCTACCGCTGGTTTATCACTCAGCTGTAAAAGATGGTAAATGGACTGAACTTATATAGTGCCTTTCCAGTCATACAGACCGCTCAAAGCGCTTTACTGTAGAGCCACATTCACCCAATTGCACTCACTAACGCTCACACATTCATACACCGATACGCAGATCGGTAGGCAACTTGAGGTTAAGTGCCTTGCCCAGGGGCACATCGACATACAGCAGGAGGAAGCTGGAATCAAACCCACAACCTTCCGATTGCAAGACGACTACTCTTCCTACTGAGCCACAGTCGCCTCAGTAGGAGGTTGTGGGAAGTACGTTTGTTTGCATCCAGAAGTTGTTGGTAGTTAGATCTGATTACAGTGTTTACTAAGCTCCATTGCAGGTGTTATCACAAGGGTGTGTGTGTGCATATGTTGAAGTATATTTTAAAAGCTTTTCTGTTTACTCCCTCAGATGCCCAGTGTGTGGTTGACATCTATGTCAACTATGATTGTGATTTAAACGCTGCCAACATCTTTGAGCGTCTTGTCAACGACCTCTCTAAGATTGCTCAGGGCAGGAGTGGTCAGGAACTCGGGATGACTCCTCTGCAGGTACACGTGCTCTGTCGCTGTGATTGGCTGTTCTTAGCATCAGCTGGTTATATTTTGGCGTATTCGCTCATTTCTTCACAGCACATGGTTGTTATTTGGGTATTTGTTTCATAGCATTGCTAATCAAAGTGTGTCACAGACTTGTCTCTTTGTGTTTCCTGTAGGAGCTGAGCCTACGTAAGAAAGGTTTGGAGTGTCTCGTGTCCATTCTCAAATGTATGGTGGAGTGGAGCAAAGATATGTACGTGAATCCGAACCTTCAAGCTAACTTGGGTGAGTGCATGGTGTAAATCCATAGACAGGAGACTGGGGCATCTGAACGGGTGGTTACGTTGGGTGTGTTTGTTTTCAGGTCAGGAGCATCCATCTGACTCTGAGGGAGCAGAGCTGAAGCTCCCTGAGCAGACGACAGGACGTCGAGACAGCGTCAGCTCTCTGGACTCCAACTATTCCAGCATCGCCATGTCTCAGGCAGATCACCCAGAGCAGTATGAGGTGATCAAACAACAGAAGGACATCATCGAGCACGGAATCGAACTGTGAGCTTTTCCTCAGCTTTGTTGGAAATAAGCTTTAGGATGAGTTACAGTTACTATATTCTTTTACATGTCTTCATGCTATAAGCACAAATACAAAAGTATTTTATGAATCATTTTATGTGATAGAGCAACACAAAGAAGCGGAAGGAAAGTTTATTTTTCTCCAAATAAAAATCTGAAAAGTGTGGTGTGCCTTTGTTTTCAGCTCCCCTTAATTACTGCTTTTACTTAAATTACAGTTGCAAGTCTTGTAGGCCTCTGCAGGCTTTTCGCATCTAGACGCAGAAGGTTCTGCCCATTCTTCTTTGCTAAAAAGCTCAAGCTGAGTGGATAGACGGAGAAGATCTGAGCGGCAGCAGCAAGTCTTTCTATGGATTGTGTTAGCTCAGTAATCACAAGGCCGAAGTTGGAGTCCACACTTTATTGGTCACCAAGAACAAGATTAAAACTCTCTTAACGTCACTGCACCTCTGCCCCCACCTGCGGCTCAGCCTGCATGTTTAGGGTGGCTGTCCTTCTGGAAGGTGAACCACTGGCCCACACTCAGGTCTGCTGCAGTCTCTAACAGGTTTTCTACCAGGACTGTCCTGTGTTTAGCTGTATCCATCTTCCCATCAACTCTGACCACCTTCCATCCCCACAGTGTGATGCTGCCACCTTCACCGTGTTTTACACTGAGGATGATATGTTCAGGTTGTTTTCCTTCTCGTGTTTTGTGACATCTGTGTCCTCTACATGGCATGTAGCAAACCTTAAACAAGACGTCTTATGGCTTTCTTTGTGACATTTATCTTTAAAGGCCGGATTGTAATATGTTGGAGTAATAGATGTGCTCCCACCTGAGCAGTGAATCTCTTCAGCTCCTCCAGAGTTATCATGGCCTCTTGGCTTTCCTTGCCCGACCTTTTAGTCTCATACTGAGATTAGCTTACGAACATGTTGAGTGTATTTACTAATTAGGTGGCTTTATTTATCATGTTATTTTGGGGTATATGGGTAAAGGGGCCAAATACAAACTTACGTCACACTTTTCACTGCTTTGTGTTGCTCCATCACATAAATCCCAATTAAACACATTACAGTTTGTGGTTGAAACTTGACAAAATGTAAAAAATGTTAAGGGGTAGAAATACTTTGGAAAGGCACGCAGCATCTGGGCCAGATGGAGGGAGTGGAAGCAAATAAATCTGTCTGTGTTCTCTGCAGGTTCAACAAGAAGCCCAAGCGTGGTGTCCAGTACCTGCAGGACCAGGGCATGCTTGGTTCCACAGCAGAAGATATCGGCCAGTTTCTACACCAGGAGGACCGGCTGGACACAGTCAGGGCTTCATCAACCTTCATTCTTGCACTGATAGAGGTCGTTTTTTCATGCTCACTAATCTCCTAACTGCTCTGTGTGCTCATCAACAGACGCAGGTGGGGGAGTTCCTCGGTGAGAACACCAAGTTCAACAAAGAGGTGATGTACTGCTACGTGGACCAGCTTGATTTCTGTGGACGGGACTTTGTCTCTGCTCTGAGGATGTTCTTGGAAGGCTTCAGGCTGCCAGGGGAGGCCCAGAAGATCGACAGGCTTATGGAGAAGTTTGCTGCGCGGTACCTCGAATGTAACCAAGGGTAAGAGGCGTTACATTAGACTATAAAGTTTAGTCGAGCTTCTCTTAAATGACATTCAGAGCTTATGTTTGATTAGATGCAGAGATGAAGCTCGCCACCCTTAAACATGAACCGTGTCATCTTTTGCAGACAAACCCTGTTTGCCAGTGCAGACACTGCATACGTGCTGGCATATTCCATCATCATGCTAACCACGGACCTGCACAGTCCTCAAGTAAGAACTGCTGATTCCTGCCAGCTCTTTACCTCATTTCCTGTTCCCTGCTGTTTATAGAAAGACAAGCATGTGTTCATCTGGGGGCGTTTGAAATAAAAAGAAGACAATTTATGTAATATTTCATTTTCATAATTCCTTTTTTTATTTTCCACGTCTCACAAAGAGTTCATGCCAAAACTCAACCAGAATGATTCCTGTTACTTGAGTCCTCTGTATGGGGGGCCCAGCTCGGGCTGGCTTATCACTGCAGACACACCACTGTTGTCTGAAACTTAACGTCTATGACCGGCAGGTATAAAAGGAAAAAAACAAAATCATTCAAAGGGCGGCAAATGGTCCCTGGGGCGCCCTTTGGACACACCTGCTTTAGGTCAAGAATATAATGGGCATGGCTTTGATACAGTTTTGAAAGCTGTACACACAAAACACCAAAGCAACCTGGTTGTGTTTCCGTCTTTATGTAGGTGAAGAACAAAATGACAAAGGAGCAGTACATCAAGATGAACCGCGGCATTAACGACAGTAAGGACCTACCCGAGGAGTATCTCTCTTCCATATACGATGAGATCGCTGGCAAGAAAATTGCAATGAAGGAAAGCAAAGAGTTTTCGATCACTCCAAAGTCAGCCAAGCAGAGTGAGTACTTCAGCCACGCTAACGTTTACAAGTTTGTTTTCTTCCAAAAATGAAATCAGACACATCTGTCTCAGCATCTTCTGGACCTTTGGTAGTCAACCACATAAACATGAGAAACTGTTACGTGTCTCTGCCTCCAGGTGTGGCCAGTGAGAAGCAGCGCCGCCTGCTGTACAATGTGGAGATGGAGCAGATGGCGAAGACGGCTAAAGCATTAATGGAGGCCGTCAGCCACGCTCAGGCACCGTTCTTCAGCGCCAAACACCTGGAGCACGTCAGACCCATGTTCAAGGTATCAGTGTACTTCACTGTATCACACGCAGGTACTTAGAAGTGGTTCTGAAGCTGAGGGCATCATGTTAGCCTTTTTAAATGGCCCAGGGAGAAAATGGTTAGCATCCAAAGAAGACATTAGCATACAGAACTATTGATTAAATGAATTATTAAAGAAGGTACTTTACAACTTTTGGATATTTCTGAATAATAATACCTCTAATTTTCATCTACAGAAAATTGCAAAATGAGTCCAGAAAAACAGATTGTTTAGAGAGTTGGTGAAAACTACAGAAATAGAAACAGAAGAACAGTCCCTTGCATACATTTTCATAACCTTATAATGTTTTCACATTTTGTCCTGTTACCACAAACTCAAATGTATTTTGTTGGATAGACCAACATAAGGCCGTGAATAATTAGAAGGAAAATGGCAGTTTTCAAAATCAATTCACAAATAAAAATCTCAAGTGTGGGTTTTGTATTCAGCTACCTTCACTCTGAAGGAAAGCTCAATAAAATCTACTACAGGGTGCCTTCTGAAGTCACCTGATCAGTAAAGAGAGTCCACCTCCTTTTAATTTAATTTTTGCTTACTTATAAAGCCAATTGTTCTGTGAAGGCCAGACGAGCATTATGGGACCGGTTGGGCAAGAAGAGGATTGATCCATGGCAGCTCTGGAGGAGCTGCAGAGATCCAAAGCTCTGTTGAGACAACTATTGGTTGTTCACTCTACAAATCAGAATCAGAATCAGAAAAGCTTTATTGCCAAGTACGTTTTTGGACATACAAGGAATTTGTTTTGGCGTAGTCGGTGCAATACAGTACAAATTAAACAGTATAAACATATCTACAATATAATATAAATATATGTGCACAGTTTTAAGTGAGTGAGAGTAAGTATAGAGCAGTATAAGATGCAAGAGCAATACATGCAGGTGATCATTGTGCAAGTAAAGCAGGAGTCCAAGCTGAGCGTTAATGTAACGCATAGAGTTACAGTTTACAATTGTCCTGTCAGCAAAAAAGGGGGGGGGGTGGGGGAAAGGGAGAATGTCAAGGTGGTTTCCGGGCTTTGTTAACCAGGCTGGTGGCAGATGGGAAAAAACTGTTCTTGTGGCGTGAGGTTTTGGTCCGGATGGACCGCAGCCTCCTGCCAGAGGGGAGAGTCTCAAAGAGTCTGTGACCGGGGTGGGAGGGATCAGCCAGAATCTTCCCTGCCCGCTTCAGGGTCCTGGAGGTGTACAGTTCCTGGAGCGACAGTAGACTGCAGCCAATCACCTTCTCAGCAGACCGAATGACACGCTGCAGCCTGCCCTTATCCTTGGCTGTAGCAGCGGCGTACCAGATGGTGATGGAGGAGGTGAGGATGGACTCAATGATGGCTGTGTAGAAGTGCACCATCATAGTCTTTGGCAGGTTGAATTTCTTCAGCTGCCGCAGGAAGAACATCCTCTGCTGGGCTTTCTTGATGAGGGAGCTGATGTTTGGCTCCCACTTGAGATCCTGGGAGATGATGGTTCCCAGGACGCGGAAAGATTCCACAGTGTCAATTGTGGAGTCACAGAGGGTGATGGGGGCAGGTGGGGCTGGGTTCTGCCTGAAGTCCACAACCATCTCCACTGTCTTTAGAGCGTTGAGCTCAAGGTTGTTCTGGCTGCACCAGTCCAACAGATGGTCCACCTCCCATCTGTACGCGGACTCGTCACCATCAGAGATGAGTCCGATCAGGGTGGTGTCGTCCGCAAACTTCAGAAGCTTGACAGACTGGTGACTGGAGGTGCAGCTGTTGGTGTACAGGGAGAAGAGCAGAGGAGAGAGAACACAGCCTTGGGGGGAACCGGTGCTGATGGTCAGGGAGTCAGAGACGTGCTTCCCCAGCCTCACGCGCTGCTTCCTGTCAGACAGGAAGTCAGTGATCCACCTGCAGGTGGAGTCGGGCACACTCAGCTGGGAGAGCTTCTCCTGGAGCAGAACTGGGACGATGGTGTTGAAGGCAGAGCTGAAATCCACAAACAGGATCCTGGCGTAGGTTCCTGTGGAGTCCAGGTGCCGGAGGATGAAGTGAAGGGCTAGGTTGACTGCATCATCTACAGACCTGTTGGCTCTGTAGGCAAACTGCAGGGGGTCCAGGAGGGGATCGGTGATGTCTTTTAGGTGTGAGAGCACAAGGCGCTCAAAGGACTTCATCACCACAGAGGTCAGGGCGACGGGTCTGAAGTCAAATCTGGGGGGTGACTAACACAGCACATCACCCTGATCACACCATCCTCACAGTAAAAGGGTGGCAGCAGCATTGTGATGTTATGATCGTCTCGTAACCAGTGGGTTGCCGGTTCGAGCCACCGCTATGTCTGTCTCAGTCGTTGTGTCCATGTCACTTCACACGCCTTGCCTACTGACGGTGGTCAGAGGGCTCGGTGGCGCCTGTGTATGGCAGCCTCACTTCTGTCAGTGTGCCCCAGGGCAGCTTTAGCTACAATGTAGCTCACCACTGTCAGTGTGTGAATGTGTGTATGAATGGGGGATGCCTGAATGGAGTGTCAAGCACTTTGGGGTCTCTGGGGACTTGATAAAGTGCTATAGAAGTACATGCCATTTACCATTACCATGATGGGAATGTGGCACTTGGAGGCCGCAACAACACAGCAACACTAAACATACGACCCGAACTACGGTAGAATAGTTTAGGCTAAAGCATATTTGTGTTTTAGAGTCATGTGTTAGACGTCGGCATGGACCGTATCAGGATCAGACTGAACTGCATCTTCAGGGCCTTTATTCAATTAAGAATCTGTGGCAGGACCTGTTAACTATGCCCAGACTCTCTCCGTCCAATCCGACTGAGCAAAGGGGCAATCTTCAGTTTCTAGATGTGCAAAGCTTGTAGAGATCTACTTCAGCAGCTGTAATTGCAGTTCTGCAAAATATTGACTCAGAGATGGTGATCACATGTGCATAATGGTCCAAAAGTCCCTGATCATTTTCATTGTGTGGGTTAAACACAGAGGTGGCCACCTCCAGTTCTAAAGAGCCATGTTCTGTGTGTTTTAGATATTTCCCCGCTCCAACACACCCGAATCAAATGATTGGTTCATTAGCAAGCTCCTGCAGAACCTCATGACATGCTGAGGACGTTTCAGTCTTTTGAATCACCAGTCATTTGGAGCAGGGACACATCAACAACATGAAGGACACGATAAATGATAGGACATAAAATGCATTAAAGTTGGTGGTTGTTAGAAAACGGGCGTGAATACTTTTGCAAGGCACCTTATATTGCATTGAATTAAAGGAAGGTTGGGCTTTTTTATGAAATACTTGAAATAGTCCAGCTGCTGGTAATGTCTGTGTATCCCAGCTTGCATGGACCCCACTGCTGGCAGCCTTCAGCGTAGGACTGCAGGACTGTGACGACCCAGAGGTGGCCTCCTTGTGTCTGGAGGGCATCCGATGCGCCATCAGGATCGCCTGCATCTTCAGCATGCAGGTCTGCTCACACCTCAGATGCTGCAGCAGTGAGAATGTATAGCTAGGTAGTGACTTGTGTTTGTGCTCTTAGCTGGAGAGAGATGCATACGTTCAGGCCTTGGCCAGATTTACACTGCTGACGGCCAGTTCCAGCATCACCGAGATGAAGCAGAAGAACATCGACACCATAAAGACGCTGATCACCGTCGCTCACACTGATGGAAACTACCTGGGCAGCTCCTGGCATGAGGTACGAAATGGTAGAAATAATACGGAGAAACCGTTGCATTGTCGAAGCAGTTTGTCTTTTAACGTTTCACAGGTTTTCCACTGGGTCTTAAAAAATCTCAAATTTGAAAATCAAAATTTTAAGTTCACTAGAATTTCACAAAATTTACTCATTTATTTTAAAGAGGTCTTAATTTCCTTGCGTTCATGTAACGCTACCTCAAATTCTTACGCAACATTTTATTGTGCTTTATTGAACATGCAGTCAGCCAATTAGCTTTCGTGTTATTGGCGAGTCTACATCACTTGATGGTCCATGTGCGAAAAGAGATGTAGTAGTGCTGCCGCTATCATGGGAAAATGCAAATATAACAACACATGGCTTATAAGGAACACGTTTAAGGCTTGGTTAAAGTCCGCACCGAACGGTGACTTTGAAGAAAGGCGACAAACACGTTACTGCTGTGAATGGCCTGAGACAGACGACAGCTATGGGTCGGTTCTGCAGCTCTGGACCCCGGAACTAGCTCTGGTACTTTCACACTCCCTCAGAGACACATCAGCCATGCTACCCCCGTTAACAACCTCTGTGTCGTCTTCAGGTCAGAGCCTAAATCAGGGATCACCAAGTAAAATAGCAGGAGGTCCACTACCTCTATTATTCAAACACTTTGGGGTCCCAAGAATAGTAACTTAGCAGCTATTAACAGTAATGTTAATAGCGCCACAGCACACTACACTGATGACTGGAGGCGGGGCTTCAGCCACCCAGCTCCAGCTGTCAGTGGGTCAGTGGAAACATAACTGGTACCATACCAAGTAGAGCAAAACCAAGTGGAGCAGAGCCGCATCGCCTAAAACGAGCCAGTGGAAAAGGGGCATTAGCAACCCGCATCCAAGGACCCCACATAGCTTCTTCTTTGTCGTTTTCTGGTGGTTGGCATACAACGATGTGGGGCATTACGGCCCCCAGCTGGCTTGGAGTGTGGACCAGAATGTTGCTGACCCACATAGCTGCCTGTCACGCCTGTTCAAAAGTCAGAGGCGGCAGGAATCGAATATCTATATCTACATAGTAAATAAGAAAATGCTTTGGAGTCCATACAAAAGGCTCTCTGGGTCCAGATTTGGACCAGAGTTCAGGGATCCCCGCTCTATAATGTCAGACACGTACATTATCCACACATTTGTGTTGTTCTGCTATAGATCCTGAGGTGTATTAGTCAGCTGGAGCTGGCCCAGCTGATTGGCACAGGGGTGAAGACGCGCTACATCTCAGGAGTGGTTCGGGACAGAGAGGGAAGCATCAGGGGGTTACCTCCTGGGACTGAGGAGTTCATGCCCCTGGGACTGGGTAGGTTCCCAATACTCAAAACAGTACCTATAATTCTTTACCCATATTCTGCACTGATATAGTGGCTTACTTTGTTTTCATGTCTCTAATTATGGCTGTGGATTGTATTTGTACCTTGCGTTAAGTTTAATGCATTGCTGTTGCAGGAAACCTGGTTGGAAGTCAGGACAAGAGACAGATAGCTCACATCCAGGAATCAGTAGGAGAGACCAGCTCTCAGAGTGTGGTGGTGGCTGTGGATAGGTGGGACAACATCTTAACAGGTCATACGCATTTCACGCTGTCTTTTCTTTCAGTTCCTAAGTTGGTTTCTTTGCCTACAGGATTTTCACGGGCTCCACCCGACTAGATGGAAATGCGATTGGTAAGTTGATGCTCTTGGGTGAGTTGCTGATTCATGTTTGAATGTTAGAAAAAGAGTCATACATCGAGTGTTTATTTGTGTGCAGTGGACTTCGTTCGATGGTTGTGTGCGGTGTCCATGGATGAGCTGGCCTCAGCCCATCAGCCCAGAATGTTCAGTCTGCAGAAGATTGTGGAGATTTCCTACTACAACATGAACCGCATCAGGCTGCAGTGGTCTCGAATTTGGCAGGTTATAGGAGACCACTTCAATAAGGTCAGTGCAGCCGGAATGTGAGGAACCCAAGCCTATCATGTTCCAAAATGATCAAATCTGCTGCTCACATGTCTGTGAAGGAGCCTTGATCCATTAGCTTCAGTTTATTGATCTTTGCAGACCTCTCCTAGGGTCCTACCACAACATTTGGAGGTCCGGGCATGGACCGGGCCATTACAACGCCTTGAAACATTTCTTTTTCAGCCATTCTGCTGTAAATGTTCTGCTATGTTTACAATCACTGATCTGTTGAAAGGTCAGTTGGAGTCCAGCCTGAGTTGTCATTCAGATAACCTTGCATTTTAGTCTTGAGTACTTTAGTATAGTTTACTGTAGTTGTCCACCTGCTGTTATGGTTCAGGTATAGTGGGTGTGCTGATTACCTACAATAATCAGCAGCCTGTGTTAGATTCACCTTCTATGCAGATGTTTCGTGTGAAGATGTTTTGAAATTATTGCCACTTTCCTAAAAAAAAAAAACCTTAGTTTTTATAACTTTTTTTATAGACAGTTTTCTCTAAAAGTAATATTGAGACACAAGGTCCCCTTCTGTTCACCAGACAGACTGGTTTTAGCTAGAAAACAGATGTAATGTAATAGAGAAGGCTTTCTACATGGGATTTATTCAGTAACTGAGGTGAAAAAAGTGAAACTGTCTGCCTGAGTAATTACAAAAATGTGACTTAAAGATGTGTCGTAATGTTGTGGCCATGCACCTCACTGGAGAGGTTAATTGCAGCAGTGCGAACAGTTAGTCTGGAGTCCTGGCTGTGCAGATTTCATTTTTATTTATATCAATGCAGTCCTACATTGTTCCTTGGCCTCAGCACTTTACGCTATCAGCCATATGTCAGAGGCTTTAAATCTGCATAGCTGCTGGAACTGAGCGGAGCTTTTGGTGTTTGCGTTATCTGTTTTGCTGTATATGCTACAAACACAGGATGAACCAGAGAGGTAAAAGCTCTGGTTCTGTCGAGTTTTTCCCCACACCTACCCCCCCCGAAACAAATCTGCCTAAAATGAACTTCAGCATCTCAGACACTATAAACAAACAGCTGTGGACATTGAAGGTGGGTTGAGTCCATTCAGCTGGCCAAATATTGATATGCAGAGTATGAATGTCTGACACTTCTAATGTACAGGGGTTGGACAATGAAACTAAAACACCTGGTTTTAGACCACAATAATTTATTAGTATGGTGTAGGACCTCCTTTTACGGCCAATACAGCGTCAATTCATCTTGGGAATGACATAAACAAGTCCTGCACAGTGGTCAGAGGGATTTTAAGCCATTCTTCTTGCAGGATAGTGGCCAGGTCACTACGTGATGCTGGTGGAGGAAAACGTTTCCTGACTCGCTCCTCCAAAACACCCCAAAGTGGCTCAATAATATTTAGATCTGGTGACTGTGCAGGCCATGGGAGATGTTCAACTTCACTTTCATGTTCATCAAATCAATCTTTCATCTGTCTTGCTGTGTGTATTGGTGCATTGTCATCCTGATACACGGCACCGCCTTCAGGATACAATGTTTGAACCATTGGATGCACATGGTCCTCAAGAATGGTTCAGTAGTCCTTGGCAGTGACGCGCCCATCTAGCACAAGTATTGGGCCAAGGGAATGCCATGATATGGCAGCCCAAACCATCATTGATCCACCCCCATGCTTCACTCTGGGCATGCAACAGTCTGGGTGGTACGCTTCTTTGGGGCTTCTCCACACCGTAACTCTCCCGGATGTGGAGTAAACAGTAAAGGTGGACTCATCAGAGAACAATACATGTTTCACATTGTCCACAGCCCAAGATTTGTGCTCCTTGCACCATTGAAACCAACGTTTGGCATTGGCATGAGTGACCAAAGGTTTGGCTATAGCAGCCCGGCCGTGTATATTGACCCTGTGGAGCTCCCGACGGACAGTTCTGGTAGAAACAGGAGAGTTGAGGCGCACATTTAATTCTGCCGTGATTCAGGCAGCCGTGGTTTTATGTTTTTTGGATACAATCCGGGTTAGCACTCGAACATCCCTTTCAGCAGCTTCCTCTTGCGTCCACAGTTAATCCTGTTGGATGTGGTTGGTCCTTCTTGGTGGTATGCTGACATTACCCTGGATACCGTGGCTCTTGATACATCACAAAGACTTGCTGTCTTGGTCACAGATGCCCCAGCAAGACGTGCACCAATAATTTGTCCTCTTTTGAACTCTGGTATGTCACCCATAATGTTGTGTGCATTTCAATATTTTGAGCAAAACTGTGCTTTTACCCTGCTAATTGAACCTTCACACTCTGCTCTTACTGGTGCAATGTGCAATCAATGAAGACTGGCTACCAGGCTGGTCCAATTTAGCCATGAAACCTCCCACACTAAAATGACAGGTGTTTCAGTTTCTTTGTCTAACCCCTGTAGTATCCTACTAAATATTCCGTCCAAGCTGATTTCACACAGTGATATTGTACTGAGGGCTGTGATTCGACACATCGTTCGGCTTTGATTTGAACGCAGTTGGGTCTGAGAGCTCAGTTTCAATAGTGACACTCTGACCTTTTTTTCTAGGTGGGCTGTAACCACAATGAAGATGTTGCTATCTTTGCCGTGGATTCACTCAGGCAGCTCTCCATGAAGTTCTTAGAGAAAGGAGAACTGGCCAACTTTCGCTTCCAGAAGGACTTCCTGAGGCCTTTTGAGCACATCATGAAGAAGAACAGGTGAAGATGCGTGTAATATGGATAGATATGGGTTCAGTAAAGAACCACTCTTTCCCCCTCATAAGTGACACCAGACAAAAATAAACAGAATTTACCTCTTAAAGACTCAAGAAGCTTTTCAGATCAAATGTAAAACCTCTTTAAGGACAAAAGCCCTGATACCTTCTGTTTACGCAGCTAGGCCTATATCATGATCACATTCAGCTTCTCCATGTCTTCCTCTGTCTCTCAGGTCTCCCACTATCAGGGACATGGTGATCAGGTGTGTGGCTCAGATGGTGAACTCCCAGGCAGCCAACATTCGGTCCGGTTGGAAGAACATATTTTCCGTATTTCACCAGGCCGCCTCCGATCATGATGAGACGATAGTGGAGCTGGCTTTCCAGACAACAGGGCACATTGTCAGTAAGTATGATTACAACACTACCAGAGCTGCTATCTTTGGCTGAAGAGGAGGAAAAGCAAATAAATACTCTGACCGCAGGGGGCAGCTTTGTTCCTGTGTGATTTTTGATATTAGTTTTGAGTTCATTCTTGTTCTCTCTCTCATCAGTAAACACCTTCCAGCAGCATTTTGCAGCTGCCATCGATTCCTTTCAGGATGCTGTGAAGTGCTTGTCAGAGTTTGTGTGCAACGCAGCTTTTCCCGACACCAGCATGGAGGCCATCCGACTCATCCGGCATTGTGCTAAATATGTTTCTGAGCGACCACAGGTGGCCTCACCTCAGCTTTCATCGGTTACTACTGGGTAATAACATGGTTAGCTGACAAAGAAAACATTTCAACAAATAAATGTGCTTTCCAGGCGCTGAGGGAGTACACCAGCGATGACATGAACGTTGCACCCGGAGATCGGGTTTGGGTTCGTGGCTGGTTTCCTATCCTGTTCGAGCTGTCTTGTATCATAAATCGCTGCAAGCTTGATGTCCGCACCAGGTAGGAGAACAAATAAGCCTCAAGCTTTTATATCATAAAAAGATGCTCCATCCTTAGAGGTAGCCTGTTAATGTCTTTGAAATTTTCCTAATCCTAAGATCTTGGTAGTTGCAGAGAAAAAATAGAACTTTCACTATATTGCAGTTCTATATTATTATATAGAACTGTTAACAAACTGAAGCCGAAAACAGGCTTTAGAGGTTTCTTCAGACTAGGTATGAGTCTCAGAAATAGATAGATGCTTTGAATACTAATTCTGAATTAGCTTTTGCACCGTAGGTCCTTTATACCTCAACCACATGAAAACAATGTTTGATCAACACGGATTTTACTTATTAATGACAATTTCATCATGACTTTTAGAGGTTTTCTTTGTTACCTATGTTCATGCTTGTAGCTCACAATACTTATAATCATTTCCATCTCTTAAGTTGAGAAATAAAACAAAAGCAAACAAAAAGAGTCTGAGAAGCAGCCAAAAATGGGACCAAACTCAATGAACACTGAAGATCACAGTAGTACCGTAGTTGCAAAGTCTCCAGGTTGAAGGGAAGTTTATACGGCAAATCTTACATGATTTATTCAGTTGGGATCAGGAAGCCAGGGAGACCATTTTCCGACACCAGTACTGCACCCAGGGATTTTACTGAACTCTCTGGCTAGCCTAGTCTACCTGGACGTGAAGACGGTGACAGATGTGCTCTGACTGGTCCTGACCAGCAACGTTGGCTCTGATGCACTTCCGTTTCATCAAATTACTCAGTCATCAGAATATAGCAGCAAGCAGTGCAGTTGTTGTGCTAAACCAAGCAGGAGTGAATGGAAGCAGCTAAAAGTCTCACTTTTCTACACCTAATTGGACTGTGTTTTAAATTGTGCAAATTTCACTGTAGTAATGTAGCCGTTTTAGGGATATTGGCTGTGATAACCACTTAAACTCTGCAAGTCTCTCTGCAGTTAGTCTTCCAGCATTGTGTTTTGCTCATTAAAGGTCACTTCAAGCTAATGCTACAGTTGGTGGATAGGAGGGAAAGTCAGAACGACTATGCAGAGTCTGTGACCAAATTTAGATTTTATTAAGAAAGGTGTGAGTTTTGATTTTTACAGTCTCGCTCTTTAGGTTTTTGACTGAAAACATAAAATATTAGCAGTTCTATCTTTTTGTGGAAATAAAGCAACAAACCTGATCTTCTTGTCTGTTTTTGTTCTACACAGAGGTCTCACAGTTATGTTTGAGATCATGAAGAGTTATGGCCACACCTTTGAGAAGCACTGGTGGCATGACCTCTTCAGGATTGTCTTCCGCATCTTTGACAATATGAAGCTCCCAGAACAGCAGACAGAGGTCACAGTTCAAATAATCATTTATTAATAAGCACCAAATAAAAGCAATAAATCCTTACTGATCTGTTGTTGATCTTCCTTCCAGAAAACCGAGTGGATGACGACAACTTGTAACCATGCTCTGTACGCCGTCTGTGACGTGTTCACCCAGTTTTATGAACCCCTCAGTGAAATCCTGCTGGAGGACATTTTCACGCAACTGCAGTGGTGTGTTCGGCAAGGTGGGAAGTTAATGAGATAACTCGTATCATTCTTCAGCCCATGATGGTGCAGAGTATCCCTTCAGCTAACTTTAAAAAGCCTCTCACACTTCTGCAGACTTTAAGGTCTTAAACACCTAAATAATACTGATTAGTGTTTAAATATTTTCCTTTCTAAAGTCCTTTAAATCAGTCTTTTTCTTACCTGCCTGGAAGAGGATGGAATTTAATTTAAGCATTTTCCAGGTCGGGATAAGTATGAAAAAAGAAAACAAAGTATGGTAAAGGATTTATGTTTCCAGACCGTATTTCCTACTCAGTTGTCTAGATGTTTTCATCCATCCATCCTTTTGTCAATCATCTTCCTTCCCGTCTTCATGTTTTTTCTCAGTCTTGTTGTTCAAAGCCTGACCATTGTACAAATATCCGTCTTAAAGTTTCGTATTAATACTTAAATTTAGCGTAGATCCTAGCATAGGAGTGTTAAAGCTGTTACCTTTGTTCTGCAGATAACGAACAACTGGCCCGATCGGGGACAAACTGTCTGGAGAACCTGGTGATTCTGAACGGGGAGAAGTTCAGCCCCGAGGTCTGGAACGTCACCTGTTCGTGCATGCTGGAGATCTTCCAGAACACCAGCCCTCATGCGTGAGTAACAAATCGTATATTTTTACCTTTATACGAGCAAAAATAAAAAAAAGATTGACAGTTTTTATGCGGCCGTTGTACAGGCTGCTGGGGCAGGATGGAGGTTATTTCAAAACCCACATTCTAACCGCCTCTGTGTTGCTGTTCTTTTAATCAGCTTGTTGACATGGCGACCGGCTGGACAGGATGAGGAAGCTGCTGAGGGAAAGCACTTTGTAAGGAAACAAACTAATTGTTCCAACAGTCACATGAATGAAGAGTCCTGATGTAGCTCCTCATTATTTTTTACTCTTAAAGTTGTGTGACTCTGACCTTTGGGTTTTTGTTCCGTTTGTGGCTGACTGTTCTGTAGGAGGCCGATTTTGACAGTCAGTCTCAGAGCAGCTACGACAGAGCTGTGTCTGAGAGGGGACACAGCCAGATGTCGAGCGACGACACCTGGAAGGGCAAGTCGAACGCAAGTGAGTAAACACAACAAATGCCATGACCCAATCTAAACTGAAATCCAGAATAGACTTTATTTAAGAGAATGACCTTTTAATCCTAAGCTTTTCTTTATTTTCCTGTCCTCCAGGAGTCTCAGACCAGAGGCTGTTTGCAGGGCTGCTGATTAAATGTGTTGTGCAGCTTGAACTGATCCAGACCGTAGACAACATTGTCTTCTACCCAGCAACCAGTAAGAAGGAAGATGCTGACAACATGGCTGCTGCACAGGTACACTGAGAAAAACCTGCTGCTTGTGTTGAACCACAGGGTTTACGTCAACTAACGTCCTATAACTGTGTCCCAGCGAGATGCTCTGGAGCAGTCGGAGGCTGAAGGAGAGGAGTCGCTTCCAGATCAGGGCATGTACCGGCACATGACGTCAGCACACCTCTTTAAGCTACTGGACTGTCTGCTGGAGTCGCACAACTTCGCCAAGGAGTTCAACTCCAACAACGAGCAGAGGACGGCTCTGTGGAGGGCAGGTAAATGGAGACCCCCAAGGCTCTGGGATGTTCTAGTTCACAGAAGTTCCGCATCTCCATTTCAGTATAAAATGAAGAGCAACAGGTGTAGAATTGAAGCTTAGTGTTCAATGTGTTCTGGTATAGTTGTCCACAGATGTCCTGATAACTGGTACTTGTTTGATTGCAGGAACAAGTAAAGTATGCTATCATGCAGGAAGCACACTTTCATATTAAACTGACTCTAGTTATTAACAATAAACAACACATTTATTATGTTGGGTCCTAGTTTTTTCAGAGCTTATTGTAGAAGGAAGAAAGAACATTTAGATTAGCATTGTTGTTGTCTTTGTTTCTCCAGTCTAAATAAAAACTTTCTTTCCTTTGTTACCTTTAGGATTTAAGGGGAAATCTAAGCCCAACTTGTTGAAGCAGGAAACCAGCAGTCTTGCCTGCAGCCTGAGGATCTTGTTCAGGATGTATTCCGACCCGAAGCTGCAGGACTCATGGCCGGACATTCAGACACGCCTGCTGCTGTGAGTGAACCCGAGATGATGCTGCCCGCACCAAATCAATGAGCAGGGCTGTAGCTTGGTAGGGACTCATGACAGCCTCTGATGGGTATGCTTGCCCCTGTTAGAAAGAGTTCCAATGGATAACTCTTACAACATATTTGAGACATTTTATTAAGGAAAAATAGTTCAGATGTTTTTTGACATAACCAGGAAAGTGTCCACCCTCCATCTGCAAATCTGATTAAAAGTTTCAGATTCAGAACAAATAGTGGTTCATCTCTGTTTATACGACCTACTGATTGTGAGAGAAAGATGAACAGTATGGAAAAGTTTGAGTTTCCAAAGTCTATTTCTTATTTTATTATCTGAAAGAGCAAAACCGGATTCCTAAAAAGCCAAATATAAGGTTTTCAGCTACATTACAGCTTGTTTTCTTTCAGTAAAATTGTCCTTTTTTAATTTTTTGAATGTTTTTAAAGATGCCAAGGACCAAGAACAAACTGCTGCAGCCTATTTGGTTGAGGTAGAAGTTTGAAACCAAGAAAAATTTAAGCAATTACATGATTATCCCATTTATGCATCAAAGTGTATATAAGCTTTATCTGATTTTTACAAAGCTTGAAATCCATCAAAGGACCTCAATGGTCAGAGCCGATCAGGGGAACATTTGCCAATAATCCGAGGCTGATTGGTTCTTCTCTAGCCTCTAGATCTGTTTAGTCTGGGGATTTAAACCGGACCCAATGGTCTTGAGCTAGGTTCGGCTTAGATGCTACCAAAGAATTGATATTTATCAGGGTATCACTAATCACACTGATTTAAAGCATCAAGACATTTTCTCTGTACTTGTCAGAATACTAAAAAATAAATAAATTAGGAATAGTCCTGTACTGCACTGCCAACTCAGAGCCAGCTTTTAGCACTGTGTGTCGGGATTGTGGGCAATAAAGAAATAATATAATAATAATAATAATGATAATATATTTAGAATAAACCCCAACTAATGTTTTTGCACTGCTTCACTAATTAATAACTGGCAGAAAATCTAGAAAATGGAGTCTAGATATTATGGAGTTTTTATGGAGTTTTGAAATGAAATATTTCTTCTTCAACCTAAAGCTGGTCTGACTTTTTTTCTTCTCTGTATTTGTAAAGGGCAGTCCACTCTGCCCTCTACTGGTAAGTGTGGAAAACCAAAACAGGGAAAAATACAGAAAATTTTGACTTTATGCTCTGAAGTACTATTATGATATACCAATATGAACTTAAAAGGACATTTAATGTGACAACAAGTCAAAATAAAGTATATTACAATATGTATCAGTATTTTTGACTTTAAATCTTAATATTCAGTCGCAGCTTCACAAGAACAAATATCGCTCAAAGTAAATCTAACTCGTTATCAAATATGCTTCTTTACTATAACTTCTGCAGCTGAGTCACCAAACGGTAAACAATAACTGAATTTAACACTGTTTTAAAATATTATGCAGCATCTATTTCTGCTCATGTTACAGCAATACCATCAGTTCCTGAGAATTATAAAGGTCAATTAATATAGTTGATCAGTATTATCACAAGATGGCTAATTAGACTCAAATGATTCATATTTTACCAGGTAATAAACAACCATATAATGCTCATCCACAGTTGTGTGCGAACTCTGAGAAAACAAAGCGCGCTCCCAAAGAAGACGCTGATCTCCCCAGCAAGCACTGTGGTTCTGTTCGGTCCAGTAGGACAGGGCTGCCTCATCTGTCCAGGCAAGCAGGGATGGCCCAAGGCATAAGCAAATGAAGAACAACTTGTTCTTTGGACCCTCTGCATTTCTCACATATAAAATATATCTCAAAGCTTCATACAGTGGCACCTAAAATTACTCAACCCAACCTTTTTCTTGACAAATGTTTCCAATTTTCAATCAACTTTCCGTGATTCCTTCAGTCTCAAAGTTGTTCAACCCCATCCATAGAGTCCCACATATGAGCTCACATTTGCAACCAGGCTTGGCTTCATGCACCACTTGTCTTTAGTTCTTAGATTTTCTTTTCTAATCCTGGGTTTCAACACAAACGAACACATTTACATGGACCTGAATGGGTTGATGCCAGATAAACTTGGGATAAATACCAACTGTCTGATTAGCAGAAGACGTTAGTTTTCTGTGAAATGAGCTGTGCTCTCACACATGGTTCATATCTCATTATAAATGCATGAGCTGGTGTAATCAGCGGAATACGTCGGCACGTTAAAGCCCGACACAAATCACCTTGTTGTTTGTCGCTGAGCAAGCTGCGCTGACTCATCGGGTCACTTCAAGATTGCAAACGTAGAAGTTTAGTTTCAGGAAGTGCTGCTGGTGTCTTAATCCACTCTGTTGTCGAAATATTCTGACGGAAAGCTGCTGATTTCCCAGCTGCAGTGTTATTGTCTGCGTCTTGTCTCTCAGGGTGTGCACCGAAGCTCTGAGTTACTTCATCAGTCTGACTTCAGAGAGCCACAGAGAGGCTTGGAACAGCCTGCTGATGCTGCTGCTCACCAGGACACTACGGCTGCCCGATGACAAGGCATGAACACACAAAGGCTTTACTTCTCATCAAATGTCAGCTATTTGGAAAACTTATAGATAGGACTAAGAATATTAGCTAAATATCCATTATTTTTAAAGCATTGGGATCAAAGGTGTTTTGGTTGACCCTGTTAATTGTTCAAATGTGAATGATTACATGTTTTCTGCAGTAGATGGCTCCTATGAGTCAAGGCCTCTCAGTATGAGCCTGTGATTCATCGATGATTAACTGTACTCCATGACTCAGAGGTTAGTTTTCTAGCTCAAAACTGCTACAGTTTCTATTTAGACCAAATGCTGCTGGAAACAGTTAGGTGTTCTTAAAAGGAGCAAAATATACACTTTAATGGACATATTCTGCTCAAGCTTCAGTGATGATCACAGGGAGTCAGCACACAGTTGTTCATAGTCATGAAATGGGAGGAAAATTCAACACACCGAGTTATTTTTCTTTTTACAAATAAAGATCTGAAAAATGTGGTGTAAATTTATCTTTAGCCCCCCTTTCTCAGTGTGATTTAGATCTGGACTTTGACTAGGCCATGTTCAAAACTTGGGATATATATACTTTAAAAACCTTCTCAACAATCTTTACTCAGTTGCACTGGATTTTATTTCGGGGTCTCAGAGTAAAGGGAGCTGGATATAAATGCACCACACACTTTTCAGATTTTGTTTTGTAAAAATGTTGAAAATCATGTATCCTTTCCTTGTACCTAACATCTAAGCAGTACTTTGTGTTAGTCTAGAACATAAATCCCCACAAAATACACTGCAGTTTATGGTAGTAATGAGATTAAATGTGAATAATTTCCAAGGCTCTGTATGGAATATGTGACCTATCTGTTCTATTTGTGTCTAACTATGCATTTTTCTCCTTTGCAGTTTAAGCCCCATGCTTCCTGTTACTACCCCCAGCTGTGTGAAATGATGCAGTTTGATCTGATCCCGGAGCTGCGGGCCGTTCTCAGACGCTTCTTCCTGCGCATCGGATCCGTCTTCCAAATCGCTGCTCCTGACGGCACGCCTGCCCGGACTCCCATCTCCTAGGGGGAAACGGTGCATGGCAATGGGGGGAAAAAGAACATGAAGGGGAACGCTTCTGAGGAACTTTCCTCTCGTCTTTCAGATTGGATCAGATTACGGGGGGTTAAATTGGTGGAAAGGAAAAGGACCATGTTTTCAGTCTTGATTCGGGATTCTACATCCTAGTGTTAAGCTTCTCTACTGTCTGTCAGACTGTAGAGAAGCCTCCACCCTCCTCCCTCTCTGGGATGAACAGCACTGTGACCGGCTCTCTCTCAGCTGGCTGTCGTCTCTCATCGCCCCACTGATAAAACTGTAAAGATCTAATTTATGGTTCCTAGTCCTCTCCATTATTTTCTTGGACGTTTCTCTGTTTTTGTTTCTTTTTGATTCTTGTCAAAGAGAATCGAAATGAAGCATACAGTTGAACCGGGTGAAGCTAAAGTTTTCCTTTTGTGAAAAATGGCTTTCTGCCAACTGTGCCTGTTTGAAAAAGGATGATTCTATCAATTATGCTCCCTGTCATGTCCGTGTGGTTTGGTAGCCTCTTATTCTCACCGATAGAAACGTGAACTTTGCTGCACATAATGCTATCAAAGATCAAGCAGCTTCATTTGGGACATCGCTCTGTGACACAGATGTCCTGTTCCTTGTTTGTCAGTGAACTTTAATTTATTTTGATTATTTGCTTTCATTCATTCTATTTTTTTTTTTTTGACAAGAACTGAAGGTTTACACTAAAAGGCTGGGGGAAAAAAACCCTGATTCTTCTGGTTCCTTTCCTGCTTCTGCTGACTCCATAAGCTTCAAACTGGGATCAACTGTTGGTGTAGAGTTCCAGTTAGCTCCTGAAACCCTGCAAGAATCTATTAGCCGGGCCCCCTCAGATGTTACAAGGACCTCTATTCATTTCCAAGCTTTTTGCACATCTGTTCCAGATAATTTGCTCCCTAATTGGCGCCTCCCAACTATCAGTTCAGAATGTCAATCAGTATTGATTTACTTTAACTTTACAGTTGAACAAAAGTGTTCAGAAAATCTCCTGAGATATTTTCAGCCTGGATCATTTGGAGTGTATTTCATGCCTCTGTTGAAGAAGGATGTATGTAATTATTTAAAGTGCATTTAACTATTTTTTTTTTTTTGGAAAAGCATTTCTTCCCTTGCAACTATGGATGTCTACTAATGCCAGGGAGTATATAAATAAATATATATGTATATTATACAGTAAATGAAAACGTACTGACTGTAAAGTTTTCCATGTAAGATACATTAGAAATGAAAGTGCTTATATGGATCTATACATAATATTGTGATGTAATCTTCCAAACATTTGGTGAAGTAATCAATAAATCAGATTTCTGGTCTGTTCCAGTTACTTTTGGTGTACTCCTAAATACCATTTATTTCAAAGACTGAAGACGGTTTTCCTTCTCTCAGCGGGTCTCCACAGTAGATCATCTGACTCCGCTTTACGCCTAGCGTTGTCACGTCCTCCTCCAATACATCCATGATCATCCTCTGTGGTCTTCCTCTGTTCTTCCTCCTTGGCAGCTCCATCTTCATCCTTTGTCCAAAATATCCACCTCTACACATGTCCAAACCATCTCAGCATTGCCCCTCCAACTTTGTCTCCAGATGAAATATGTTCTCTATATACTAGTGACTTTTAAATTTGAGCACTAGTCAACTTGTGCAACCAAAAGGTTCACCTCATCAACTATGAGTGCCTAAATTGCACACTACTGAGCTAGTGGATCCTTTTTTTGCCTATTCTAGTGAGCAAATGCAACTAAAATATGTCCACAAATTAACAAGTGTTCTTTAATTCACACTAGTTCACTTAGATGGATAACAAATGGATACTAGTTAAGTAGTAACACACCTTTGACTTTACATGTTACAAAGTATAGACTTCAGTTTAAACTACTGAACCCTCTGGAGTTTTGGGCCACATGAACTATTCATCTGAAACCGTTAAATCCTTAACTAATGTGTTTTTGGCACACAGGTTTACAGGTATTGGTTAATGTGGCCTGCCTACTTTAATGCTGAACTGAATCTGGAATTAAAGAATAACACAAGATACTCTCTAGGGTTTGTAGAGCAAAACTGCCCTGGCACATGTAGGTAGCCATTTGCTCCATATGGTATGTCTGAAAGGCTGCAACAGGACATGTTAAAACAAAAACAAAAAGGGCACTGGACAAAACTAGTAACATTTATTTGACTTGCATGTTAAGAACAGCCCAACGTGCAGCAGTTTAAACCATGTTTGGCCTAACCTGTCGACTAGTGCCATTCGATGAGTCATTGTCTCCAATCATTTACAGCTTTGTCAGACATTCTTCTCAACCCACTGCACCCTGCCTGCATGTTGCTCTGGATGGTTACATGTAGGTGTATCACGTTGGGTTTCACATGATTAGAACATCATTACTCAGCATTTTGAAGGAGGTTTGCCCTGTTTAAACCCACAACATTCAGATTGCCTGGTGAGATAAAAAGAGCTGTTTCGGCCATTCTGAAAAAGACGAATGAGTCTGCTAAGGGATTTGAAATCAGCCATTTTATTGCACAGAAAGCACTGTAAAAGTGAAGGACATCTGTAACAACCGCCAGCATGCCCAGGACTGGCTGTCTTACTTGGTTCACTCTAAGACCAGACCACAAGATGTTAGAGGAAGTCTCCAAAAACCCTAAAATGTTACCAGTATGCTCTTGCGATTGTCTGTGTTAAAGTGCATGCCTCTATAATCCAACACAGACAGCACAAGTTTTACTGCCATGGGAAGTTAAAAACAGAGGGCTGACTAAAGGTTACCTAAAAAAGGAACATTCTATGGAGAGATCAAGGCAACAGTGAATTATTTAGACACCAGAACAGAACACAGGTTGGGTATTCAAACTGATTTATATTCAAAAATACTCCCAAAGGGAAATTAATGTGACTCATTCTACAAGTTTCTTCAAAGAGTTGATTTAGATGCTGATGGATGTGGTCAGGAAGGATCCCCTCTAGTTGTCAGCATTACAACGGATCTGAAGAAGTCTCTGACTGAAAAAACTATGGTGCTGTATGACCATTTCATGAACTGGATTCTCTGGGTTTTCCATAATGTTCTTTATTAAACCAACTAAAGCATTCAAGGAAAAGAACGTCATACTAACCTTGATGGATAGAGCTGGAAGCGTGATAATTCGGGGATGCTTTGCTGCAGTAGAACATGGGCAGCTCAGGAAATCAATCATGAATTCTATCATATATCAGAGGATGCTTGAGGAAAATGTGAGACAATCTGTAAAAAAAAAAGCAAAAAAAAAAAAAAACTGAAGAAATAGCTGAAGGAGAACCTTGCAAGATGACCGACTTGAAACAGGCTGCATTTGCAAAAAGACCCTAAAGCAGCTGAATGTGAGAAGAAAAGACTGGTCTTTGTCTACAAGAAGCGTCTCCCTAAACTTATTTTAGCAAAGAGGGTAACACTAGCTATTAGGAGGTAGTTTTTTTCTTAGCTGGAAATTATTTGTTGTTAATTTATTTCATTTGATGAGTAATTTGATTTTTGTTGTTAAGTACATTTAAATCATTTTCTTCTCCTGAAATAAATTCAGAAATCTTAGATATCTCTACGTGAACATTCCTTAAGGCAAAGCTGAATACTTAATTGAAGTGCTAAATTTTTCTCATGAGTGTAGATGTTTGAACGGCTCAACAGACTGTTTTACTTGTTTTTATTTGGAATTATGCTTTTAAACCTGTGTGAAAAAAACATTTGAACCATTCCTCCTTTTGTAAGAAGTAGTTCTGGTATTCTCAGTAATGTCCACACGGTGGCACTGTTGGTCTTACCGTTCGGCGCTCCGATGAGCGCTGGGTTTTTGGGGTAACAAAGGTTACTATGGAGACCTCTCGCATCTTTTGTTGTCAATTTAACTGTAAAGATGCCCAGTAGCTGTTGCATGGACACCTGTAAAGCTAACGTCACAAATTAGAAGTAACTTAACTGTTAAGTTTACGTTTTTGTAATATGGCTTCCAGTTTTAATTAACACCCTAGCTTACATTTACCTCGCACAGTGCACAACAACCGCCACTTCCAACCTGAGGAGCCTTATAGCGGGTATAAAGCAGTATACGGTAGTGAGATTAACGTATTCCTCTTTCCGTTTTCCTAACCACAAGTCCCTCTGTTTGTCAGTTAAATGGAGAAAGTCCTTCACAGAAAAATGTCAGTTTTTTGTGTTACTTTTGTTTGATGAACTGGTTTTTAACCTGCAACCGTTGCGCTGGTCTTTTATTGGCAATCACTTTATCATGGCACAACAACGGCCACAGACTGTTGCAGAATCACGCACCACGTAGAGCGGTGGGCGGATCTGCGGGAGCCAGTAATCGTTCTAGACTAGCTCTTGTCGGCGTTAGCCAAGCAGGCTAGCAATGACGGATTGGATCGCTCCTAGTCCTACCGGGGTTCGGATGTTGCGTCGATAGACATGGTTTTGTGGAGACCACCCTACAAGTAAGAGGTCCCGTTGATCCCATGAGTCTCATTCTGATCCCTCTGTTCTTTTAAACGGGAAATTACGTGCAAAGGGGAGCGCTTGCTGTGGATGGCTTTCCTCATGAATCCTACAGCAAAGAGGTCGACACATATGGAAGAACGCGAACCTTTATCTGCTTTCATACAGGATTTGTTTCTAAGTTGAATGTCTTTCTGCTTAACTCCAATTTTGCTTGGGGATTTCTGTCAACTATTACTTGTTTTTTGAAACGCATTCACAAGCAGTCCTCCACTGTGAGACTGGGAGGTGACAGCCATTATTTCACTGGATCGCCTGCCTCTGTACGGATGGCACAGGTGGAGCTGCGTTAGTCATCGTTGCCTGGTTTCAAAATGTGATTTTGATCGCTGGCGTGGCGGATACCATTTATACATGGAACAGCTTGTTGTCTCAAAGTGGCGTAATGTTTACGTTTCGTGATTAATGCTCCTTGCTCAGTGTTCCAAGTCTGGAGAATGGAATGGCCTGATGATGCCTTCAGGGACTGCTCCGTTCATCCGCAGCAGTTTCTTGATTCTGAAATACTAGGGGAAATCGTCGAAATTAAGCGGCTACAAAACGTTTATATAAGCTTTGTCTCTATAGTATTGTTTACCTAACTTTATGATTTCTCTGACAACTTGGGAACAGTACTAGGCAGTGCACACATACGGTTGTACTGGCAAGACACGCTGCTGCGTTTTTGTTCTGTTTATTTAAATTGGTTAAATGTTTTAGCAGATATTGCGTTTTCGTGAATAAATGAAATTTTAGGGACGTAAGGACGACAAATGTAAGAATTTCAGATATTCTAATTGCTTGTTATATTTTGTGGGTTCTAGCACTTTCTTATTCGCAGTTGAGAGGTCCTGCGGCTTTAGGTCCAGCTCACGATTCGAATCCGGACTACTGGACGCGCTCCTCAGCAGTCAGCCGGCAAATGGCCAAGCGGAAGTGTTAACGATGAGGCGGAAGAGGGGATTTCTCTCTGCGCTGGTGTTAAAAGTGTGTGCCCGCGCGACTAGGTGTCATCGTAAAGTCGCAAACGATGTCAGAGTAAACCGACACTATGACGTTATGAACGTAATGTTAGCTGGTTTTAGTCATTAGTAAGGACACTTTTTATTTTTTTATTCATTTATCTCGATACCCAAAAATCCTGTTATTCTTGTTAGACATGTTGCTTGAAGTGGTCTTTACGCCTGAGTGGGTCTGAGCTGTCATTCGCAAAGAATGAAAATCCCCCTATCTGCCGCACGGATCGCCGCGCCGGTTGACAAATAGTGCGTAATCACGGAGCTACGAGCTGATCGTGGCTCCTGTTACGCAACAGGGGAGGACCCAGACAGGGCGCACTGCGTGAAAACCCACGCAACCCAGCAAACAGAGTGGCTGTCTTTACATTAAAGCATTCTGACAGCTTTTCCATACACCGAGCAGCACATCGACAGAGTCGGACCCGTTTGTCAGGAGGAAAGAGCGACCCGGACCGAGGATTTCTTTATTTTCATCCAACTCTGGTAAGACACTCGTGTTATATCGTATTTAATACGACTAATATTCTAAACAGCCGAGGATTATAGTTATCATCGACTACTGACACATTTAATCTCGACGCGGGTCACCAAATCGCAGATGGGTCTGACAGCCACAAAAGCTCGGCTGTTTTAATGCGAAAATGTCAGCCAACATTTCACCACAGTAAAGATCCATCCAGACTTCCCTTTGATCAAATAGTTTTACCGGATCTAATGAAAATATCCAGGCTCGCTGTTATTCCTGTAGTAGAGCTGCAGTGTTGACATCTAGGCTGCGCTGTTAAAGCCCGAGCCACGTGTTGGCAGCTGGTGGACCATGTGGCCATTGTAAACACTGCTGCCTTGTTCCTTTTATCCGCCACGCTGGGCTGTTTCAGGTCTGCCTGAAGCTGGGAAAACGACGCAAGTTAAAGCTGAAATTTTAGGATCAAGATTTCTTTCCCTGTTGCCTTTAGTCGAAGTGTCTGATCTCCAGAGTTCTCAGAAATCGCCATGTATTATGAAATGATGCTAGGGCCATTTGCATGGAGCTCCCATCTAGCTGCCTGATACACTAATTATTAGGCGCATGTACTTAGCCTTAAATGTCAGGATTGTTACAGGAAATGTCAGGTTCCCACCTGATCACTAGGAGATAATTTGGGATCATCAGCCAGTTGTATAGGAAATAAAAGGGATGTGGGAGAACCAGATCCCTTTTGTGTAGATTGTCAGTGAACGGACTAAACCACAACAGAAGAACGGAATGGCTTTGGAAGTTAACTTCTCCCATGGGTGATTTGTCGCACAGATATTTTGAAAGCACTCCTCAGTCTTATGATTCAGAAACACACTGGACGGGAATGTAACTATAAAAGTAAAATGTGGTCATGTCCTCTTGTAGGGTGAAGAAACAGTGATTGACAACATCTAGTATAGTAACCAATCAGAGATTTTTCTGTCCTTTGTTCTACTTTCTGCACAAATGAAAAACATAATTGATAAAAAAAAAAAAAAAAAACTTGCATGTGAAATTAATGATTTTTAGCTTATGGGACAGAGGTATCCTTACAATTAATAAATAACTAAATAGAATGAAAGGATATCTCCTTTAGTTATAAAGTTATATAAAACAGATAGACAGATTACCTATAGAACTGCATCATATCAAGATATCCATTCAGACCTAAAAAACAGCTTAGTCTACATATTTTTAGAGGAAAAAAGGTCTGATTTGCTGTTACAGGATTTATTCATTTTTCTGTAACTCTACAGGAGCCTCCAGCAGCCTCTCTGTTGGGATTGTTCATAAAATACTTGTATTAGGAATGGAGAGATGGAGGGCAGTCTCGGTTACACAGCTCTGCAGATATATATGATTTTTAGAACATTTCAAGCCAAGATGAAATTATTACAGGGTTGGCATTTTAAAATGTCTGTAGCATCTTATATTAGCAACTGGCGTGCTCAGTCTCTGTGGGAATTCCCTGTAGTGTTAGTAGACCTTTACTTTACTTGAAGATTTCCAGAAGAGTACCAACATTTACTAGTCCAGTGTGATCTGTGATAAATAAAATTAGACTCTTCAAAAGAATAAAAACAAAGCAACTTTGTTGTGTTGTGGTCGGCTTCCTCTTCTCCCTACTTGTTTTAGAATATCAGCCCGAATGGACAACCAAGTCTCCTCCTGCAGGGGAGAACTGTTTTTGTTCTAGAAGCTTCTTATGGTTTTCATTTTTTAAATGCATCACCGATACTGAAAACGGCTAACCGAGTCTTCTCCACTCAGTATCCACTTCCTCACCAAAGAGTGTTGTCAGTTTGACATGGTTGCTGTAATGTAAGATGAGTTCATTGGTTGGAAAGGATTGGATTTTTAAGTTGCTGACTGATCCAACTAAATATCAATTGATTTCGGTCATCAGGTGATTTCTTGGGGTTTCTCTATTCACATTATACTCAGATTTCATTGAATGATTTATTCTTATAACCATCAATTGCGAAGACGTTTTCAAGAGCTTCACTAAATAGCGCTTTAGAATGACTAGTTCACTGATGGGAAAAAGTATTGGATTTTTTTTTTCTGATCAGCTGATCAAACAACAAAATCGATTTGTTTTTTTAAAAGGAGTGAGTAAGTGTGACACTTCACAGACTAGTGACAACATGGAGCTGGGGTAGCTCAGACTGGAGGTCAGAGGTCACTGATAAGGAGGACGACTGTCGGCGTGGAAATTTCGGGCCAGACCGTCTCTCTGATCTCTCCCCACCTTCGTCACACCATCTCACACTCACTCTCTCCCACTTCCCATCTCATTCTCCAACACACATTTACACCACTGTTGTGTCTTTATTGTCGTTGCCATCTGCTCCATATGTAACAGCCCAATTAGAGAGTCACTCTTTGACCCCACCTGTCCAAATTCAATTTAGAAGAACATGACTGTCCTTGTGCACCCCCTCCTTCTGTTCCACTCACAGTATCTTGTATGGATAGGCTATCGAGACTTTGACCTTTTCTTGTTATTTTTCTGCAGGGCCTGAGCTGACCTGTCAGCCTTCTGTAGGTTTGGTTTTCACCTCCAACTGTCTGGTGGCTGTCAGCTGACCATGGTGGTCTAAACGGAGGAACCTCAGGAAGAAGCACAGTGTGTGTTCGCTCTTACCACAGCTAGGTTTGACCAAGAGAGGCGCAGAGAGAGACGGACCAGGACAAAGATCGAGAAACTCATTTAAACACAAAATGTCTCAAAACAGAGAACTGGTGCTTTACTACATCACGTTTAAATTGTCTCAGAGGAACTATCCAGTCAACCACATAATGCTCAATGTGCCCCCGAACAGCACTGGTGCCAGGGAGGCAGAGTTGGACGACGAGCAGACATTAGAGACACACGCTAATGGAACTTTTAACGGGATGAGTGCGGGGTCCCCGAGGCGGCAGCAAGCATCAATGGCAGCGCTGGACGCAGTGAAGGTGGCCCTGAGAGACACGGCCATAGAGTTCGAGCTGCGCTACTCCCGCGCCTTCAGTGACCTGCACAGCACACTTCACATCACGCCAGCCACGGCCTACCAGAGCTTCGAAAACGTGATGGACGAGGTGTTCCGGGACGGCGTCAACTGGGGCCGTATTGTGGGACTCTTCGCATTTGGTGGAGCGCTGTGCGTCGAATGCGTGGAGAAGGAGATGAGTCACCTGGTTGGCAGGATTGTGGAGTGGATGACTGTCTACCTGGATGAGCAGATTGATCCTTGGATCCAGAGCCAAGGAGGATGGGTGAGTCTGATGAAAACGCAGACACACACACACACACACACACACACACACACAGACTTCCTCAAAGTCTGATGCTGTTTGCTTGTGCTGACACAATCACAAAGAACACTTTTAACATGCTGGTTTGATTACATGGGTAAGTTCAGTTCAGATTGCCTGCATGGAAAATTTCCATGTTGACACCTTTTTTTGTGCAACCCTGCTGGCAGCAATCAGACGGAAAATAGGAATAAATACTTTCCCTGTTTTCCAACTGGTTCTGGGACCGACTGCGCTGATTTACATCTTTGAATCCTCTTTTGCTGTCTGCTATAGACATGCACCGATCAATTGGTCAAAGGTCGGAATTGACTCACATTGGTGAGGGGCAGGTGGCAAACAGAAAAATAGGTTACTCATTTAATGCATCACAACTGATGGATCTACAAAAGCACCAACCAACAACATCTGCTTTAATTCAGAAATGAGGATCATTTTATAATTCCACCCCTTTCTGTTGGATTCTAAACTAATACAATCTTTCTTCCTTGGAGAGGAATCGTAATTGGTAGGTCAGATGTCAAAAAAGCCTTAAGTCGGTATCAGGCCGTCAAGCCTGGTTGGTGTATCGCTGCATAAAACCAGCAAATAGAACAATTGATCTCTTCCATGTAAATTCGAGCGGTTTTAGAAGGGCCACTGTTGTATTTCACCAAGGATTGAGAAGAAAAACCAGAGACTGGCTTCGGCCAGGAAACGCATGATCGGTGCATCCCATTTATGTTGAGCTTCTCTGTCAGGACTACACCTGCTTTAGTGTGTGGTGTTAATGCTTTGAGGCTGGGCCGCCTGCTGATGCTGACCTGCAGAGCTTGGTTTTCATTTCATCATATACAGGCTGTGTCTTTGTTACCCAGCTGTGAACGCGGCTTTGATTCGATGACACGCCTGCCGTCCGGGTCAGCCTTCCTCACCAGCAGACGTGAACGGACCTTCAGATTAGATGCGTTGGGAGAGAGGAACGTACTGCACTAGTCAGCACACAGTGTCGAAGAACTGTCTGGGTTTAGAACCAGTAAAAGCAGGATGTTTGCGTGGTCAGCAGCTGTTTCAGCCGCCTGCTAATTGATCAGCAGCTGGGAACTCGGTGAGCTGAATCGAAAGAGGGGCTTAACAGGCTTCATCAGGGCTTTGTAGTTGTCCTGCAGACCGCCTGCCTTGGTGATCGAAGTTCTCCTCACGGGAGGATGAAGTCCAGGGCTTTTACAGATAGCCCTTTGTTTTAACGCATTCAGTTGATTCCTCTGTGCTTTGTGCTTCCACTCCCTCACCATCTGACCAGTTTATCAGTACCCTTTTTTTTTTTCTTTCTCTTGTGTCCGTTGCCAAAGCAGCTGCATGCACATGAAAGCTATGTATGTCTCCTTTTTTCTGGGTTTGGTTGTTCTGTGCAAAACACAAAACACACTCAAACTCATTTCCCGGACAGTCGAGGTCAGCTGTTTTCCTTTGTCCCAGCCATTTGATTTTATGATATAGAGCAGCAGGGGAGGTGCTGTTTATAGTCACCCACTGCTGGATAACAACAGGTCAAAGGTTGATTCTATGGAGACCGACATCGTAGTGTTCGGGGGCATACCTTAAAGGAATATTAGTAAGGCGGACATAGCTTTGCTGTTTGGGCAGCACACTTTTTAAAGACACTTCCCTGTTTGATACCTGGACAGCAGAGACAGCAGTCGGGTTTAGCAAGCGGCTAACAGGATGTGTTTTGTAAACTGTAAAACTTTACAACATGCTGATGTTAGATGTTACATAACGGAGTTCAGTTGGTGTTCCCACCATAAAAAGCTCCTGTAGATCTGAACTCATGGTTATGCTCCAACTGCTGCACAACTCCAAGGATGGCATTACCTTGTTGGGTTGGTGGTCCACGCTGGGATGTTTTAATCACTGTTACCATTAGGTTGTGTACATATCTCTCTCAAGATGAATTGTGTAAATGTTGTGAATCTGCATGCCGTTTTCATTATAATTTAATAGAAGTTAAAGATCAGAATTTTCTGACCGGTTTGGTTTTCTGGCTATTACAGAATTTGATTACTAACTGTAAAGATGAGAGTTGTTCACACAATCATTGCCTGCTTCCATACTTGTTAGCGTTTTGTGCTGTTCGGATGCCTAACGATGAGTTTAATAATAAGAAATACAATCACAAATGAATGATGATAGTGATGTTGTTTTTTGTTGCTGGTGAAGTTGTTCCCTAGTAACCAAAATGGAGATGCATCATGTGCTTCACAGTGTTCGTTGAAAACATGAACCGTGAGGAGGTCAATCTAAATTTCCCATCATGACCACATGATGATATTCTCGGCGTTGTTGTTAATCAACACTTTTGTCATTCGCAGATGATCTCAAGCTTCCTCGTCCATCACATTTTGGTTAGCAATCAGCACTTCAACATGGTTTTAAATATAGAGCATGCAGCACGGTAAGCGACTAGCATGTCAGCGTAACCCGGACTGGGAGAAGTGAATGATTTCACCAGAAATTTTGAATGAATCATGGTGATGGGTGCCTTCACTTCCATTATTTCACTTCTCCTCTCTTTCAGAAAACATTAAATTGTCTTGAGCACATGAGGCCACTTCCTTTATGTTTTGTGTCACTTGTTTATTTTCTGGATCCATTTACCTCAAGGAAGCTGAGAAACTCTGATCTGTGTCTTATGGTAATTTGTAAAAAGCTGGGGCGCCGACAGTGGGAGCCCAGCTAAAATCTACCTTCCAGTAGGGGCTTTAGTTGTAGAGCGCTGTGACTTTCCCTGTGCCTTTAGGTTTTCCCCGTCTTTGTCATCATAGGTCTTCCCTTGAAACTGCCTACACTTTCTCTGAACCATACCAGTATCTCAGTAAAACCCACACAACACTTTGTAGGTAGAATTTTTTTTCTTCTGTCTTTTATTTCCCCTTTTCTTCCTTCCTCTCCTCCCCTGACGCCTCTTCACAGGAGCGAAGTCAAAGCCGTTGTGTAAAGCTGTGAGGCAGGTGTGCTCTTACTGTTAGCTGATGAAATATTAGTCTGCCCCAAGAAGCAGCAAGGTCACTGACTGCGGTGCTGAGATATTTCTCAGTCCTGTGTACTTGTTCATTCATATTTGGGGTTGGAGCCAAAGAGAGGAATCGAAACTGGAGAAAAAAAAAGTTGACTTTCTAAATTTGATGTGAATGAATCACATAAACAAATTGGTTTGTGTGGTTGAAATGCACTGATTGGATACTTTGTGAAGCTTTGACCTGCCGATAAAACACAGCCAGCCTGCCTTCCTGTTGTCTGCGAAAGTCTCTCTCCTTATTTAAGGGGAGAGATCCCTCAACACCAACTATTTTTGTATTTCTGACTGTTAGGTGAGGGCCGGTCAAGCTGAAAACTACACGTTCCTCTTTATTCTGTTGCCTCATAATCTGTTGAACTGAGCTCAGCGATATTTCCCAATAAATGGGAATTCAAAGTATTTACTTTAAACACAACTTTAAAACAAAATTTTGTACTAAAATACACATAATTTTCAGAACTGCTACACAGTAAAGTTCACGTTTTTGGAAGCTTTTCCAGACCTGGAAAAATACGGGAAATGTTTGGGCGGAACAAGGAACATGATGTTAAAAGCCAAGCATTATTCCATGCAACACAGCAGTAATAATGCTTAATAAATGTGTGGATTTTATATTAATTTACGTTTAACTGGCATGCTTTACCATGAGTTTAGCCACATCAAAACTTGATTAAATCATTTTAACCCTTCAGGTTTTTGTTTCATGTAAACTTACCACTTTGTTTTCTTTGCTCTAGGCAACTTTTACTTCAGGTTGAACTAGACTTGTGGCTTTTACAAGCAAAATTAAAGTTACCCTGTTGACGAACCACTCTTTAAAGAATCTGCATTTAGTGCTGGTCATTATTTACAAGTCCAAGTGTTAACGATTTTAAAACGGAGCAAATTTATTTTTATTCAAAGACAAAACAAGCGGGGAAATGACCGTATACCACTCTTAGTTGGAATCTATTCCAACATTGTTTTGTTTCATGATTTCTTGATTCTATAGATATTAAGCGTAATATCTTTTATTCATATTTCCTAAAAAAGCTTTAAAATCTCCATTCAAATCTAGATCATTGAGCCTGGGAATGTATGGCATTTTGAATTTAAAGATGTGCAGAATCTCCTACTTCCTACAGAATTCCTACAGGGAGTAGTGCTGCAGAAGGTTGCAGTTATAAGCTGCAGATTTCATACAGTTTTGTTCAAAACATGAAGGGAAAGGAAATGCAGATTCCCAACGTGGGGAAATAGTTGAGTTGGGAGTTGCATATTGAAAAGTGAAAGGTGTTTTGCACAACAGAGCCTCCCTCGCCATCACAGAAAGTGAAAGCCTCAGCTTAAATGATCCCGTCGGAGCCTATTTTGGAGTCTTCCCTGTCCGGGCTGCTGAGATATTTGATTGTATCTAAGAAGGTGAGATAAATGGGCTCAGCCGGATTCTGCCTCCTGCAGCTCGTGGTTTTAAAGAAGCGGCGGCGTAAAGCCATATATTGTGGGATAATAAACCTCCTTGGCAGACAGCAGAGGTAGACACCGTGCCATCGACCTAATAATGCCGCTTCCACCAGAGGAGGAGATGGCAGTGATTACTTAGTGGAGATTGAGCTGCCTCAGGGTGGGGCGGGGGGGGGGGGGTTATTACCAATTAGAGATGAATAATATTTGAACCAGCTACTGGGGAAAACATTGTTTTTTTTTTCTTCTCTCTGACAGCCTAATAAAGGCAACCCTCGCTGCCATGGTCTGGGGACGCTTGGCTGGAGCTTGATGGGGATAAGGGAGCGTTTCAGAGGGAAAACAAGGAAAAAGCGATACCATTAGTCCAGTGGATGGGCTTTGTGCCTGTGCTAGTTTCAGTAAGGTCACAGAAAAGTTAACTACAAGAGGAATGTGCGCACAGTGGAAGTCGTTATTTCTACGTGACTTGGATTTCTTTTTTCCATCACCTGAGCTGCTGCTGATGCTGTTGTGTTCAGCATTTAAATGAGTTTATCATCAGATTTATCTGTGGAGCACATCTGAAGACAGGATGGACAATAGAGCAGTCATTTTTAATGGAATGATTTAACAGGAAAATAGAAATAAAAACATCATTCTGGTGGTTTGATTATGAATCCATTTAGTTTCCCATTAATAAACCCGATTCCTTCCAGAAGCACGTTGTGTCTGCCTGACCTGATGCATTCCTCCTTGTCCCACACACATTGTAGCTGACGCAGCTGGAACACAAAACGCATGCTATTAAAAACCTTTCACATCTGTATAACTTTACCAGAAACGGGCTGTGTTTTGGGAAATTACCCTTTTAAAAAAAAGAAGTTCATTTTCATGGGCAAAATTCTGACTATAGTTAGTAGGAAGTGACCCAGTTCAGACTGAGAGACAGAAACCCGTTTGTTTCCAGACATGTTCTTATGCACTTCGGGACAGATGTACTGGCTTAGCTGGTGAATCGTTTCAAAACAAAATCATCTGTTACTGCAGTTGCGTAATCCTGCACTGGAAACATTTAAAAAAATCCAACCTTTTATTTGAGTACATTTTAAAATCAAAATGCCGGGTGGCACAAAATGTTTCGAGGAACATCTAATCTGTATTTATACCCATCTGTTTCCCTATGATGCAACACAGAGGCCTGTTTCTATTGGCCATTTGGCTTAATGAGGACCTATATTTATGTGACACCACTCACAGTGAGCCGGACAGTAAGGGAGGTAAAAACAAAATATCCAAAACTTAATGCTGGAAAAAAGCAGCAAAGAGCGGCATCTTGGAGTCAGTAAGTCACTGTAGCAACCATTAGATGCCGTTTACATGGTAACTGTTTAAAAGTGAGGCCTATTGTACTATTACAAATATAAATGGGAAATTCACTCAACTCTACGGGGACTTTAAGTGAAACCATGTGGTTTTCAGATGAGACTTGGGTCGAGCCTTTCAGCAACAAAACACTCCAGATGGGTTTGAGGTGAAGAGGCTTAGTGTCAGAAAGCACCTTATGTTCACTGTTTGGTATGGCAGAGGTACTGCCCCTCAACCTTGTTGGACCAGGATATTTCGAGCCAGAATCTGCTGGATTATAACAGGACTCTGAAAACAATCCACAAATGATGCAGACTAAATGCTCCTGTTGGAAAAAGGGCTTTTTAGAGATTACAAGCAAAGGTGCCAATAATTGTGCAACCGGTGATTTGGTAACAATAATCATTTGAAAACACGAGCCTCCTTCCAGACTGAATGACCATGCTCAAATGAAAGGTTGTTATTCTTCAGAGGGAGATGATGCTGTAGCACAACAAGATCAATGTGCTTTAAGGTTTTTTATTCTTTTCTTTTAACCAAGGGTGCCAACAAGTTTGTTTGTGCCTGCGTGTGCGAATGTGAGCGTCAGCAGGTGGACTGTATGTTGAAGTGGACTGAACCCTGAGAATGTAATTAAAGGCTCGGAGAGGTTGGGGTCAATGACTTATTTTGACTCGGGAGGCAGCTGAGCTCCCAGTGTGCCGTTCTCTGCGGCAGACGTATTTACTCTCGGACCTCTTCTGTAATTAACATGCACATCCGATACGCCGTTAGATCGACAGAGTCGTCTGTCAGACTGCTCTATCGCGGAGGAGCAGGAAATCTCACCCATGGGACCTATCTGGATTGCCCCCCTTTCTCCCTCTTCTCCGCCTCCTACCCCCAACTAAGGCTTTATTTTCTTCACATCTCTCCCTCTGTGTCCTTCTGTCTCCTTTACACGCACACATCCTCCTTCCACCAATTGATTTTTATACCCTGTGTTTCTTTCTACCCTCATTGCATATTGCTAATCTTTTCTGAAGTTCCCCCCTTGTCCCTGCAGTCTCTTTCTCTCAGCTAAAGTCAAGCAGCACAGACTTCTAACCACACACCTACATTTCCCACTGATGTGCTGCATCCATGTTCCAGAGTTTTATCCCATTCATCACTCTGTTAGGGAAAACACACACCATCCATAGCTCTAACATCAAAATCAGCTTCATCGAATCTCCCTGGCTACATCCAGGCTATCTTGTACCTACACCCCCCACTGCACAGCTGCCACCTTTGCCTTTCCCTTCATCCCTTCTCCTTTCTTCTCATCTTCCATCATATCCTCTTCTTGTCTTTTTACCTTTCTGTTTTTTTTCCAGGAACTTGCACATACAGAACACGAGTTCTGTATTTTCTAATGAAGTTTCCTGAACTGAGTGGGTGTTTGGAGCCAGACACGTGGTGCGTGTTATTGTCTTATATATATATATATATGAGCATTTTTATTGTATGGTGGCGCACTGCAGAGGAAGGGGACGGCGCCAAGTCAGACTGGTCATGTGACTTTTTCAAACAAAGAACATGCGGCCACATACACACAAACGAACATAGGAATTTGCTTCACTGTCTCTTTAGTCATGCCACACAGGTGTGTCTCGGCTCTGTAGACAAAGGATGAGCTGATCGAAAAGCGACTTTTGCCTTTGTCTGTTTCTTTGGTTTGTGATGCCGCGAGTCCTCGCAGAGACAATGCTGCCACGAACCCTTTTTTATTTATTTTGCATCGGATCAATGGTGGCCACTTTTGTTCGAGCGCTGTCAATAAACGGCTCTGTGGGGTGGGTGGCTCTATGCAGATTGATAACATGAATGTAGCTGCTCAGCCATGGACCCTTCTCTATTGTTTTTGTATGCATATATTAAACCCATGCATCCGTTGGGCGACATCAGAGGTGACCGCTGGTTCATGTGTGTCAAACGTGAGTCGTGGCTTGAGAACGGCGGCAAACAGACTGCGTGATTCACTTGCCGCCATGTTTATGATCATTATATGTTTTTAGCTGTGATAACGGTCTTCCAGATGATGCACACGTTTATCTCTAAGGACATAGATGCAGCAGAATGTCTTTATGTATTTGCTCATGTCTGAGAAAATGTCCACTGTGCAAAGGCATTCCTACTAGACTAGAAGAGCTACATAACTTCAGTCTTGCTACCGTTAAAGCTTTTCACATTTTGCTCAGTAGGATGTTATCTGTTAAGCTGACAGAAAGTAGAGCAGAAATGTGTGGTGGAGACCTGCAGACGTGGCAGCAGTGAAAACTGGTTCTTCAGTTTTGACTGACTGGGGCTGGTACAAATGCCGAGCACACCTTTCAGATTTTCTTTGGTGAGAAATTTGGAAAACCCTGTGTCCTTCCTCTTCACAACTGTGCGCTACTCTCCTGGAACTTGACAAAAGGGAATAGAAGCATAATCAGACTCCATTTTGACCTTAACAGCTGAAATCTGCATGTACTGTGCTTGCGTACGTGCTGATGCTTAGGTGATTTATTTTGTGGAAACAAGCAGAAATAATGAATCTATTCAAACCAATGTTTTTTTCCTCTGTTCCGTTCTATATTTATATATATTCAGTAGCTGGAAAAAAGTAGGCCTGCAGACAACAGCTCTCTTATGTGCGTATATGTGTTTACAACCTCTGTAACAGCATGGGTTGGTCATGTGAAAGATGAGACCTGTAGGCTTCAGTGCTGCCTCCGAGTGAATGTGCAGCATTTATGCCACATCAGAATCTCTCATTTGATCACTTATGTTGGCGTGACAGCAGTAACCTATCCATACGTTGTTTCTATTCGCAGTACACGTTTCCAGCTGTGATAAATGTGTGTGTGTGTGTGTGTCCACGCTGGCAGCACATGTGCCTCCCTCCCTTCCCTAATCACCCGGCAACACTACAGAGACTGAAGAAGACGAGGATGGAGAGAGGGAGATGCAGGTGACAAAGAAAAGCAGAAGGAGGCAACAGCGAAGCCAGTGACTCGGCTGCATAGGCAAACAGAATGTGGTTCAATAGGTTAAGCAGCATGAATGAGGCGCTTTGCATGCAGCTTGCATGTTGTGTGACAGAGCGGCTGGATGCATGCAACAAGCCGAAGATGCTGCGTTCAGATGCCTACGTGCTGCTCCACTTTTCTACAGCTTAGTGGGGAAATCGGGTCACAAAGCGAGTAACCGGCCCCCCTTCCATCTACGTCTGTGTTCCCCACTCTCCCTCTGTCTGCTCATCCCCTCATTTTTTCCACCTTTCTCTTCCTCCTATGGGAAAATATATTTTTTTTTACGGTTTGTCTTCCTGCAGCCGAGGCATCCATCCGCATCCTTTCCTTCCTGATTGCACTTTTCCCTCACCATCCACCTCTCTGTCTAGCTTTCTCCCTGTCTCCATCCCTTCTCCATGTTCATATCCACGATCAGATTATGAAGCATATCACGGGATTAGTAAATCTCCGGGTTTGTATTAAATTTGGAGAACTGAGGGCTGGATAAATAAGGCTGATGAGTCTTTCATGATAATGTACAGTACTTACAGAGGAATAAATGATGATAAAGAGCATCAGAGCCATCACTGTTATATTCATCAATGAATGGCCAGGGGGAAGCAGTAATAGAAGCAGCTGTAATCAGCAGGTTTGCAGTGAGAGAGAAAAACTGATCAAACTAGAGAACAGAATGGAAACTGGTCGCCTGCCCATAGATAGTCATCTTCTGTGGAGTGTTTCTAAAGAAAAGTCTCTTTCAAGTTGACTTTATGCGACATGAACGATACAAGCTGTGGTTTCATGGAAATCTCTGTACAGACTTTTTGGTTTCCCCCCTTCAGTTCACAGTCATATTTGTCCCTTTTTTTTTCTTCCTTGTTCTGGTTTCATCTCTGTTTTTCCTTTTTTTGGTTTTGCACCCTGCGTCTCTTTGTTCTTTCGTTATGTCTCGCCCCAGTCCAGCGATCCCTGTTTTTCTCCTTCAGCTCTTCCAGACAGATGGCAGGTCTCTGGGTCATGGTGAGGTGTCAGGGTGGGGTGATGGCCTACAGGGTGCAGTGTGTTGTTGCTGAAGACATCCTTTCCTGGAGTTTCTCTGTCTTCTTTTACTTGAGCTCTGTTCTCCTCGTCATTCTCTCCACTGTCCCAAACATCTGCTGTCTCTGCCAGACTCGCACACAGTCCAGAGTCCTTAGTTTTCCTGCTGTGTCTCGTCGGTGTGCACATGAGATGTGTGTGTGTGTGTGTGTGTGTGTTTTCTGACAGAATTGGGTTCTGTAGAGAAACAGCCCCCAGAGTGCAGCAGGGAACAGATTGGAGTCTGAGCCGCCTTGTCCTGACTCATTAATCTCCTCTTTAATTCATGGTCTCACTGCCGGCTCAACTCAAGCGCACATATGCACACAAACACAAACAGGCATGCATGGTGTCGCCTTCAAGGTCCAAAAAGTAGAAGAAAGCATACTTTCTGGCACTTCTTCTCTTGGCATGAACAATCACACGCAGTATCACTGAGGGGAGGTTTAATCATTTAATTTCCTTTTGTTTGTTATTCTTCTGCCTGGAAATTGTCCATTAAACTTTAAACCAGTTCTTCCACCTCTCCACGGAGGCCAGCGTTGATGCTTTGTTTGCCAAGAAATGCAAGTAAAGCCACACCAAAGTTATTCAAAAAGCACATTAAAAACAACAAAGTTTGACCATAGGCTGTATAATTAAAAATTCAAAAGATCACTTGGGTAGAACGCTGCCACCCCATTGAAGGATTGAAAAACAAACAAAGTCTTAGTCAATTCTAAAAAGACAGTTGGGGTGATATGTATAAATGCTTGGATGTACCAGTGAAAAGTGTGGCCACACTATCGTGTGGCCCGATGAGTTCAACCATATGGGAAACAGAAAGAATTGTACAAGCAGATTGTAATCCACTGTATTGTTACAAAATATTGTAGAATCTGTGAATTTAGGTTCAGAATGTTTGGACCAGTTGCAGGTGGTTTATAAAGCTTGGTTAGATTGTTACAGCTGTTCAAGCTGGATAAAATAAAGGCATTAGTGACTTTTTAAAGGTCATTAAAAGAAAGGTAGGGCATCAACTATGTGATCCATAACAGAAAAAAGCTAGCTTTTACAACGACTTGTTTGTTTACTCAATTTTGAACTGTTGTCCTGAATCACTCCCCAGTTTCTATCTTGGGGCCAAATTTATGGAGGTTCAAAGTGCAATGCTGATCCCATCAGTACGTTCTTAACAAGAAAGCAGACTGGCATAGTCTTGTTTCCGAGGCAGAAATCCTTAGCTCCATGAAAGATTACAAGTAGATATAAAAGTTGACAGTTTAAAATGGCCTTTTGTGGTTACAGGAAGGTTTGGGAGGTAATCTCCCAGGTGGGTGGTTTTCCATTGGTTTTTATCTCGGCGCTTTATTTCTGGCACGGCCGTGTATTTGTTTAAATTCTGAGTTGTTAAAATTCTCAGTTGAATACTATTCTGAATGTTGCTGCTGCCTGTCAGCTTTAACTTGTCACCTTCTCATATTCCGAGGAGTGCATCCGAAAAATAAGCAGAGAGGAACCACATCCAGGGTTACTAAGCAATGGAAAAAGAACAGCCTGCTTTAACACATGCACATTTTTTATATTATGGGTCAAATGGATACCCTTTTCTTCAGGGATCAGCAAATCGTAACAAGCTTCTTTTTATATTATCTCTTCACACTGGTTGAGTTTTTGACTATTTCATAAAGTATTATTTGTCTTCTACTACAGCAGTTTTTCTGCTTGCCCATTAAAAAAAGCCCTACACTAAATGTCTGAGTTGCGAGATCGAACTAGTTTTTCATTCTTCAGTTGTCTGTTCAACAAAAATTCCTTCCTCTGTTGGTCATGTGGGATCTTTGGCATCAGACACGACTCCCTTATCCTTTCAAATGCTTTGGCAACTGTGATAAGGATGCAAACGGGACGGAAGCCCATGAGGAGGAGCAGGAAGAAAGGGGCCTCGTTGAGATGATCAGGACGTTGATAAGGATGCAGGAACAGGCCTTTGCATTGTTGGCTTCACATCTTAACTGGATACAGATATGAAGCTTTAAAGACTTGAACTGGCATCATGAAACCACATCTTGACTGGGATAATAAAAGTACTTGCTGTAAAATGAATAATCATATGATGGTGATGACGGTGCAAATAAGCATCGCATGTAGGAGGCTATGTGACATTTTAAATGTAATAAAAATTTATGATGCAGAGCTGATGTAAACATCTGTAAAGAAAAATCACCCCTTCATTTATTTCTTCTGGACCACCCCTGTGCTGAGGGTCAGAGGGAACAGTGCCAGGGGAGAAACTAAGCAAACAACAACAAATCTCCATTGCTTTCTTGCTGACATAATTTAAAGTCAAAGAAGAGGAAGGAGTGCATAAAGGACAAGCTCAATCTAAGGTTCTCTGCTGTCCTGTTTTGTATTATTTTGAATTTGAGCTACCTGATGCTGTGACCAACCCAGACTATATCAGTGGGTAAAGCTAAGAGTATACCAGGAAATACACGTTTAAGCAAATCATCAAACACCGAACTGAATTCCAGCAGCCCACAAGCACCTGCAGTTTCTTGGATAAGCTTTGGAGGCTCTGTGCTGCCAGTTACCAGCAGGATGTCTTTCTTCGTAGATCCTCCCACTTGCAGTCATTGTCTGTGTACATTCCCTTTCATCCATGATGACCTTTCCCCAAAATTTGACACTTGTCAATTCTTAATTAAAATATCAGGATTATTTTGTGCAGTAAAATGACCCACAACATTTAATCAGTATTACCTTCCACTTAACTCACTTAGCATTGGTGTTCCCTTTTCTAGAGTATCAGTTTTTCTCCACTGTAAAAGATGCATCGTCAACAAATTGAGCCTTCAAAAAGCTCATGTCTTGCTCCTGCTAACAATGTTTTTAGGCTGAGAGGTCTGATGAAATGCTAAGCTAGTGCCGGCATGTTTTCTCACTCCTTCAATACGACTTATCCATATTTCAGTTTGTAACATGTTTTAATGTGGTTTCAGTTAAATATGTGCAGACAAAACAGACAGAAAAGGTTCTGCCTCATACTTTGTTAAATTTTATGATGCTCAAATCAACTAGTGTTTCAGCTGCTTTCTCTTGGATGGCTGTGAATATCCAAGCACAGCATCCAAAGTAGGTCACATGACACAGACTGAAAGCTGCAGCAGCCAATAAGGTCTCTCCTCTACAACAGATGTCATTGTAAAGGGTGAATTTTTTGCGAAAACACCAACTCATTGACCTGTAATACAGTTTTGCACGTTTCATACAAGAAAATATGACCGCACTTTTGATAAACTGTGTAAAACACTGCGGCACGGATCATTGATGGTGTGGCTGACAAAACAAAATCATAGACAATACTGCAACAACAGGAAAATAGTTATATTAGGGACTCCAATGCAGAAAAGAAGTCATACTAAGCCTTAATTCATGCTGGGAGGGAATCGTGGCTTCAAACTAGACTGTTACATCCCTGGTTGTAGCTGAGCTGATCAAATGTGCTGTAGGGTCTTCAGCATAAATGTTTCTCTCCATACTTTTAGTCATTTTGTAAACTCCAGGTTTTTCTGTCAGTTTTCATTAAGTCAGAAATGACCCTATAGACACTTAATGACAGACGTCTTCTCATCAGGTCTCACTGTCTTGGCACAGCCATTCTAGAAGTGGGGTGTTGTGGATGTGCTTGACAAGAATGTCCTTGGCCCGTGACTGTTATTTGCCAGACATTTGCTTCCTTGAAGAACTTTTCTTGATAATCAGTTTTGCCTCTATAAACAGAGATGCTTGCCCAGACCTCTGTCACAGCTTAATTAGAGTGTGTATAGAATAATAAAGGGGAGTCTTTTCAAACTCAATCCAATGTATTCTATTTACACAAGCAGCCTGGAATTAAATTGTTGGACTATCTCACAGATAATAACAGTAAACAGAAAGTGTATCTGTGGTTGGATTGTGTAGCCAGTGGACCTGAGAACTTGTTTGTGTTCCAAAGTGTCTCAGTAATGTTTATCATCTTGAATAATGCAAGCCATTCAGTCAGTCATCTGAATACACTTTCACATCACGTCAGCACTCTGTCAGGAGGTTTATGTGGATCTGAGCTGATGAGCTGTATCTCTTCATCTTGCCGATCCTTTAATCCCGTCATAGACTGTTGGTCACAGTGTAAATCAGAGGTCACAGCATGCCGCGTTCACTGACTGCTCTAAACCTCGCCGCCTCCCTGCCGGACATCTCACTCAGTTTCACCGGCCGGAACGTGATATCTCCTACATGTGTCCTCATGCAAACAGCATTTCGTCAGCCAGCGGGATGTGACAGGAACTTTTTGCTCAATAAACAAAAACACATGACGTGATAGTATTGCACGGCCCATTCTGGGCTCAGTGACACTGCAGCCATGTGTTGTTTGCGTGCAAGAACCCAAGTGTTGCAATTTGAGGAAAGTGTTGCTCAGCTACAACCTGGACTGATGTAAATTTCAAAAGTTTTCCAAAGATCTTTCAGACCACCAGGGACTATCGCACTCTGGGTTTGTGAACTAATGAACTATGATCATGCTTTCTCTAGTCCCTTTTAAATGAATTGTTCCCTCCATGCTTGATCATTTCTGATTCAACATCTTTAGTGTCTTAGTACTTAGAAATTGCTTCTCTTATACCATCCTAATCTTCAGAGAAGGGACAATTATTTTATTGACTGACTATTTTATTGACTGACACGTAGGATTATCACCTCTCAGCTTTGTCCCAATCTCCATCTTTGCATGCTTCGACTGGTTTCTTGCCACTTGTAGTCGGTTTGTAAGCATCATGTGCTTTGTGGGTTACTGGAAAGCATATTCTGCATATTCCGTCTGTCAAGAGCAGCGTGTCTCAATCTGATGTTGGAAACCGATGCATCAACCTGTGAAGATGTTAAACTGAGAGATGCAAGCACACATGCAGCCAGGAGAGACTCGGATTAGCCCAGGTCCTCCAACGTTTGATTATTTTTAAGAAATATTAATTAAGATATTATTATTTTTCAGTAGGCGTGATTGCATAGGGGGTGGTGTCACTAGGCACAGCATATTATAATTACTAATATCTTCAGCCTTTAAATTGTTGTACGCCAGGCTTATTGTGTATATGACCACTGTAGCAAGCTAGCATTAGGTAGCCTTAGCTTACCCTCTTGCGTCCTCCAGCTCGTACCCTTCAGTTTGGTCCCGCTCCATGGCTTCCCTCTCCCTCCTGTACTGATCCAGAGTGTTTCGTCTTGCTGCCGGCAACCTTCCCTGGTTCTTCTTTCACTCTGAGTCTGATAAGAGCCATAGACTGAGCAGCATTCAAGGCTGATGTTGTGTTTGTGTCACATACAATTCAAATCAGGTTTTGTTTTTCGGCCTGTGGGGCCACCTTGCTATTGACGATCCCGTCCACATTGGGATCATACTGAATTGCAATAGAAGTTGAACCAAACTGTAGAGCTGACCTGAGTAGAGTAGATACTAATGGAAATGGAGGTAAACAAAAGATTCACGCTGTTTTCTTTTTTTTTAGGAGCATACATTGTATGCTTCACGGAGTAAGAGCCGCAGCATTTCCCCTCATGCCCATGTTCAGGTCTGCTGAATGCAAAGTTCAGCTTTGTGAGGACCTTTTATTGGTAATTTAGCCCTAGGCGTCTCCCTGTTAAGTCATTCCCTATATGTATACATTTTTAAACCGTATTTTAGACTTTCTTATAAACCAAAGGCCCAGCAGAAAAGCTATGGGAACCACTGGTCTAACACAATCTTGTAGAAAAATATGTGGTTACTATAGAAGGATAAAGATGATGTGCCATAGCATGGAAAGAAAGGTTCACACTAGCTGAAGAAGAAGAGGAATGGTTTAATGTTGAGAGAGTACAGCAAATCTTTGTTTTAAGAGTGAACAACAGAGGAGGTCAGAAGGAAGTGCACTTCATCGTTGCTTAAAAGATTGAGTTGCCAAGAAAATAATTATAGTAGTGTGTTACTTGGAGAAGGATGTCAAAGTACTGCAGGACATGCAGGGGACCATCAGACAGTGGTGAGGTTTGCGGTAAGTGTGAAATGGTGTTGGACATGTTGACATGGACTATGTTTGCAGATGATATTATGATCTATAGCGAGTGGGAATGGTCGGAAAAGAGGCCATGGAGGTGTAGGTATGCTTTGGAGAGAAATGGAAGAAAGTTAGTCAAAGCGAGAAGGAACGCTTGTCTGTAAACAAGAAGAAGAATGGAAAGGTGAGGCTGCAAAAAGTGACAGTGGACAAGTTTGGAATTACCATCCAAAACAAAGGGTAGTGTAGGAGAGAGGTGAAGAGCAGAGTGCAAGCAAGGTGGAGTGGATGAAGGGGTGACCTCTAACTGAAGGATAGCTGTACGAGTTAAGGAGAATGTTTTTAAGATGGTAGAGAGACCTACAGGTCCTTCTCAAAAAATTAGCATATTGTGATAAAGTTCATTATTTTCCATAATGTCATGATGAAAATTTAACATTCATATATTTTAGATTCATTGCCCACTAACTGAAATATTTCAGGTCTTTTATTGTCTTAATACAGATGATTTTGGCATACAGCTCATGAAAACCCAAAATTCCTATCTCACAAAATTAGCATATTATTAAAAGGGTCTCTAAACGAGCTATGAACATAATCATCTGAATCAACGAGTTAACTCTAAACACCTGCAAAAGATTCCTGAGGCCTTTAAAACTCCCAGCCTGGTTCATCACTCAAAACCCCAATCATGGGTAAGACTGCCGACCTGACTGCTGTCCAGAAGGCCACTATTGACACCCTCAAGCAAGAGGGTAAGACACAGAAAGACATTTCTGAACAAATAGGCTGTTCCCAGAGTGCTGTATCAAGGCACCTCAGTGGGAAGTCTGTGGGAAGGAAAAAGTGTGGCAGAAAACGCTGCACAACGAGAAGAGGTGACCGGACCCTGAGGAAGATTGTGGAGAAGGGCCGATTCCAGACCTTGGGGGACCTGCGGAAGCAGTGGACTGAGTCTGGAGTAGAAACATCCAGAGCCACCGTGCACAGGCGTGTGCAGGAAATGGGCTACAGGTGCCGCATTCCCCAGACCTGGGCTACAGAGAAGCAGCACTGGACTGTTGCTCAGTGGTCCAAAGTACTTTTTTCGGATGAAAGAAAATTCTGCATGTCATTCGGAAATCAAGGTGCCAGAGTCTGGAGGAAGACTGGGGAGAAGGAAATGCCAAAATGCCAGAAGTTCAGTGTCAAGTACCCACAGTCAGTGATGGTCTGGGGTGCCGTGTCAGCTGCTGGTGTTGGTCCACTGTGTTTTATCAAGGGCAGGGTCAATGCAGCTAGCTATCAGGAGATTTTGGAGCACTTCATGCTTCCATCTGCTGAAAAGCTTTATGGAGATGAAGATTTCGTTTTTCAGCACGACCTGGCACCTGCTCACAGTGCCAAAACCACTGGTAAATGGTTTACTGACCATGGTATCACTGTGCTCAATTGGCCTGCCAACTCTCCTGACCTGAACCCCATAGAGAATCTGTGGGATATTGTGAAGAGAACGTCGAGAGACTCAAGACCCAACACTCTGGATGAGCTAAAGGCCGCTATCGAAGCATCCTGGGCCTCCATAAGAACTTAGCAGTGCCACAGGCTGATTGCCTCCATGCCACGCCGCATTGAAGCAGTCATTTCTGCAAAAGGATTCCCGACCAAGTATTGAGTGCATAACTGTACATGATTATTTGAAGGTTGACGTTGTTTGTATTAAAAACACTTTTCTTTTATTGGTCGGATGAAATATGCTAATTTTGTGAGATAGGAATTTTGGGTTTTCATGAGCTGTATGCCAAAATCATCCATATTAAGACAATAAAAGACCTGAAATATTTCAGTTAGTGTGCAATGAATCTAAAATATATGAATGTTAAATTTTCATCATTACATTATAGAAAATAATGAACTTTATCACAATATGCTAATATTTTGAGAAGGACCTGTATTAGAATGTGCAGTTTAGAGACTGTGGCATAAAAAAAATAATTGAACTGAATTGTTAAAAAATACAGAATTGAACTGTAGAAGTTAATTACTTAATGGTTTAAGCATTAATAAAAGATTATTGTGGCAACATTGGACCATTTTTAAGATGTAAAGTTTTAATGTGAATAAAATACATTTGCCAATTGCAGACAGTGTTGTTTTTTTTTCGGTTCAACCCTGTTTTGCCTAAGAGGAAGAGGATGTGAGGTGTTAATCGACGTCTGGTTTGTGTATGTGTCACGGTCAGGGGGGTTTACCATCAAGGGATTTGATCTTTTCAGCTTGTTCTGTTGCAACATAGACGCAACAACGAGTCAGGGCTGATGAATGGGAAGATGCTGCTAATGATCGTTTAAAAGCTCCTTCTCTCATACGGCATACCGGGCCATTTATCAGCTGCAGAGCTGGACCTGAAGATCCAGACGCACACATCACACACACTAATCAGCTGCTTCTCGGTAGCCGTGGCAACTAGCTGCAGAAGCCCTCTCACTTTTGACTCTGCTTCTGTCTCTTTTTTTTCTACTCACCTTTTTGCTTTCATGACCTAATCCTTCCTTCATCCTTTTATATTCTTCCCCAGCTAACGAAAGAAGGGAAAGTTAAAGACATATAAAACATTGTGTTAAAAAAGGTACGGTCTTAAAGCAGTTTGCAGGCTGCTGCGTAGCAGCTGATTTCCTCTGGGAACCCAGCTGAGATAAAGGAAAAGAAAAAGGCGTGACCATGTGAAATCAAAAGGAAAAGAGAAGATAAAGACGGGGTTTACCTGTCAGGAAGAGCGGGAGATAGAGCATATCAAACCAAGTCCCAACTTGATATGTGCAAAGGTAATAGATGGGCAGTTCTCTGATAAAGAAATAAAGCTGGAGTCTCAAAGGGCGTTCTGAAAAAGCAAAATGCACATCTCCTAATTTCCAAGTTAAGAAACAGATTCCAGGTTAAGAGGTCGATAACTGAAAAGCCACATTTTTGAAATATGACTGCAGATGCAAAGAAGCATCTATTTGCAGGTGATTTGTATTTAAATGTAGCATGTGACCACGGCAACCTGATAATAACCATGCTGCCAGTGGAAATGTTAAGCTAAAGTGTTTGATTTATCTTCTCACTGGTCATGTCTGCGCTGGTTACACTTGCTAAGATCCAATATATGTACAAAAAGTAGAGCTGCACAATATCTGGAAAATATGTAATTGCTTTACTGTACTGCATTGTACCATAATGCCAAATTGACTATTGTTAGCTCACTAGACTCTTTTCCTACTTTTTTGTCATCCCAGGTCCCTGGTACCCTTTGTGAGCTTCACCATCTCTGCCATGAAAAAAATTACATGCAGTCAAAGTCTATCCAACAGGCCAAAAGTGTTATGGATGTGCAGAATGTGCATGCAGGACATTGAAATTAAAATTCCTCCAGATATTACATCCTAGCAGTCCTTTGTGATTGCACGCTTTGATATTGCATTGTTGATTTTAAATTGTTATACTGTCCAGCTCTAATACAAGTCTAATAGAAATGGACTGTTCTGCCAAGCTGAATGTGTGTTCAAGGCCGCTGTGGAGAATTAGGCATTTAGTTTATAACTCACTAGCTTGGTATCAATAGTGCAAACAAGGAACCGCTCAATGCTAGCAAATATCAGGATAATGTTCTTTTTTATGCTGTCTATGGACAAAGCATGTTGGAAATAAAATAGAAATAAACCAGAGCATGATCTTGTTGCCATTGGTTTGCAGGCCTGGATGCCCAGGTCTAATAATACCTCTTCTAACCAATCAACCGTACTCCTAAGCATCCAAATCCGTCCAGCCGACAAATGTTTTGAGGGAATGTTGTAGAAAATGAAAAGGGATATGAAGATGTGAAGGGGAGCCACGGAACATTAAGGATGATGTAAATGAATATAAATCGGATTGTAATTCCGTAATGTAATTATGTGCTGAAAGCTTGAAAAATGAGTGAACCAGAATGATCTTAACTTTTTCGTTTCATGAAATGGTCCTCAGTATATAAATGGAAAGGGCACTCCTCCGATACCCTGCTGATATGAAGCAGATGATTGCAGGGTAAGAACAGATATTTTTGTTTGTAGAGTTGTTTTTAGTTTTAAAAACTAATTATTATCAGAAATGATAGTATTATAAAAATGCTGAAAATAAAAGAAGTCTGAGAAATGATCCCCGAGGAATGCCGTTTGAAGCCGAGGTTGGCATATGTCCGTTTTTGTACTTAATTAATTATTAGCAGCATGCTATGATTGTATTTGTTTTTGGAGTCAGTTACCTAAATGTCTAAAATACTGATAACACATTTTATTTTTAAATTTGTTGTACTCATTTTAGTTGAGAATCAAACTAAAGCAGGATCTCTGAACATTAACTATGAGTGACGATGTGTCATTAAACAGGCAGACACCTATAATGTTGAATATTTAATGCTGTTTTCAGTTAACTTTCCAAAGCATCTCTACACCATGTAGTTGGTAAACTTTGTTTCACAAGAAATCCCTTAACACTGATTTGTAACATGTCCAGGCTTCTTCCTTTCAGGATGTTTAACAAGGGCATATCACGTGCTACACCTACATTCTTCCCATTGTTCTGGAAGGTTTGACAGAAAGGGAGAGACTCCTTCTTTCTTTGACTCCTCAGATCAGATAGAGCCATTTTTAATTGTGTGGCGCATACTTGGGCGTTGTTAATTAACTTCTTGTGGCTATATCCACTAGCTCAAACTTTACTATAGTTATTAAAAGCTAGGTGTTCAGATACATTATACCCATCTTTATGTTTCACATGATAATAGAAACTTCTGTAGACCTGTCCATGTTGTCACCATAAGTCATAGACAGAAGTATTGCCCTGTCTGGAAGTGTTCTTCCGCATCATCCGGGCCTGCTCAGCATTCGGGTGAGGTGGAAGCCAAATATTTACTTTACTCTGAAAGCTTCCTCCCATGCACAGAGTAAAGAGTCCTTTGATTCCTCACACTCATTACCAAGGCTTTGGTAGAGTGGGTCATGCGTTTGCTCTGCAGGGACAAATGGTTTCATTGAGTAAGAGATCAGAAATGAGAGACATTAAAGGACAAATTCCAGCCTCATCAGCGCAGGCTGTCAGTGAAGCCTAAAAACCGCCACTCTGTTAAGATCCATTACATATTACGAAATTCCTCAGATCGTAGGTATCGACTGGGTTATGCACTCGACATTGACGTGGAAGAAAAGCTCCTCAAGTGTTTGCTCACTGAGACTGTGGTAATATTTTACAGCAGAAGTGTGTTTCTGTGTGTGTTTACATAAAATGAAACCATGCATGAATAGAGCTACTGTTCAACATGGTCAGCTTCTTTTTGGTTTTTAGTCGAATCGAAAGGTTAGCTTTCAGCTTTGAAGTCACTAAAAGCTGGAAGGAAATGAAGAGGAGGAGTTCTGTGGGTTTAATTGAGTGTTTTAGCGGAACGGGTTTAAAGTCAGGTAAAAGCTAAAAGACAAGGCTTCATTGTTAACTCTGATAAGCATTCTTGAACTTTCTTGGTGTGTTGAATTGCATCATGCTCTTTTCTACTGACCAGTCTAGATGAGCGTGTTTTCTCCAAAGTCTCCTGACAGGACCTGACCGGTTTTATTGCACAATTGTTTTTGTTAGCTGATACTACTGAAAGAAGAGTGTGTAAGTAGAGAATACATAGTCTTCATTATGTCACACCATTAAAAACTTGTGAATCTTTAGAGGGTTCAAAGCTGAGGCAAACCAGAAAAAGCATTTCTTAAAACTTTTGATGATAGTTTTTTATTTTTTTTGTTTCGAACAACAAATTTGTCATGATTATCAAATAGAATCTTACATTTCTTAAAGTGAGGTTAGAAATCAGTATTATATAATCAGTGTTTGTTAATCGATTCTAAATAGTCTACGTCCACATCTCAATGCACCCCTTAGTCCCATCGGTCCTGCCAGCCAACACAAAGGAGACCATAATTTTGAAGTGGAAGAAAAAATGATACATAGTTTTTAATTTTTTCGACTAATAAAACTTAGAAAGGTGTCATATTTATCCCCCTTAACCCTGATACCCGTAATGAAATCCCAAGGCAGCACAGTGCCTACAGAGGTCACCTAATTAAAGAAGCCCACTTGAATGTAATTTCATTTCAGTAGAAATCCAGTTGTTCTATGAAGGTTTCACATAATTGTTGGACAACATTAGTGAACAAACAGCATCATGAAGAACGTCAGGTTGAACATATCTTGGAGCGCTGTTCAATCCATACCCTTTAAACCTACCAACACATGGCCGTCCCCCTCAACTAACAACTGACTGTTGTGGAAGGGTGGCAAGAAGACAGCAATTGCTGAAAAAATGCCCTAAGAAGGTCACTTTGCAGTTGGTAGTGGCAGCATCATGCCATGGGGATGCTTCTCTCAGGGAGGGTCAGTGAAGCTTATCAGATGGCTGGGGCTAAATACAGAACAATACTGAAAGAATACTTGTTAAAAGCTGCAAAAGACTAGGGTGGAAATTTACCTTCAGGACAACAACCCTAACCATGCAGCCAGAGCTGCAGTTAAATGGTTTAGATCAAAGCTTATTCATGTGGTAGAACGACCTATAGGAAGTGGAGACTTAAATCAAGTTGAAAATCTGTAGCGAGACTTAAACGTGATCGTTCATAGTCACTATCTACCCAAACTGTATGGGTTTGAGCTATTTGATTGGAGGAATAGGAAAACAAATTTAGTCCATCTCTCTTTTTTTTTTTTTTAAGCAGCTGGTTCTGCAGAGTATTGAACCCAGTGGGATGAGTACAAATACAATCATTGCTCTTCTGATTTTTATTTGTAAAAATCTTTTTAAACAACCATGTATGATTTTCCTTCTACTTCACCATCATGCTCTACCTTATCCTGGTCTGTTACATAAAATCTCAGTAGAAAAACATTAAAGTTCAATGAGTGTGAATCCTTTAGCAAGGTGCTCTGTGCTGCAGGGAATATATGATGTTTTGTGTGTTACAGTTGTGATAACAACCATTTGGAGCTGTGGCTTTCTTACGATACGTTGGTGATGTCATGCCACAGACTTAAGTCATCACTGAAGCCTCTTATCGCAGAGCAGCACACTCACGCCCTGGGTTCTGATAGCTGCGAAAGTTAAGATTGGTTTCCTCAGAACTTTGACAACATTACAACGCCTCCCCTTCAGAGCATGTTACTCCCTGTTCTCCCATCGTTGGTGTTTCCACAACTTGGAAGATCCAGTGTTTCCAGAGAACATGGAGGCGAGCTGATTTTCTTTTTAAGTATTACAGCGCAGTTGTTCAAGCACTTTTATGACTGCAGTGAATAGCATGTAAAGAACTAGACCTCAAAGATCTGTTCTCACACAGGTGAGGCGCTCTAGAAATGACTTCCTCTTCATCGTGTTTTCTGCTCCTGGCGTCGTCCGTTCCAGAAAAAAGTGGTTCCTGAGAGCCCCTCCACTCCCCCTTACAAGTCAGACTCACAGCTGCATCTCTTTATTGATCCTGTTTTCATTAAACCTCTTTAATTTAAGATTTACGTTAGTATGGGAGGACAGGATTGGCTCGATATTACATCATTCTCTAGAGTTATCTTTTAAAAACATCAGCCCAAGCATGGGGATCAGTCAGATGTTCTCTCTGTTCTCACATTTAAATACAGTGACTCTCGTCTTGGTTTGAACTGCACTGATTGCATCACACCTGCTTCTTGTGTGTAAGACGCTGACATACCACTATAATACAATTTACTGTAGTTTTCTGCCGATACATTATAATGAATTATTCAGAGAGAGGCTTTATACACACAGCACACTCTTGATCAATGCGGAGTGATCTCATATTTGTCATGCTGTAGTTGGTCACAGTGATTAACTATTCTTGTTATACTTACCGTAATGGATTTTAATGGAATATTCTTTCATCTTTAACATGTCCCATGTGTATGATATTACAGTTACATGAGCTTATAGTTGCAGTGTGTAAGAGTAATAAAGATCTATTAAAACTTGAAATGAATTTGTTTTTTTATTGTTGTAGAAAGCTTTTTTTTTTAACGCAGCCAATGGCCCACCCAGACTCTCATAATGCAAAAAGAAGAAACCGAAGACAAGAAGCAGGGGACAGAACAAAGAAAGTAGGCAAATTACTGAAAACTGCATTTAAACTCAAACAAGCTGCCCATCAAACGTTTAAGACCATAGCCCCAAAAAGTCCAAATTTGCACCTAAATCTGGCCTTTATGTCTTTTCTGTCAGACATTCACACTGCTGTGACCTCCTGATGGCACTGGCAAGAAGGCTTTCTGTCTCTGAATGTGGCCGGATCGTTGAGCATCACAAACAAGGCCTCTCGCAATGACCCATTGCTGCCAGTGTTGGATGCAGTCATTTTCTATTTCTTCAAGGATCCTGAGAGTTTTGGGTCAACATTAAGACGCAGACAGATCCTTTAACCAAATTAAGGCCCTTACTGATACTAACTGCAGCCTCATAATTATCAGACGGCATCTGTGAGAGAATGGTTTAAAGAATAAAAACCCTTTCAAAGGCCATTTGTCCTTTCAAAACATAAACTTATTAAACTTTGCAAAGGAGCATCAAAAATGGGACATTGAAAAATAGAAGAAAGTTACATTCTTAGCTAAAAAGACAAAAAGTAATCTGAATGCTCCTGGAGACTTCCAACGTTACTGGCCTGACAAGGAGAATCCCCTAGAGGGGAATTCTGTGCGGCACAGAGGAGGTCAGTCATGATCTGGGACCTTTTTGTTTCCAATAGAACAATGGACCCTCAGGTTTTGCAGAGGCATCCAAACACAGCTGCCTATGTGTTGATGTTGCAGAGATCATTCCATTTTGTCTGAGGATCTTCGTCTGTGAGAGGTGATGACTGGGCCTTTCAACAGGACAATATTACAGTTTACAACAGTTGTCTTTTGGCCCTTTTCCACTAGTCCCTATTCGGCGTGCTTCGGCATGGTTCTACTCGTTTTTTAGCGTTTTGCATTAGTAACAGTTAGGCCTAACTGTTTCTATTTCAGTGCCAGGTTGGATGTGGTTCCAACAGTGCCAAGTCGTACTAAAAACGTGAAGTCAGAAGACTGTCGGTCACATGTGGATGTGTTAACTGAAATGTGGGGGAAAAAACCCATTTTCAGTGGTTTGTTGTCGTGTAAACAGGGCCTCAGTTACAATCCACAGCAGCATTTATATAATGTTTCATTCAGTGAACCAAGTTACTGAAATAACTGAACTTTTCAATAATATTTTGATTTATTGAACATGGCATTTTTAATGAAGTACTAAAAAGTGAGACATATCAGCAATAGTTTTGCCTTTATCTGACTCGGATTTGGATCAGGGACAGAAAAGTCTTGATTGGATCTATATTTAATACCCACTCCAGACAAGACCCCGCCCACGAAGAAAACGTTTAATTTAAACCAGTCAGTGTCAGAACTGGTTATTATGAATGACACCAGGCTTATTCTTTTTATCATTAAACCTGTGTGACTGTACAGGTCCTTCTCAAAATATTAGCATATTGTGATAAAGTTAATTATTTTCCATAATGTCATGATGAAAATTTAACATTCATATATTTTAGATTCATTGCACACTAACTGAAATATTTCAGGTCTTTTATTGTCTTAATACGGATGATTTTGGCATACAGCTCATGAAAACCCAAAATTCCTATCTCACAAAATTAGCATATTTCATCCGACCAATAAAAGAAAAGTGTTTTTAATACAAAAAACGTCAACCTTCAAATAATCATGTACAGTTATGCACTCAATACTTGGTCGGGAATCCTTTGGCAGAAATGACTGCTTCAATGTGGCGTGGCATGGAGGCAATCAGCCTGTGGCACTGCTGAGGTCTTCTGGAGGCCCAGGATGCTTCGATAGCGGCCTTTAGCTCATCCAGAGTGTTGGGTCTTGAGTCTCTCAACGTTCTCTTCACAATATCCCACAGATTCTCTATGGGGTTCAGGTCAGGAGAGTTGGCAGGCCAATTGAGCACAGTGATACCATGGTCAGTAAACCATTTACCAGTGGTTTTGGCACTGTGAGCAGGTGCCAGGTTGTGCTGAAAAATGAAATCTTCATCTCCATAAAGCTTTTCAGCAGATGGAAGCATGAAGTGCTCCAAAATCTCCTGATAGCTAGCTGCATTGACCCTGCCCTTGATAAAACACAGTGGACCAACACCAGTAACTGACACGGCACCCCAGACCATCACTGACTGTGGGTATCTGGAAAAAGTACTTTGGACCACTGAGCAACAGTCCAGTGCTGCTTCTCTGTAGCCCAGGTCAGGCGCTTCTGCCGCTGTTTCTGGTTCAAAAGTGGCTTGACCTGGGGAATGCGGCACCTGTAGCCCATTTCCTGCACACGCCTGTGCACGGTGGCTCTGGATGTTTCTACTCCAGACTCAGTCCACTGCTTCCGCAGGTCCCCCAAGGTCTGGAATCGGCCCTTCTCCACTATCTTCCTCAGGGTCCGGTCACCTCTTCTCGTTGTGCAGCGTTTTCTGCCACACTTTTTCCTTCCCACAGACTTCCCACTGAGGTGCCTTGATACAGCACTCTGGGAACAGCCTATTTGTTTAGAAATTTCTTTCTGTGTCTTACCCTCTTGCTTGAGGGTGTCAATAGTGGCCTTCTGGACAGCAGTCAGGTCGGCAGTCTTACCCATGATTGGGGTTTTGAGTGATGAACCAGGCTGGGAGTTTTAAAGGCCTCAGGACTCTTTTGCAGGTGTTTAGAGTTAACTCGTTGATTCAGATGATTAGATTCATAGCTCGTTTAGAGACCCTTTTAATGATATGCTAATTTTGTGAGATAGGAATTTAGGGTTTTCATGAGCTGTATGCCAAAATCATCCGTATTAAGACAATAAAAGACCTGAAATATTTCAGTTGGTGTGCAATGAATCTAAAATATATGAATGTTAAATTTTCATCATGACATTATGGAAAATAATGAACTTAATCACAATATGCTAATATTTTGAGAAGGACCTGTAGGTTGGTTTGCTGTCACCGGGCTTCTTATTTCACTGTTTAGCTGTGAAAAACAAGCCTACACCTGTTTAAAAGATCTTGATGCTGGTTTCTGTCACAAGATCTTGCAGCACTCAATACCCATATTATTTGTGTTTCTTAAATGGAAGATGGAGGATCATCTTTAGTACATAATGTAAGAACAGGCAATGGTACGTGAAAGACTGGAGCTCACTCAGAGAAATTAAAAGATAAAGAGATTAAGCAAATTTGGCAAAGGGGAGGACCGAATAAACATTTTTAAATGAAAATTGAAGGAAGAACCTTTATTACTTGGCTTCTATTTGATTGGTTATATTTAGTAGAAGCCAGTTAGGTTGCTTTTTATCCTGCATGCTTTTTCTTTTTTCTGATCATCACTGTTCACCAGTTTTACCCCATTTTCTCTCTTTAAACATGGTCAAATGTGTCCTCCCTGCCCTCTTTCTCCCAGTTTGTACCAATTTTCTCTGAAGGTTGTGCAATGTGTGATGATGTGCAATGGGGGAATAAGAATAAACTTTGTACTCTAATGTTTTATTTGGCAACCTTTTAACTTGGATTTGGACATTTATTTGCCACGGCTTCTGTTTTTTATACATTTACATAGTCACATTGTTATGTTCTCTCAAAAAGTTATTTCATATTTCAATAAGACCTGTTATTGATCATTGTACAAATACTCAGTCCAGTGGAGACTCTCTGGTACCCAGCCCATTACTAATATGATATCTCATGGTTCCTGGACCACTCATGAATCCTGGCTTTGTCCTCTTGGAATATGGCCAGGCCATCATGGAAGAATGCATGTGTTGATGGGTAACCTCTAGTGATTCAATAGATCCTGGTGATCAACTGACTGACTTTTTAGGCCTCTTGAAAGTTTCCAACAATGTCTTGACAAATATGGAAAAATACAAGTTGAGGATGAAAAGTTGTTTATTTCTGCTTTCATAATGCGAACAATAATAACTGGAATTTCAGAAAAATAAAGGGCTTTTTTGCAGTGATTGATATTTAGACGATGTCCTTTATCTCTGGTTTACCACATTAGTGACGTTAAGTTTTTGCCCGACTCACCGATCATGTTGGTTTTCCGGTTATTAAGAGATAAATACACTAATTAAAAGTCACCAATGGCCATTCCACGGTTTTTCTGCTCGATACCAGCTCCTAGTTTTCTCTGAGGTCTGACCTGCTGATTCTGATTTTAAAATCCATTTTTTTTCTCAAGGCCTTCAATACATAAGAGGAAACATTCTGAAATGTCTTTGATAGAGGAAGCAGTCTTGAATTTAATAGAAAGGGAAATACTTACAAGATCATCCCAAATAACATCTCAAAGCCTATGACCCTAACATTTAGCAGATTCAAAGAAACAAATTAAACTAAATAGTCATGAAATTTGGGAGGTTTTTGGTCTGTTTTGTTGGGGTTTGTTTTGTTATTGGTATTAGACCTGCAAAAAAAACAGTTGGAAGAAACATTTCGAGTGATTCCCGTCTGGCCTGCTCATTTGAACCCTCTACATGTTAACTTACACTCCCAACCAACTGGAACAACTCAGTATCATGGCACAACATCCATCGCATAACATTTTAATATGATCTCAAAGTTAAGTAACTTGCTGTCAGCTGAAACATTGTTCACTGCAGTCCTTTTCCATTTAGAGGCTTTTATATATTTTAACCCGTTACATTTTTTCAGTTTAGTTTCTTTTGTTCTTTATACAGGTAGAAATCATGTAAATCCACATACTAGAGTCAGATGAGTTCTAAAAGCTTACTGTTTCAGTGTTTTTGTTTTATTTCTCAGTCCTAGCACTCAATATCTGGTTGTTTTTATTAGTTTCCAGTCACAAACACACCCTCATGTTCCTCCACCCCCCTCTTAAAGACCTTCTGTTGGGTTCACTCTGACTAACAATGAGTCACCTGAGTCACTTTCACAGTTGTTGCAGTGAAATGTTCCTGAATCAGTGCTAAGAGGGACCATTAGCCTCACAAATCATGTTTACCGAGGTCAGGCGTCTCTGCTTTGGAAGTGTGGACAACATAAGGAGCTCTAACTGACTCAACTGGGCCTTGTCCATGTCAGCTGATGTGAGGTTGGTCTGTTTGTGTGAGATCAGAGACTGGCTGGCGCCTTCTCGTGGCCAAATATGCAAGCTGCGCCATTTGCTGATTCATTTCCAGGAAATAATTTTCAGTGGGCAGCAGCGTGGGCTTGGCAAAAGGAGGACAACTGTGGAAAAGAATGTCTGCAACAGCTACGGTTCTGGAGGAATCCACTGCAGAGCTAATGAGGTGCCGGAAAGGTGGCAGTAGGAGGAGACTGGGATTTTTCCTGTTAATTAGTGGGATCGTGCTGTCACAGCCCAGATAGTCCTTGCAGGAGATTTTGAGGGGGGCTTGCTGCTTGATTACCTGCCGGGTTGCTGCAGTGGATTGAAATTTCCACATGTGAATGTGTGTGGGTTGTGAGAGTAATGCAGTTAGCCAGCTGAGTGTTTGAGGTCTGAAGATCCGTACAAAGGGAATCTACCTACCTGTTGTGATCTGTTTTGTGGACTGTCTGCGTTTGTCATATAGTAGACAGTTTGCAGGTGTTAACTCTTCTCTTTCTCCTCTTTTTTCATGTTTTTCACATCTTCCAGGAGCGCTTTGCTGAAATCTTTGGGGGCAACGCAGCAGCTGAGAGCAGAAGGTCTCAGGAGAACTTCAAGAACTGGGTGCTGCTGGGGATGGGCGTGGTGACCGCCTTTATAGCTGGTTCGATCTTCGCCCAGAAACGGCTGTGAGCCGCCTCCACTCCTTTATCCCGTCAACTCCACCATCCGTTCACTACGCTCGATGTTGATTAAAGGTTCTGTTTGTCTCATCAGAACTGCTGAAGATGTTTACTTGTGTATCCTACAGCAGACTGAGAAACCTTCAAATGTTGCTGGAAGACAAAAGGAAAGTTTTAGTATTCTTGTGTTCATCTTTTTCTGTCTTGCTACGACTTTGTGGTTCTACAAAGACTGACATGTTGTTTTCATTCACTGAGCCATTAGTTCTGTTTTTATTTCCACATTCCTTTTTTTCCTTCTATCTTTTTTGCTGTCCAGATTTATTAAAGATCTTATTTTCGTTTTTATTTTGGAATGTTTGAATTAGTTTTAACAAATTATTGTCTGCCATTCTGCTCCTCTAAAACAGCTGAAACTGCTTTTAGTTGTACAGTTACACTGAAACATGTCACATCCAGAGTCAGTGTGTTGTTGGAGTGTCCTGAAGCCTGTTTTGTTGCCCTCTGTGCCATATGGAAAGTGAAACCCCGCAAAGCACCTTGGTAGTTCCAAATTCCTCTCCGCTCTCCCGATCCCTAACACTTAACATCATCTGTCCACATGCAGTTTAAAGGAAAAGCATCGGTGGATCTTGCCGTTTATGTTGACCTCATGATTGTCACGGCAATTTGTTTGACAACTTGACCGGATCTGTTCAACCGTTGCTCCATGTTTGCTGCATGGTAGCTGAAGGATGCAGAAAATACTGTAGCAACAAAACTTCTTTTTAAAGCTTGAGAGGACCGCTGTGAGTCATTCAGACACAGACATTTTAAAAGTATCCATGAAGTAAACATGAAGCGGGTTACAGCACCTCGCAAAAGTACTCTTAGACTCTGTCACATTACAATCACATACCTCATTTATGCACCCCTACATAAAACCCTCAGTGGGGTTTTATGTAGGGGTGCACTGAATGCAGTTTTCCGGCCAATTACTGATGTTTAAAAGGCCTGACCTGCCGATTTTGGCCGATACAGATTTTTTTTTTATAACTGACACTGTCGGGTGTTATTAGGTCACAATACACCTTCAAAGTTCCAATTTTATTTTATTGAGAAACATTATTAAAAAACAACACGACCCATGAAACAATACAAACTGGTTTTAACTGCATGAGGTAATACTCATTGCAGTTCCTTTAGTCTTTCATTTTTCACATTTCAAAACTAAACAAAACTTGCACAATAGGTTAGACAAGTAGATAAGATTGGTTTCATATGAAAGTAGCGGCCAATCAAGATCTCCAAAAATCGGCGCACCTCTAGTTTAAATGTGATGGACGTTCTTTACAAGTAAAAACCTGAATTCTTTTTTTAATTCGGCTTTCCTGAGTCAGTGCTGCACATTACCGGTGGAAAACGGCCCAGGCTCAGTCAGACTGGATGGAGAGTGTCTGAACAGCTGTGTTCAATTTCTAACAGATTCTACGTTTAATTTAAGTCCTCAGCAATCATTCATTTGCTTACTACATGAAACAGATTAAACCAATCATGGCTGACTTAACTAACATGGTGAGATACTGTAGGGGTCCAGAGCGTTAACTGGTGCTGTAACTATAAACGAATGCTTCATATTCGTCTATTTGTTGCGGCTAATTAAAGGATTGCCTTGGACATTGACCCTAAATGCCAACCATCTATCTGTAGCCGGTTCTACAAGAAGAGCTGTACTCGTGAAAGGAACTTGAACAAATACTTCTTAGCCTTATTCGTGTCTGTTTACAGTCACTTCATTGTGATGGCTTGTGTGAGGTTGTAACAGTGACCAGATTCAGCTTTTTACATGTGAGGATTTCCAGTGCAGACAGAGATAGTGTTTGTGTCCATAGCTGCTTAGAAAAAACACAGCGATGAAGATGAAGTCCTGCAATCTTATCCTGATCATTTGGTGCAGTTTTTACTCGGACCTTTCAGCGGCTGCTTGTGTTTTTGTCTCATTACTCAGACCTGACACTTATCAGCATCTTACTTCATGTTAATATCAGTAGATGTTTTACAGCCTTCAGGAGATTTATGTAGCAAACTAACAAAAGCAGCTGTTCTCGTTGAAGGCAGCTCTGCATCAAACCTTCGTGTTTAACTTGATGTCTCGTCTCATGTGTTAGATGACTTGTCAGCGGCTGCAGGACCATGAAACTAGACACCCAAACCTCCAAGTTATCCATGAATCGTTTTCACAGTCCGCCATCCTCCCCCTTGTCTTCCTCCGTCCTCCCCTGACACCTAGGATCTGTCAAATCTCCAGCCGTCTCTCCTCCTCCTCTTCTTCCGTGGGTCCCACGGCTGTCACTGCAGCTACTCACGTGTGTCACTCACAGCTGGCCCACCTGCTGCCTCCCTCACACACACCAGTGAGGGGGGAGAGGAGACCTCTGCTTTCTTTCTGAACATCCCCCCATCTTTAATTTAGAGCATGCAGTCAGTTTTCACTCGCAAACTTTCACTTTAGCAGTCTGTTTTGGTTTTATGTTGAGCACTGAGATGGTGCTCCATCTCCAGTTCCAGAATCTTCAGGCTGCTTCAGAGTTGGATCGCCTTCCAGATGCTGCTTTCAGTTAAGGTCTGTGTGCGCTTGTGTGTCGGTGCCGTTTTCTCATCTGAACCTTAAATTCATACATTGTGCACCGCAGTAAAATAGATCGAGTTCAAGAATTCAAGTAAAACCATCTAGGTTTAATTCATCATCTACTTTCCACATCTCAGATCTTCTCATTCCTCTGTTTTTCCTACATCTTCACCTAATCCACACGTCACATATGGATTTATTTCTCCATAATCCTGATCGTTACCTCTGAATCAAATATCTCTCTAAATCAATAAAACAATTGACTCGATATTGATGTTAGAAATGCTTGTATCTCGAGTATCCTATTAACCAGGGTCTGCTGTCATACATTCCAGTACAATATATTTATATAGCTATTTTTCTAGTGTGTGCTCCTTTTAGCTGCTCACAGTTTTCTCTGCTGTCTCGGCCCCAATTTAGATATCTGTGTATGTGTGTGTGTGAGCGTGCGGACGCATGGTGTTTCTGTCAGGCAACCTGTTTCTGAAGGAGGCACATATGAAGGAAGTGTGACAGCACTGGCACGACCCTATACATACATCTATAAATATGCTTGTTATTTAAATTGATTAGAATAGTAAGTTAGCTTAGTGACATATTTAAGTAAAGAGCAGAACTGATGGCTTTTTAAAACTAATTTATATTTGATGTAAAAAGCAGATTTGTGCCCCTTCAAATGGCCTTATACTCCATCTTTGCATCGATGTGTGTTGTCACCTGTCGGTTCTTTTTCTTTTCTTTTGTTTAAGGGTTTTTCCAACGCTACTGGACAGGAACATACAGATAAGTGAGACTGATATTTGGCTCTCTTTGATGTTGGGTAAACAAGCCAAACAAACAAAAAAAAAAATCATATTTCTGTCCAATCGTCTCTTAGTATGTCTTTAGAATGCCATTGTAAACTTTGAGATGACACTGAACCCAATAAAACAATGTTTAACGGTATCCTGAGTTTTTCTGGTCTTTTTTTCTAAGTCTTGATGAACGAGAAGCTTCGTAATCCACACACACGGCATCACAGCAATGGCTTTAAGCAGGGGAAACACATGAGTTTTTTTTCTCACTGTCTGACTTTAAATCAGAAGAAACATTTCCTGTTTTAGCTCAGTTAGGATTACCAACATTAGACGTGCTAAATGACAGGATAACGAGGAAGAGTTTTTGGAGTGTTTTTCTTTTTTTGTCTACTGTCTTGACATTTCAATTCTCACAACAGTTTGCTGGATTTTTAGCCCATTCGTCCTGACAGGACAACTTTAACTGAGTCAGGTTTCTAGGCTGGCACCAGGACACCCTAGGCAGGAGGTTGATGATCGACTTTGTTGTCGTATCATCAGACCTTCGGCCGCATGTTTTAGACACTCGGGTGAAGAGAGGGGCTGAGCTGTCCACTGATCATCACCTGGTGGTGAGTTGGATCCGCTGGAGGAGGAGAAAGCCGGACAGACTTGGCAGGCCCAAGCGCATAGTGAGGGTCTGCTGGGAACGCCTGGCAGAGCCCTCGGCCAGGGATGTAGTTAACTCCCACCTCCGGGAGAGCTTCGACCAGATCCCGGGGGATGTTGGAGACATAGAGTCCGAGTGGACCATGTTCTCCGCATCTGTTGTCGATGCTGCTGCCCGTAGCTGTGGCCGTAAGGTTTGCGGTGCCTGTCGCGGCGGCAATCCCAGAACCCGGTGGTGGACACCGGCAGTAAGGGATGCTGTTAAGCTGAAGAAGGAGTCCTATCGGCTGTGGTTGGCTTGTGGGACTCCTGAGGCGGCTGACGGGTACCGTGAGGCCAAGCGTGCTGCGGCCCGGGCTGTGGCAGAGGCAAAAACTCGGGCCTGGGAGGAGTTTGGTGAGGCCATGGAGAAGGACTACCGGTTGGCCTCGAAGCGATTCTGGCAAACCGTCCGTCGCCTCAGGAGGGGGAAGCAGTGCTTCGCCAACACTGTTTATAGTGGGGGCGGGAGACTGCTGACCTCGACTGAGGACATTATCGGGCGGTGGAAGGAGTACTTCGAGGATCTCCTCAATTCTGCCATCACGCATTCCGTGGTGGAAACAGAGGCTGGGGACTCTGTGTTGGATTCTTTCATCACCCAGGCTGAAGTCACCGAGGTGGTTAAAAAGCTCCGCGGTGGCAAGGCTTCGGGGGTGGATGAGATCCGCCCTGAGTACCTCAAGTCTCTGGATGTTGTAGGGCTGTCATGGTTGACACGTCTCTTCAACATTGCGTGGCGGTCGGGGACAGTGCCTCTGGACTGGCAGACTGGGGTGGTGGTCCCCCTTCATAAGAAGGGGGACCGGAGGGTGTGTTCCAACTACAGGGGGATCACACTCCTCAGCCTCCCTGGTAAGGCCTACGCCAGGGTATTGAAGAGGAGAGTCCGACCGATAGTCGAACCTCGGCTTCAGGAGGAGCAGTGTGGTTTTCGTCCCGGCCGTGGAACACTGGACCAGCTCTATACCCTCTACAGGGTGCTCGAGGGTTCATGGGAGTTTGCCCAACCGGTTCACATGTGTTTTGTGGACCTGGAGAAGGCATTCGACTGTGTCCCTCGTGATGCCCTGTGGGGGGTGCTCCAGGAGTATGGAATCGGGGGCCCTTTACTAGGGGCCATCCGGTCCCTGTACGAGCGGAGCAGGAGTTTGGTCCGCATTGCCGGCACTAAGTCGGACCTGTTCCCAGTGCATGTTGGACTCCGGCAGGGCTGCCCTTTGTCACCGGTCCTGTTCATAACTTTTATGGACAGGATTTCTAGACGGAGCCAAGGGCCGGAGGGGGTCGGGTTTGGGGACCAGTGGATTTCGTCTCTTCTTTTTGCAGATGACGTGGTCCTGCTGGCCCCCTCTAGCCAAGACCTACAGCATGCGCTGTGGCGGTTCGCAGCAGAGTGTGAAGCGGCTGGGATGAGGATCAGCTCCTCCAAGTCCGAGGCCATGGTACTTGACCGGAAAAGGGTGGTTTGTCCTCTTCAGGTTGGAGGGGAGTTCCTGACTCAAGTGGAGGAGTTTAAGTATCTCAGGGTCTTGTTCACAAATGAGGGAAGAATGGAGCGGGAGATCGACAGACGGATTGGTGCGGCTGCCACAGTAATGGGGGCGCTGTGCCGGTCCGTTGTGGTGAAGAGAGAGCTGAGCCGAAAAGCAAAGCTCTCAATTTACTGGTCGGTCTACGTTCCTACCCTCACCTATGGCCATGAACTTTGGGTCATGACCGAAAGAACGAGATCTCGGATACAAGCGGCTGAAATGAGCTTCCTCCGTAGGGTGGCCGGGCACTCCCTTAGAGATAGGGTGAGGATCTCGGCCATCCAGGAGGGGCTCGGAGTAGAGCCGCTGCTCCTCCACATCGAGAGGAGCCAGTTGAGGTGGCTCGGGCATCTATACCGGATGCCTCCTGGACGCCTTCCTCGGGAGGTGTTCCAGGCACGGCCCACCGGGAGGAGGCCCGGGGGACGGCCCAGGACACGCTGGAGGGACTATGTCTCTCGGCTGGCCTGGGAACGCCTTGGGCTCCCCCTGGAGGAACTAGAGGAGGTGTCTGGAGAGAGGGACGTCTGGGCGTCTCTGTTGAGTCTGCTGCCCCTGCGACCCGGTCCCGGATAAGCAGAAGACGACGAGTACGAGGTTTCTAGGCTGCCTTTTTAACTCTGGACGATGTGATGGACACTCCAAAACACTGAAAGGTTCTCAATTAGGAAGACCCATTTGTGCCCAAGTTTTACCTTCCTGGCTTATGTCTTCAGCATTTACATATTGTTCTTTCCTTATGCCATTTATTTTGTGAAGTGTACAAGTTCCTCCTGTGGAGAAACATCCACACAGCCTGATGCTGCAACCGCCATACCTCTCCCTTTGACTTCCTAATGATGGTCGTTATGGCCAAACAATAAAATTTTAGATTCATCAGACCACAGGTCATGTTTTTAAGATTAAGGTCTTTGTACCTGGGTGCATTTTTAAAGTCAGCTTTGGTTGACAGATGACTCGTCTCTCAGTGGATAATGAAACCCCACAACCAGGTTTAGCTCCACATCTCTTCTGCTAAGTCTGGCTGAGTTTCCAATTAAGTCACACAAGGAGGCTGTGGGTTTTATGTCTTGGCTTAAAATAAATCCACAAGTATGTCTGCATTTACCTCAAATATGAATAAACAGAAGGGTAGAAACCATAACATCATCATCTGGGCTTCCCTAATTATTTAAAGGCATAGAAATGGAAAGTATCCAAAAGATTTCTCTGTCATTATTCTGACATTTGGTAAATAAGCATAATTTGGTAATCCTAGCTAACCTAAATCAAGAAAAATCAAACATGTCTGTGAGAGCAAGTACAAAGAAAGGTCAGGCATGAAGTAATGATGATTTTCAAATTTCAGTCCAGTGTCGTTCTGAGCCTCAAGCAGTTTCTGAATGTTCTTACCCCGTGTCAGATTTTCGCAAATAAAAGCCTCATAAAGTCCAGTCAACAGAAACACAATCACAGCTTGCAGCAAAAAGAGATAATATGTGGATTTTCCTCTTCAGTGATAGAGTTCAAGAGTTAAATCAAAGTTCTTTTATCATTTATTTGAAAGATATTAGGCATGGACATGTTCCCCTAGAAAAAAAATACCTCATTTACTTTGTTCTTCAACCTCTGACACATTTTTCACTCAAGTCTTCAGAAAGAAGCACCTCCACTCATTCCTGTAAAACTTGTCGCTACATTATTTCCAAAGAGTTTCAATAAAGCCATCCCGCCCAGAAGGTGTGGGCATGTTTTGTAGAATTGCTCTATGACAGACAGGATACTTATTTCTATTACAACGTTAGAATTTGGAACACAATGGTAACACTGTAATGACACATCATGTTTATTTTGTAACATTAATAGTTTCCAGAATAGACTTCTCCCTTTGAAGAAGAGGATAAAGTAGTAGCAGACTGGTTCCTTTCAGTGCCAGATGGTCCTGCCTCCTGGATGTAAAAATACAGATAATAAATTATTTCCTACTGTACACAAAAAATAACAAAATAACATACAAAAGCAATAATGTAATTCTGTAACAGTAAAGTAGTATTGGTAAAGTGCCAATGATGTAATAGCAATATAACAAGCTATTCCAGAAACCAGTTCCAGAAACAAACCTGGTATTCCCAGGGGGATTGGGGGGCCAGTACAACCGGTTACACAAATACCGACCCTCCACACAACAGTAGTTACACACGTAAAAAACGGTAAATCATTGTTGAAATAGCTGACATGTAATGTAAAGTTGCTAGAAATAAAAAGTAAAACTATAACTTACTAGTGAACTGGGTCCCGAAGACGTTTCTCATCTTCATCCACTTCAAAATCCTCGCTGCTGTCCGAAGAATCTTCTACTTCGAGGTCACCGCCCTGCTTGTTTCCAAGGCTGCCAAATTGTTTGTTTACACCTAATGTTCGAAATCCACGGAAAAAACACATAACAAGCTAAGCGAAAGTTACTCCCAGATTTATTACCTCGGGAATTATCATATGACCGGAAAAGGTCATACGACGACGTGCAATACGTCCCGCAAAGGTGGGATTCCCTACTTTCCATTGATACCAATAAAGACAGGGTGGGGAAAAAGCATATGTGTTTCCTGTAGCATCCTATGTGTAGATTCACATATTCCTGAAGGACCCCTAAGCATCATCTTGTGTGTTTAAATTGCTGTAAAACCTTAAGTATTTGTGAAAAACAAATTTGACAGCTTGTTTCATCAACATTAAAACATCATCCTCTGAGGTTTTTGAGAAAAAAAACACTGTGTTTGACCTACTTTTACTGGGCGTGGTTCTGCTCATATCGGTACCGGTATACTCGGGCATAAGGATGTCGTCGTCTAGAGGATGGCTCAAACAACAAATTTGTCTTTAAAGGCCTTACCTTCTTTCATGCCACAAACTTGGTGTAAGGTTTGAGAAAGTTTTATGCTCAGACAAGAAAAAAATGAATATAATGGCTTCCAACATTATTGGCATGGAAAGGAGATTCCACTGGAGATGTTTTGCCACAGCCGAAGATCTGACCGCTTTTACCTTCAGTGGAACCATAGAGCTTCAGGTTGTGAAGGGGCTTCGAAATGCAACTGGTGATGCGGAGATGTTGCAGAGAGTATCCTTCTTGACTGAGTGGAGTAACGAGTGGGTCTTTCAACAGAAAAAATATTTCAGATAAAAAAATAAAAACTCCCGAAGAGGTAACCAAAGAAACAAAGCAGTTTCACTTTATTAAGAAATAGAACGTGGAAATAAAATATCAGCAAAATTAGAAGCAGTTCAAGAGAACTGCAGCTTAAGGGACAAAGGTTGCCCTCTTCCTCTGGATCCTGCAGGTTGGATGGTGAAACCTCCTAGCAGATGTCCATCTTTTGGGCCATTCTACATGTTTAATCCTTTTAAAAACTATTTGGGCATGGATGGTAGAACAGCAGTGCTTGCATCTTGGGCCCAGACTGTAAACAATGAAATAACAGTCAGAGTAAACTCAGAATTACTAGTTTTACTGTTAATTGTTAAGGTTGTAGTTTCTGCGCACATAATGCATCACTTAGCCTTGATGGGTTGGGTTATAAGCAATTTCACTGAATAAAATGACAAAATGTAAAAAAAATAAAAGTTATTAACAAAGCTAGAAGGTAATTTTTAGTTCAGAAAAGAAAAATCCCATCAATCCCTCTCTTTACAGTTTTGGTTTGGCTCCATATATCAAAACAAGATAAACAGAGTTATAAGAAGGCTTTATTATAATTATGTTATGGCCACAGTAATAAATTGCCAGAAGCCCTCAGTAGCTGTAGAGGAGGCAGAGTGGGGAGACGGAGATAAAACAGAATGAAGTCAGAACTCTGTGGCATCCCAGGCTCTATCCAGACATTCCTTTCATTTCCACTGGCCCTTTTCGTAGTCCCACTTGGCAGAGAAGCCCTGCACAGGGTTGACCCTCATGTCCAACATCCTCTGGAGCTGCATGGCCTGCCAGTCCTCATCATTGGTCCTGGGATGCGGAGGGTAGACTGGAGAAAACAAAAGATTGTAATCCACTTCAAGGGACCAAACACTCCTTTTATTGTCAGACCTGAAAAGAGTGAAAGCTTTTTACCGTAAATTCTCTGCCACCAGACCACCAGACCAGTGAAGCCCAGAAAGAAGAAGATGCCACCCACTACAGTTTTCCACTCTCCTTTAGGCTCCTTCATCTCTGCATAGGTCTGGTAGAACATGAGACGATACACTGGAGGGAAGGAGAAAGGACAGGGTGAGGCATGTATGGAAATCAGGAGGAATTTTCTAGCATCATGACTGTCTACCTTCATGTTTTACATTATTATAAACTATTTAAAAAGAAACAATATAAACACCAAGAAAGGAAAAAGTTTGACAACTTAAATGAGAAATCGTTAAATGGACAGAATTTATATAGCAATTTTCTAGTCATATCAACCATTCACAGCGCTTTGCACTAGAGCCACATTCACCCAATCACACTCACTAAGGTGAACAAAGTCATACACCCATACACAGATCTGTTGGCAACTTGGACCTAAGTGCCCTGCCCAGGGGCACATCTGGTGAGAGGAGGGAGCTGGGATCGAACCCACAACTTTCAGATTGCAAGATGACTACTCCTCTCACTGAGTCACAGACGCCCCTCACTTCAGTGTTTTCCAAGGGTTTTAATGGTTCTTTCAGTGCCTTTCAAAAGTTTTTACATCCGTTTACATTTTCCACATTTTGTCACGTTACAACTACAAACTTCAATGAATTTAACCAGGATTTTATGTGATGGAATTAACACAAAGTGGTACATATTAAACTAAAGTCTAAAAATGTGACACGCATTTGTATTCAGCCATCTTTACTTTTACACCCCCAAATAAAATTCATTGCATCCAGTTGATTTCAGAAGTCACCTAACTATTAAACAGTGTCAACCTGTGTGTATCTAAATCTGAGATTAAACCCAGTTGTTCTGTAAAGGCCTCAAAGGTTTGCTAGTAAACATTAGGGAACAAAGAGCATCATAAAGACCAAGAAACACAGCTAACAGGTCAGGGATAAAGTTCTGCAGATGCTGAACTCAGGTTTAGGTTATAAAACATTAACTAAAATTCTGAACATCTGACAGAGCTTTGATTAACTAAAAAGGAGAAGAGTTTACTTACCAAGACATATCCAAACTCCTTAACTAACAGGCCGGGCAAGGAGAGTATTAATCAGAAGCAGCCAAGAGGCCCATGGAAACTCAGGAGGAGATGCAAACTTCCACAGCTCAGGTGGGACAATCTGTTAACACGATAACGATTAAAGGTGTACTCCACAAATGTAGTCTTTATGGAACAATGGTGGGAAGACAGTCTTCAGAATTTCCATTTGCTATTTGCTACAATCTATGTGGGAGACTCAGCAAACATGTAGAAGAAGGTGGTCTGGTCAGGGGAGACCAGACATTTTGTACTACATCCAAAAATGCCACTCATGGTGGAAAACCATGCAATCAACCTTAACACACTATCCCCAAGGTGAAATATGGTGGTGGCAGATCATGCTGCGGGAATGCTTTTCTTCAGCAGGGACAGGAAAGCTGGTCAGAGCTGATGGAAAGATGGATGCAGAGGTCCTCCATACAGCAGGACAACAGGACTGGTTTAGATCAAAGCATATTTATTTAGAATGGCCAAGTCAAAGTCCAATCCTAAATCCAAAACTGGATCTGTGCCAAAAGTTAAGCAAATGCATTGCACCTTTTTCAGATTTGTTTTGTAAAAACCATGTAAATCATCACAGAAGTGGGTAACGCTGCAAAATATGAAAAATATATCTGAGGGTGTAAACACTTCTATGAATCACTAAAGAAGTAGAGAGGAATTCAGATGGTCCATTCAAGGCGCAAATGTCTGGAGTTCGATACAATTCTGCACACTCTGCTTGTTTGGAGCCAGACTTTCTTCAGGAACAAAGTGTGAAAAGTAATGTTGGTTTAAACCTACAACACAGCTCTGTATAGCAAGGTATTTTACCAGTGTGATGATGTAAAGGTTTCTATTTTCTGTTTAATTTCTGACTAATTTCAGTTCACCAGTCAAAATTTTCCTTGACTAATTTATTACTGTGACACATCAAAGTAAAACCACTTTTAGTACCCTGTCATAATAATACAGTACCAGGTTGAGTCGAGTTTATCTTGAAATGCAATTAAAACTAGTGATGCTGACTAGAAATTCAAAATAACAATAAATATGAATAGAGGAAATGAAACCAGAATAACCTTTATAATGTGCTCTGATGTCTGTCTATGATGTCGGTATCCAGATTCCCCGGTGGGGAGGTTATATCTGACTAGAGCTACTGATATTGGGTGCACTGGGTGCCTTGTTTGGCTAATTCTCACCAGAGGAGGAATATTGTAACATTTCAGACTGAGAAATGGGAGAAACTTACAGGTGATCTTCTCCTCATTGGTCAGCTGACTCCAGGGTCCCTTCTCCTTCTGCTTCAGGCTCTTGTCAGCATCACTCAGGATATCAATGTAGGGTTTGTCAGGCAGAGGGGTGTCCAGCCGGTCGTAGTACAAAGGCCGAGACATGTCCACTGTCTCTACCACCTCTGGAAGGACAGGAGAAAAATGACTAGGATTATAATAGGATGGTAATATGTTCAATATGGTGCAGCAGTGCCATCTGCTGGTTTTACAGACATACATCTCCTCATTTATATTTTTTAATGTAAATATTATTGCCCTGAAGGGCCAGTTGTCAGGCATATGACCTTACATTTATTAAAAAAATAAACTAAAAGAAACGAAATGTTCCTCTAAGCATTGTTTTTTATTTGATTTATTATTGATAAGACACATTTCTCTAATCTAAAGCTGTCTTCTGTTAACAAGGAGTCTTTAATAAAAGAGTTGCTCTTTGTATTTAGACAGAAAGTTGTCAATTAAATACCTGTTCATGGATCAGTTGGAAAACCCTTATGTGTTTTATTTATTTTCAATCTCTACAGAAGAATTTCCTCTGATTAGGTGGTTGTTTAATTGAAACATTTGCTTTTTATGGTCTGTAGGATTCTTTTAACAGGGTTCTGTATTTCAATTTATCACAACAGCTTCAGTTAAGCGCATTGGGTGCTTTAGTGGGACATGAACCTGGAATGAAGGAACAAATAGGTGAAACCCATCCGAGGTTGATGTATTTAATGTGAAGTAATCTCATGAATACTCACTGGGTTGCTTGTTAATCCATGGTGAGAATCAGGATCTTCTATCAGATACTCAAAGGGTTATAAGTCATGTGTTATTTGAGGATTACATGAATTCTAGCCTTATTTTAAAGTGTTCCCCCACAAACAGTCAGTAAAACATAAAGAACAGAAATCATTCACAGCAGCTCTACATTTTGGTCCAGAATTAGGTCCAACATGTGAACATGTGCTAGTTTACAACTAAAACACTGCAAAACAAAGCTCTCATTGAAAACCAACAGAATACTCTTAGTTATATTTGTACCATGACTCTGCTGGCTCTTCATCCTCACTCTGCTGCTGGTGGTCAGGGCTGCGATGGGACTCCTGGCCAGAAGACTTCCCAGGCGACCTGAGGTCAGGCGCAGCATCTGGAAGCAGATGGGTGAATGTGTTTATATACATACACTACAGACCAAAAGTTTGGACACACCTTCTCATTCAAAGAGTTTTCTTTATTTTCATGACTATGAATATTGTAGCTTCACACTGAAGGCATCAAAACTATGAATGAACACATGTGGAATTATATACTGAACAAAAAAGTATGAAACAACTTAAAATATGTCTTATATTCTAGGTTCATCAAAGTAGCCACCTTTTGCTTTGATTACTGCTCCGCACACTCTTGGCATTCTGTTGATGAGCTTCAAGAGGTAGTCACCTGAAATGGTTTTCCAACAGTCTTGAAGGAGTTCCCAGAGATGCTTAGCACTTGTTGGCCCTTTTCCCTTCACTCTGAGGTCCAGCTCACCCCAAACCATCTCGATTGGGTTCAGGTCCGGTGACTGTGGAGGCCAGGTCATCTGGCGCAGCACCCCATCACTCTACTTCTTGGTCAAATAGCCCTTACACAGCCTGGAGGTGTGTTTGGGGTTATTGTCCTGTTAGAAAAATGCATTATGGTCCAACTAAACGCAAACCGGATGGAATAGCATGCTGCTGCAAGATGCTGTGGTAGCCATGCTGGTTCAGTATGCCTTCAGTTTTGAATAAATCCCCAACAGTGTCACCAGCAAAGCACCCCCACACCATCACACCTCCTCCTCCATGCTTCACGGTTGGAACCAGGCATGTAGAGTCCATCCGTTCACCTCTTCTGCGCCGCACAAAGACACGGTGGTTGGAACCAAAGATCTCAAACTTGGACTCATCAGACTAAAGCACAGATTTCCACTGGTCTAATGTCCATTCCTTGTGTTCTTTAGCCCAAACAAGTCTCTTCTGCTTGTTGCCTGTCCTCAGCAGTGGTTTCCTAGCAGCTATTTTACCATGAAGGCCTGATTCACACAGTCTCCTCTTAACAGTTGTTCTAGAGATGTGTCTGCTGCTAGAACTCTGTGTGGCATTGACCTGTTCTCTAATCTGAGCTGCTGTTAACCTGCGATTTCTGAGGCTGGTGACTCGGATGAACTTATCGTCCGCAGCAGAGGTGACTCTTGGTCTTTCTTTCTTGGGGCGGTCCTCATGTGAGCCAGTTTCTTTGTAGCGCTTGATGGTTTTTGCGACTGCACTTGGGGACACTTTCAAAGTTTTCCCAGTTGTTCGGACTGACTGACCTTCATTTCTTAAAGTAATGATGGCCACTCGTTTTTCTTTACTTAGCTGCTTTTTTCTTGCCATAATACAAATTCTAACAGTCTATTCAGTAGGACTATCAGCTGTGTACTCTATCCACCTCCTGCACAACACAACTGATGGTCCCAACTCTATTTATAAGGTTTGAAATCCCTCTTATTAAACTTGACAGGGCACACATGTGAAGTGAAAACCATTTCAGGTGACTACCTCTTGAAGCTCATCAACAGAATGCCAAGAGTGTGCGAAGCAGTAATCAAAGCAAAACTACTACTACTTTGAAGAACCTAGAATATAAGACATATTTTCAGTTGTTTCACACTTTTTTGTTCAGTATATAATTCCACATGTGTTAATTCATAGTTCTGATGCCTTCAGTGTGAAGCTGCAATATTCATAGTCATGAAAATAAAGAAAACTCTTTGAATGAGAAGGTGTGTCCAAACTTTTGGGCTGTACTGTATATGTATATATGCATTATCTGCTTTTCAAAATGTTTTTTATTAGATATTTTGAGTCTTTTACAGAGATAGCATCCGGAATCAGTTGTTCCTTCAATGGACAAACACTGATGAAGCAGCCTAAAATGGCTGTCAAATTCTCTTGTATGGCCTGACTTTAAATTATCTTTTGAAAACTACACAGAAGGAACCACACACCTCCTTGTTTGAACCAAAATTAGTTTATTTGTAAAGCAAATTAAAAACCTTGCAAGTTGGACCAAATCATTGTACAGTTAAGGTAATTAGAAACCAAAAAAACAAGAGGATAAAAATGACAAAATAGGAATAAAATCAATTCAGTTTTATTTATATAGCGCCATTTCACAACACGTTGTCTGAAGGCATTTTACAAAGTCAATCCGATTAATTCATACAGATTTCAAGGTGGGTACATCTAAAAATTATTTAATAAAAATAAAACAACCTAAAAAAATGTAAATATAAAATCGGTCAACATTAGGTTACTAAGTTTTTACTGAAATAAAATTGGGAACCTTTTTTTTGATTGAGTGATTATTATTATTATTTTTATTCAGTCAGTCATTTTCTATCGCTTATTCCATAGTGGGTCACAGGGGAGCTGGTGCCTATCTCCAGCAGTCTATGGGCAAGAGGCGGGGTACACCCTGGACAGGTCGCCAGTCCATCACAGGGCAACACACATACAACCACACACACTCATTCATACACCTAAGGGCAATTTAGAGAGACCAATTAACCTAACAGGCATGTCTTTGGAATGTGGGAGGAAGCTGGAGTACCCGGTGAGAACCCACGCATGCACAGTGAGAACATGCAAACTCCATGCAGAAAGACCCCTGGCCAGGAATCAAACCCAGGACCTTCTTGCTGCAAGGCAACAGTGCTACCAACTGCGCCACCGTGCAGCCCAATGTTGTTATTATTATTATTATTATCATTATTATTATTATTTGAATGAAATATATTTAGTTTCATCTGTGCAACCAGGACCAGGTAGCTTTAATAAAGAAGATAGTAGAAAACTGTGGAAAAAAAGCCATAAACATCCTTAGATAGTTTTGTTTTGTGTTTTTTATAATTTCCATCACCTCCTTGACTACAGCAGCACAGTTACCTTCCTGTTCACAGGAAGTCATGAAAGCTCCTGTTTATGCTCCTCATTTCATTCCCCAACCATATGTCTTGTGTTTCAGGTAATTTAAAACTTTCCATATATTTAAATTAGATTTTTTCCTTTGCCTTTTGCCAGAGCAGCTATAGATTAAAGTTAGAGATTTTATCCTGCATGTTTTTTAAATTAGCCCTTATACTTATTGAACTTTGCTAATACATTTCACAGCACCTGTAAAACAGCACCTATTATTTTTTATATTTTACTACATTGGTATTTCTTATAATTACATATTTTTGTATTAAGGTGAACTAAAGCAACTTGTTAAGCAGAAAGTATGATTTTATTCTCTTAGAAAATCAGTAACCACTACCTGCGGTTAACTCAGGCAGAAAGTTAAACTCTACATTTATACTTTTGTACACACATAAAGTACATTTACTACATTTATGATGAACAACTTCTCTACATATGTGTTGGGTATTATTAATTAATGCTATAATCTGGTATAGATTTAAGTTGTTGTCTCTTTAAATATCTAAGCTTTGGTATGCCATGTTGTTATTTACAACAGTGAAGCAGACCATCGCACTAAGAGCTTCAGAACCGTATACTGGCAAAAAACCAAATCCCTTTTTTAGCCCATCTAGCTCTCGCTGTCTACTGCTGTTAATCACACATGACCCTGTAATCTACAACCCAAAGGCACTTGGTAAAATGTATTCCATATATTTGATGTTTGAATGTTTTAGATTTGATCTGTGTGAGTTCTTCCAGAATCACAATTTTTCCTTGACACTGGATGGAAAAAAGAGGATGGCTTTGAAGTCGCTGTGATGTTCACCAGGGACTTTCAGTAGAGGTACAGATCTGTGTTTGTGTGCATTATCTCATGCAACACTCCAGATGCTGTTCCCTTCACTGTTTGGACTATTCCAACCATTACTAACACTGTTCTACCTCTAAATGTCATCCCAGTCTTCTACTAAGTATTTCTCATAGACTTAAATGACACTGAGTTGAACTGATTTGATCTTTTTTCCCTACGAAGACTTTATGGCGTATTTCTAAGAAAATGTATTGCCATTCTGATTTATTTTACCTCTGATTTGCATTGCAGAAAAACTGTTCCATGTTTCTTAATTCCCTGATTTTATAGAAACACACAGCAAATGAAAGAGCTGGAAACTGGGATTAAGTGAATTCAGGATCTTCAGTTGATCTTCTTATAAAGAAGTAAATATACACTTCAAACTGAGAGAAATGTAAACTTTGTTCTTCACAGTTTTCATAATAGACCTCTTTCTTGAATTACATTTGAAATCTAAGTGGAGAGATTGATGTTTGAAATACCAGCGAGCCTTCATGATTTTATTTCTGCTCAGCTGTTTAATCCCTACAAGGACAAAAACTTCGGGAACTTGCAGAAAGAACTAAGTTATTTTTTAAGTTGCAACTTTCGTTCTACAAGTATAGTTTGTCTTTGTTGCATATTTAGCCTTCTCACACTGATCTCTGTGGTCAATCTGTGGTCCTATCTTCCCTGCACGTCCGCCTCTCTCTCCCTAACCTTCTGGGATTCAAGACATAAACTTGGTGTGTGTGGGAGGGTGGTGGTGGGGTGTCTATTCCTGGTTTTATCCCCTTAAGTTCTTCTCCATCTGTTGATTTAAGTGACCAAAGCCAGATACTCACTGTAGTGGTGAGATTTAAAGATGCAGCAGGAAAGCACCAAGTCCTTGTGAAAAAATGTCTGCTTCGGGCTTCTTTCCTGTCGCTCCTGTCACCTCCTAACTCTGAGCAGGAATCAACTGGTGGGCGGGCGACAAAGGCTGCATGAAAGGAAGAGGGAGAAAGAGGGAAGCTGGAAGGGGGATGGAGTTTAGATGAGGGGAGGGAGATCTTATCTGGGCAAATAAACAACTGAGCAGAGCATGTGAGAGGACTGGCAAAAACAGAGAAGGGGTTTAGTTTGACTGCAGAACAGAAGTAAAACAAGAACACCATTTTAGTTCTATACCCTCCTTCCATCTTCTAATTAGGCCAAGTAGGGCCGTCAGAGTCCTTAAGCTGTTTCTTCAGGGTAAAGGGGGGCTATGGGTCACAGGAGGTGTGGAAATTAAAAGATATGTTGGCAGAAATATTTCCTAGCAACTCCACAGGTTCTGATTGGCACCGGGCCACCTTTATCTTACCATGGTAGACAAACGTCAGCAGCAGCACAGGCAGGAGAGGTTAAATAAGGACAACGTTTCTCTGAGCGACCTCCTGCCACCAAAACACAGCTCAGGTTCACCTTCAAACAGTTCTCTGTTGCTCCCACAGGAAAACAAACACTCAAAATAATGCTGTGGGCATGAATAGAATGCTCAACTAACAGTGCATACACAAAATTTCTGTCATTGTTATAATACTGAGTTAGGGAGTCAGTCAGTGGTTTGTGTTTCATTGGTCAACACTCAAAATATTATATAACTAACCCTGTCTAGGTTTGCATACTGCATGTTCACCTGATCCCTGCATCTGCAGCCACTCGGGTTAAAGTACATCAGGTGGGAGTTTTGAGAATGTTTGGGCAGTTAGTAGTCTTTAAAATGAAAGAAGTGCTCAATATTTGTCTTGTTTCTGTTAACAGATGCAATGGGTTTTACTGTGGTTTCATGGCATAAAGTGTTGTTAATGTTTAAGGTGCAAGTTTATTTACCATATTTTGCAAGACTTATGGTGTCATTATATTTGAGAGGGAGCTCAAGCAGCTCAGTCAGACTGGATAAAACTGTAGTCAGTATTTTTGAAATCTTCCTCAGATTGTCAGTCAGATTTAAGTGTTTAAGTTTTTCCACGTGTACTGTTTTGATATTTCAAGCATACTATATTGAGAAACTACATGTACTAGATTTGCTCTACAAAAAGGATACATTAGGGCGAAATCCTAATTGCGTGATTAACTTTATCAAGTCAAGACTGAATCCAGCTTCAAAGTAGGCAGGCCACATTAATGTAATAGGTACCTGTGTTTCTATGATCTTCAAACATTTGGATTATCTGTGTGTTGATCTGTGGGTGTATAGGTGTGTGTAGGTGTGTGTGTGTCTGTGAGAGTGTATGTGTAGAAATAAGTGTGTTTAGAGTGATGAGAACAGCAAAAGGCCTTCAACACACAGCTTCAAGAGCAGCAAAGAACAGGAGGTGTCGGGTCCAGAAGGTCGCAGCAGCATCATGTAGTCTTACACCAATGGGCAGCCATATGCCCAGCACAGAGGTAGCTTGTCAGTGAAACAAAGGAGCAGAGGCACAGGGTGCGATGTGGGGGACTCAGCCCCCCGGACCCAGCCACACTGTCATCCCCCATTTCGCAGACCAAGCCCGGGACCCAGTCCCCTTGGTGGCCCACAGCCGCCACCAACCACTGGCAGAAAGACCACCCAGCACCAAGCAGGGGAAATCCCCCCAACATGTCAGACAGGAGTCCGCCGGCAGCCAGGAAGAACCAAGGTTGTGAGGGTATTTTACCATTCCCATCTGGTGAGTTAACCCCTGGGAGTTCAAGACGGGGGGATACCCAACAGAGCCCTGCGTAACCCCTGCAGCCTACCACTGGCCAGACACATGCCCAGGAGCCATTGGCCACCCAATGGGAGGCCACCACTCTGGGACATGGTCCGAGCCCCCACACAAACAACACCCCACCAAGGGGGGGCAGCCCTCTGTCGGTACCCCATGGCACCGTCAGAGAATCCAGGGCCTCCTACACCTCCAGTCCCAGCACAGGAACTGGGTCCTCAAAAGAGGACCACACAGTGCCCCTAAGCCACCCCACAGTGTTTGTATTTAATAATGTGAAATGTTTTGATTAATGCAGATAGATATGTCTGAAGTGTATTCAAATCGTGGTTGTGGCTGGGTTGTGCGACACCCCACTGCTTGTTGACTGCAGAGTCTATCTGACCCCAACCCCAAAGTCCTAAGTGTCTATATGTGCTAAAATTGAGGAACAGGACATTGCCAAACATAGCTTGGGTGGGGGTGGGGTTGGGGGTTGTGGGGTTTTGGTAGGGTCTGGGCAATGCACGATGTTGTCCCCATGCCTGCAAAATCCATTGTTCTACATCCCAAGACCACAATGATGTATGGTGTGTGGTGTTACATATGCTATGGAGGAGGGGATGGTCGCCTAGGTGCTGGCATGAATCCCCATGCGGGCCAGCTCCCCTATACACACCTATACAGCGATGACCGAGGCCATGGATCCCCTCAGAGATCACTAAAGATGCCAGGGTGGCATCCCCACAAAGGGGTCGCCCCCCCCCCCCATTCCTCTTGCCAATACTGTCAGTTAAAACGAAAAATTGGTAGTTGTGCTAATTTTGGAATCCAAGACTCATTTTAAGTAAAACAGGTCAAAACATTATGGGTTTAACATCAACAGAACATCACCTTTGGATAACTACATTATCTGATACCCAAACCTTAAATTGTAAAAATGATACAATGGTTAAATCACATATTTAAATTTCAGTTTGTTGGGCAAATTGAACATGGTTAATGTTAAATGATGAATCTAAATCAAAGTGCAGAAGACATTAAAATAAACATGGAACATTTTTTTAGATGACTGTCTCCTGGTCTTTGTGACTCCTGAGTCAACAATGAAAACTAAAGCTGACTGTTTGCTTGGTCAAGAATGGGCCTCCTCCACTGAATTGATTTCCAGGGTCACTTATGTACTATTGTTTTAGTGAAACTGAATCAGTTAGTCTAAATCAGGATAAACAGAAGTGCCCTGGCTAATTCTGGATGGGCTGACCAGCTCAAATTCTAATATTTAGTTCTGTTTAGCTGTTGTTTTGGGTATCTTTGTAAACCAAAAATATATAAACACACCCCTCCTTAGAGTCAGCACCATGAAGGTCCAAATGTACAAACAGGATGTGGACTAGCCTCTGCTCCCTGCAGCCTGGGAAACTGGACCCGCTGGGGATTCATAGACTGACATGAAAAAAACAAAACTGAACATTTTTTTAAATGTTGGTCTGGATTGTATCGACATAGGTTATTTAAGCAATTTCTTTTTTCCTCTTGGTCAATTTGGCTCTGTTTTGACCTTTAAAACAAACCCATTAGGTACCAAATCATGCATTGAATAATGGTTATTCCAGACTTTATGTGTTAGTTTTATTCACACGTACAACATAGAAATCTTAAAATATGTATTCCAAATTGAAAATGTTTTGATAAATGAAACTTTAAAGTCATTTCAAGAAGACAGTGTTATTTCAGTATGTGTTTTAGTTCTCAGTATAAATATAGCTGATCTGAACAAATAGCATCAAGAATGCAGACGAGTCAGAGATAAAATCACAGAGAAGTTTAAAGCACAGATAGGTTCTAAAAATGTTATGGATCCCAGGATTGGTATCGGAGTAACACAATGATAACTCTGTAAGGTACAGAAAAGGCGTAGCAGCAATGAACATGTGTTTTGCTTATCTTCCATATTGTGCCTGGCATGAGGGCGGAAAGCCTTAACTAATGTAACCTGATATCACAAGCGTCCACATAACAAATGTTCTCTTGGGACGTTGCTCGCATGTATCAGCCCAATGAAAATAAAATACGAAGTCCATCATGTAAACTCCTAGGATTAACATTAATGCCAAAATTAGGAAAATTAGATAACTATTATAATTTTGCCAAACACAAAAAGGGTTAAAAATTATTTTGGGCTTCCTACTAAACAATAACCTAAGGCAAAGAGCATTAATCTTAGAAGTAGCCAGGAGGCCCATGGCAACTCTAGGAGAGCTGCAGAGATCCACAGCTCCGGTTGCAATCAGTTGACAGGACTACTTAGTTCTTTCTGCACTATAAATCTGGCCTCCTAAGAAGAGTGGTACGCAGAAAACCATAAGAGGTCCTGCTTGAAGTTTGCCACTAACCATGTAGAGTAGGGGTGTCAAACTCCAGTCTTCGAGGGCAGACGTCCTGCAACATATGGATACATTCCAAACCCAATACATCCGAATCAGGTGACTGAATTACCTCCTCAGGCAGCCAAGTTCTACAGAGTCCTGCTAATGACCTAGGAGTATTGAGGCAGAGTAACATCTAACCATTGCAGGACACGGACCCACAAGGACCTGAGTTTGACATCTGTGATGTAGAGGGACACATAGTTTGTGATCTTAGTTTTAACTGAAGCTTCCACATCTACCTGAACAGACCACCCCTATGATAAAACATGGTGATGGCAGCATCATGCAGTCCGTTCCTTTTCTTCAACAGGAACAAGGAAGAAGCTCCAAAGGTCATACATGTCAAAGTTACAATATTTGTGATTTATTATGAGACTGTGCCAGAAAGGGTCCCCCAATTTTGTCAAATACTTTCTGTTTGTTAGGTTTGTTACATCTTTTATAATTATTTTCAGATCAGAATTTAGAAAGATAATATGCAAATAGAGCAAAGATATTTAAATCAAACTTTATTTATAGAGCCCTTTTCTTACAGACAGGTCTAACACATGCTTTACAGAAGTTAAAAATAAGACAGACTTAAAAAACTAGACATACGCATTACAAATAATCCAACTAACTAAACAGACAAACAGAGAATAATTAAAAAAGAGATATGAATCAGTCAGTTGTAGGGGATTCCTGTTAAGTTGGAATAAAAACAAGGTTACTTTACAAGAAAATAAGGATCCATAAAATATTATAGGAAACTAAACTAAAAAAAAAAATTAAACTGGAGATAGGTACTAGCTCTCCTGGAACCCTGCAAGGATAAGCAGGTATAGACAATAGATGGATGGATGAATGGATGGATTGCTTTTAAGTAATAACACATTTGTCCACTTGATGGCAGTACCACACAAACAGTAAATACAAGAAACAAGCTTTTGGATTTATCTCAGAGAAAAAGTAAAAGTAAAAACTTTGTCAGTTGGTGTTGAAACAGTGCCCTGTTTGGAGCATTTGCATTTTTTACCCCCTTCTACCTCCGCTTACTGCAGGTGTTCGGAGGATTTACAACCAGCTTCAAAACGTTATTAGACAGAAACTGAACATATTTTTAAATAATCTTCTCATATCTGAATTTCTTTGGCTACTAAGCGTGTCAAATTACTGTTATTTAAGGAGCCCACTACATATTCCATGAATAGTTGAGTTTCTATTTTAGGATTTGATTATCTGTTTATACTGAAAGTCATGCCAAGCTGTTTTTTTTTAAACACAGATTTAATTGTTAATGCTTATGTTCCAGCTTTAGAAAACAGTCATCTGTCAGTTTCACCAACAGGCTGCCAAACCAGTCAGGCTTCAGTTTTCCATCTTGGAAACTCATTTAATACGAACCAACTGAAACAACCTGCAGCACGCCCTGTAAGAAACAAAGCCAAAACAACATCCCAGTAAATTAAAGCAAAGAGCTTCTATTTGACTCTCCAAACAAAAAGCTGCTGCCCCCCTGCTATTTAACCAAAGCATCTGTCAAACAAGACAGCAGCTGCCAGCTCAACGCACAACACATTAGGACACGCGTCCCTCATTCATTTATGGAAATTAGCCGAGGACCGTGACGGTGCAGATATCCCCAAACACACTGGCTCTCCCCTCCTCCACCTCACACTCAGTGCTCCGAGTTCTGCGGGGTGTTTACCCCTCTTTGACCTCCAGCCCCCAGCTCCGTCCCCTTTAAAGTGGAGGTGTTCCTCCATTTCTTTTGAGGCCTCCTCCTTTTGTTCATCCCTTACCCATCATCCTTTCTTAATGGTAACGGCACCAGAATGAAGGATCGAAAGCTGGAAAGGAGCTTGCTGTCAATGAGGGACCAAATGCCATGCAGCCACGCAGAAACACACCTCCTTAAACCAGCCCCAACAACAGAACATATTTCCTATCTGACATTCAGACAACTGACAGATTTAACCTGCTGCTTGCTAACATTAAAACTGATGTGTTTTGGGTGGATAAAGTGTAACTAGATGCCTTTGTGTTTTAAAGAATTCAGTTCAGTTTTCCTCTGATGGTCACACTCTGAAACTGTCAATTGTCCGGGTTTTGTGTCTCACTTATGTCCATCATTTTTCCATATATAGCAACATAACGGTGTTAATCTCCCTCTACTAAAGGAATTCCAAAAACACACTACGAGCACTGACTGTCACGAGAATGTATCTGCAACCAACCGTTAATTCCTCTACCACTGCAAATGTAGGTCACAGCAAGCAAAAAGCCCTCTGTGATGGTGTGTGGCTCAGATCTGTCTGGAAGCGTTATGTGAAACCCCAGATTCGTGTCCTGCTCAATCTGTCACTTCTTAACCTCTTCATCTCTTGGCCTTGCTTCACCTGCAGAACTTGTGTGGACGTTGACAGTGCCCAGCAGCATGGGGTTGTCAGCACCTGAGCATGCAAGACCCTTCCCAAGAGACTGTATGTAACTGGGTCATTCTCCTGTCTCCCCCATATCAACGATGTTGCATTTCTTCTTTTCTCTCCTCATTCCTGCTGCCATAGAGTGCTGTCATATTCTACCCTGCTGCTTTATGTTGCATTGGTGGGCCCTGTGTTCTCACCCCCTTGCTGGCATCTCCTCAAAGAGAACATCCAAAGCATGACTTAGGATGAAAGGGACCAGCAAGCAGCTTGCAATGCGTGCATAATCCAAAATTGATTCAAAATATGGTTCCTAAATCAGTTTTTTTATGATCATCTACATCAAGTGAAGTAGAAATAATGCTCCTCATTCTTCTATGCTTCCATTTATATAAAATCAATCTTTTCTTGCTAGAAAATTGGGTTGAGGTTATTTTGAACCAGTTATTTTCTGGATCCTTAAAAATTAAATGTCCCTCCATACACAAGATGCATAGGTAATGTTTTTGCATAAAATATATTCAGAACACAGAAGCCTATAGTTAAGTATTAGGGACATGATGTTTGTCTCTGTTATCCTACCAAAACACCCTAAGTAGTCAGAACCATATTTCGGGTTATCTATAGCTGTATTTCTCCTGAAACACAATATTGTAAGAAGGGGTAGTACAGATTGTTGGAACAAGCCATCTCTAACAATGACCTTTCCATGTCAAACACATACAAAGGGTTGAGCATCTGCTAAGAAACTGCAAAAAAAGAAAAAAAAATCTAGATATTACACAGGTTCAACTGAATGACTTTTACACTACGTTACTTATCCAAAGTAACTTTGATACTGGAACATCATCATTACAGACAACAAACTATTGGAGCCTTATGCATTAGGAACTATAGATTTGGATGTCTGTAACAAGTAATGTATTTTCACTTAATAAATACTATATTGCCTAAAGTATTGGGTCACTTGGATTCACACACCTTAGTTAGAGCAATATCCAGTGGCTATACGCTTTACACCACCTCATCTGATGAAGGGTTTGGTTTCGCTTGAGGTATTTTGAAAACCACATGAAGTTTGGTGGTCAGTAGCTATTGACTCCGTAGAAGGTTGGTGACCTCTGTGATTTTTGTGCGTTAGCATCCTCTAACCCCGCGCTGAGTTTCTTTCGTTCCCATTATTTTCCATAGGGTCATACCACTTAAGAGTTGATTGTGGAACATTTAGTAGTGAAGGAATTTTACAACTCCACTGACTGTACAGGTGGCAATCTATTACATTAACAGACTGGAATTTTTGAGCTCTTGAGGGTAACCCATTCTTTTGCAAATGTCTGTAGAAGCAGTCTGCATGCCTCAGTGATTAAATTTTTAAACCTGTGGCAAAGGAAGTACCTGAAACACCAAAATTAAAATATTTGGAGGGGTGACCTAATACTCTATGCTATACAGATTATGTCAAAAATATACATTGAAATAAAATTGTGTTTCTCTTGATCAGATGATATTGATGAATTAGACTTTTCAGAAGTAGAATATCAAACAGCACTTTGGATTGAAGCAGCACCTGTCACATCTCTTCATGCCCATGCAGGAGAGAGAGATTTCTGAGAAGTCAGTGTGACTCCATAGTCAGCAATGAAGCTTGTCCACAAGTTTGTGTACAGTCTCCATGTTTAACCAACTGCAGAGGTGGATGAGTGTTGGTAGTCTCCACTACTTCCATTACTGCATTTGGTTTTGAATCAGACAGCAGGAAAAAACAACTGATGCAGTTGTTTGCAGGAGGTCAACTCTAAGCTGTGCACAGCTAATGGCTCTGCTGGCCAGCCTCTGTCCCCAAGCACGCCGCATTGCATGCATTCTCACTCAGCCAAATCAACCACCCGTGCAGCCACTCCTCAACAACTGTCCAATGTAAATGTGTCATTGGTTTAAAAATACATCATTAAATATGTTTATGTGATATGGTGTAAAACATTTGAGATTAAAGAGGATAAAAGAAATACTTCGTCACACCCTGAATAGCCTTTAGCTCACAGGGACTGTCCAAATATTATTCTGCACTTAACACATTAACTACTTAAAGCATGTCCAAAAAACTCTACCAATTTGTTTGGCCAACAGATGTCCAAGTAGCAGACCTGAAACATCATTTCTCCTTCAGCATGCATGCCTCTGATGTTCATATGAGCTTGGTATTTTGTCAACTCTCAGAAACACAATTCTTGATTAGTAATAAGGCAGTTCGGTGGGGAGTTAGCATGTTCTCCATGTGTCTGGTTTTCTCTGGTTTTCCTACCACAAGCAAATATATGCCAGGCATTGCTATTATTTGTCTGGTGGCCTGGGAACCTGTCCATACTGCTATCACTTCTTGCCTGCTGTAATATAGGATAAACTTCAGAAACCAATGATCTAAACAGGATAAAACAGAAAAAAAAGCAAACAATCCCGTGGCAACAGTACTGGACACTCTCCAAGTATCTAGGGTTTGGTGATAATCTGTCCCACAAACCCCAGCATTTATATGGAAAAAACATCAGGGATAGATGCACAGTTGTTTGACGACTGATTTATTACCTTCAATGAACTACAGAAGACAGGATCATGAGTCCTCATGAAGAACATAAAACCCACAGAGATTATATGTTTTCCTGGAGGCCTGAAATGAAAATCAAAGCATGTCTGAGTCTATTTTCCTCTTCAATGTGAGGCAGACTCTTCAGCAGACTCACTGTTACCACATAGCCTCAAAACCTCTCTCTGGTTTCTTTGTTCAAGAAATAAACATTTGGTAACATTTTTGATCAGATTCTTTGCATTGGTGTCTCTGAACTCTTACACTACCAGCCAACATTAGTCTCATGCTGTGGCACATATGATCAACAGATCAGCAGCTATATGTCCATTCATCCGATGAAAGACTCCCTCTGTTTGTTTTTTTTATGCTGACCTGGATAAAGTGCCTTGTCAGCAATGAGGCTTCTCCTTCTTTGTTTCCTCCATCATGACCTTATTTTGTCTATCTTCAAAGCTCCTCCTCTGAGTTCCTCCTCTTTTAGCCTACTTTCTAAAGTGAAAGTCTGCCGGGGAGAGATAACATTGTTTGTGTCTGGGCTCGGCATTCGCATGTTTCTTTACTGAACATATTGTATCACAATCACCATGTGCTTTTAATATACAGTACTCTGTTGTGGAGGAAAACAGGATTACTTGTTGCATCCTGGCAATGGCCATGAGGAGTCGGTTTGGAAGATTTATTTTTTATGAAGCTGAAATCCAAACACCCAATGTACTGTGTAAAAGTTTTAAATTGTCCCTAATTTCGTTATCGTGCCTTGATATAGTTCTTTACAAGAAATGTTTCCATCATTCTTTAACAGCCACAAGTCTCACAATATTTCACTGACATGTTGTATTGCAGACCAACATAATGTATACCATATTCATGAACTGGAAGGAAATTGATGCATAGTTTTCAAAGTGTTTATAAATAAAAACGCTTTGGTGCGTTTGTCTGCAGCCCTTCTGAGTCAATACTTTACAGAAGCAAGGGTTTCTTTTAGGGTATGTTTTTACCACCACAATAAACATTGGCATTTGTGTCCATGTTTCTTTGCAAAATAATTCAAACTTAGTAGGATACGATGGAGAACCTCAAGTAGGACCAAATTTTAACTGCTGCCACAGATTTTGAATTAGATTTAAATCTTGGCTTTGACTAGGTCATACTAACACATGAATTTGCTTTGATCTAAACCATTCCAATTGAGTGCTGGATGTATGTTTAGGGTTGCTCTGCTGCAGGAATGTAAACCTTCTACCCAGTCTCAGTTATTTCACAGCCTCTAATAGGTTTTCATGCATCCCTGCAGCTCCTCCAGAGGATCGCTTTGGTTGCTTCTCTGAATAATGTTTTTCTTGCCTAACCTGTCAGGTGCAAAGTAATGTCATGAAAGGTTCCCAGTTATAACATTTCCAGGTGATGGATTGCATAGTGTTCTGTGAGATGTTTAATGCCTGGGATGCCGTTTCATAACCAAACCCTGCATTAAACTTCTCTACAATGTTCTCCCTGACTTGTATGCGGTGTTCGGTTGTCTTCATGATGCTGTTTATTCAACAAACCTCTGAGACCTATGACATAAAATAAAAAAATAATATTACTGCAAGATAGAAAAAACTTTTATCAATTTGAATAATAAAGTGAAGTTGACTGTATTGTTTAATAACTCAAACTTCAATGCATGTAATTGACTGTGAATATGTCTGCTGGATTAGATTGAAGTAACATTTTTTTGTAAAGTTCCTTGAGATGACAATTGTTGTGAATTTGCACTATATAAATAAACTGAGCCAGTCTAAGCATCTGGAGATCGGGTCCCTAAGGTCTCCACCTTCGTCCACTGCCCCATCCTCTTTGCACCAGGAAGGGTGACCGGAGGGTGTGTTCCAACTACAGGGGGATCACACTCCTCAGCCTCCCTGGTAAGGCCTACACCAGGGTATTGGAGTGGAGAGTCCGTCCGGTAGTCGAACCTCGGCTTCAGGAGGAGCAGTGTTGTTTTCATCCTGGCTGTGGAACACTGGACCAGCTCTACACCCTCTACAGGGTACTCGAGGGTTCATGGGAGTTTGCCCAACTGGTCCACATATGTTTTGTGAACCTGGACAAGGCAATTGACTGTGCCCCTTGTGGTGCCCCCTGGGGGGTGCTCCAGGAGTACGGAGTCGAGGGCCCTTTATTAGGGGCCTTTCGGTCTATGTACAAGTGGAGCAGGAGTTTGATCCACATTGCTGGCATTAAGTCGGTCTTGATCCAGTGCATGTTGGATTCTGGCAGGGCTACCCTTTGTCACCGGTCCTGTTCATAACTTTAAAGGACAGGAATTCTAGGCGTAGCCGAAGGCCTTTAGGGGGTCTGGTTTGGGGACCAGCAGATGACCTACTGGGACATATTGGCTAGAGTGGGCCGAGTGTGAAGTGGCTGTAATGAGGACCAGCCCCTCCAAGTCTGAGGCCATGGTTCTTGACCGGAAAAGGTTGGCTTGTCCTCTTCAGGTTGGAGGGGAGTTCCTGCTTCAAGTGGAGGAGTTCAAGTATCTTGGGGTCTTCTTCACGAGTGAGGGGAGAATGGAGCGGGAGATCGACAAACGGATTAGTGTGGCTGCCGCAGTAATGGGGGCGCTGTGTCCGTTGTGGTGAAGAGAGAGCTGAGCTAAAAAGCGAAGCTCTCGATTTACTGTGTTCCTACCCTCACCTATGGTCATGAACTTTGGGTCAAAGACCGAGATCCTGGAAATTAGTGGCTGAAATGAGATCCTCCATAGGGTGGCCAGGCACTCCCTTAGAGATAGGGTGAGGAGCTCGGTCATCCTGGAGGAGCTCAGAGTAGAGCCGCTGCTCCTCCACATTGAGAGGTGTCAGTTGAGGTGGCTCGGGCATCTATACCGGATGCCTCCTAGGCGGCCTCCTCAGGAGGTGTTCCAGGCACGTCCCACCAGGAGGAGGCCCAGGGGACGGACCAGAACACGCTGGAGGGACTCTGTCTCTCGGCTGGCCTGGGAACGCCTTGGGCTCCCCCTGGAGGAGCTGGAGGACATGTCTGGGCAGAGAGAAGTCTGGGTGTCTCTACTGAGTCTATGGAGTCTGCTGCTCCATGACCCGGTCCTGGATGAAGCGGAAGACAACAAGTATACGAGTGTAAATAAATTGAATTGAATTAACATTAAAGTTTTGGTTGTATAGGTGACGAAGGGTGAAACAAACTGAAGTGAATACTTTCGCCAGGCACTCTGTCTTGTTTGACAGCAGCCAGATCTTCTAATCTTCTTGTAAAGTGATGCTCTTGAAGCTTTCTGAAGATCTTTCAAAGCATTTCTTCTGTCGAGTCTTGTACCTGACTATGTGAGGATAATGTGCAGAGATTCTTCTGAATAAGTTTCTTCTTTTTGGCTTTTTTATAATTCTGGCAAATCAAATGAGTAAATAAAATTCTTACATAATAAAGATTTTTTGTTATAAACCACCAGTGCAGACTCCAGTCTTAATCAGCAGAGTTATATGCAGCACATTCAGGATTGCAGTCACATAACAGACATAATAGCCGATGTTGCTGTGTTGTTTTATTTAAGCAAACCGAAAAATCTACAGTTAAGCCATAAAAGGCTATAAAATTGGCTATAACAGTAAATTTGTTCATTTTCAATGTACTTGTTCCTCAGTTAGTATTCTTGTGACATTGTTTCTGGCTCTGCTGTGTTGGTTGGTTACCATGGCGGTGAAGGGTCGGTTTTTGTCTGCATCCTTAAAGCTGTGGGCCGTCCTCTGTGTGTCAGGAAACATTCAGTTCCCATGATGGATGACCTGTGGAAACAAGCCTGGGGTCCTGACCCAAACTACACAATGATTACCTTAAAACTAAATAATCAAACACTGATTTTGAGATTTTCTTCTTTTCTCTTTCTTTAAACTGTTGTTAAAATAATTATAAGGTTAAGGTTAAATTGTTCTTGTCATGATTCTGCAGTGTTGGCTGTTTGAACTTTAGTTTTTTATTATTATTTCTCTTTCTTCCCTGTTGTTTATGTTTTCTTAATGATGCAACTTAGTTCATTCATTGTAAATTAGGTTTTTGTCAGGTTTATTATTTTTGTTCATTTCGTATTTTTGTTCTGGATTTATTTTCTGTGTTCCTCTCCTATTTTTCTCTGCTCTTATTGTTTTACTCTTCTCTCCCTCTGCTCCTCAGCCTTCATTGGTCTCAGCTGTCCCTCTTTTCCACCTGTGTACTCTCACCTGTTTGCCATGCCTTTCTCCTCACTTCTCCTTCTGTATATCAGCTCTCTTGTTTTCATAATTTGTTGTATTATCCTGTTTGCCTGCCTGGTCCAAGTTCTGTTGGTTTGCCTAATTTTTTTCCTTGCTGGTATGATGTCCTGTTTTCCTTTCGTGTCATCAATTCACCATTGTAAGTTTGGATTATGTCTTTATTAAAGACACTTAATTTCACCTTTCTGCCTCTGCTTTACCTGCATTTGAGTCTATCATAAAACCCAAACATGATACGTCTCTTTGATGAAAAGATTTCACTTTAGAACCACAAACTATAAACAGCAATTTCCAAGTCTTGCCACAGAGAAAAGGTGATAAGGTTAGTGCTTTATGTGGGGCTGCAATGTCTTTAGCCAGCCCCAAAATATCAGATAATTTCTGCGTTGTAGTTGATCTGGAGGCAGCAGAAGGAGGAACTTGCCCACAGTGCCACACATGCAAGAACTGCCACTGCTCTGGCTGTAAACTCTGGGTCAATGTCATTTTGGAAAGTAAACCTCTGCCCCTGTATTTTGCAAGGGTAATGTTTAATATTGGTTTTCCATCACACATAGCTTTTTTGGCATATAGGCTAATAGTACTGGCAGAAACTTGTGCCATCACAAACTGAATTTGAATTGCTCAGATTGAATCTGTATTTGCGTAATTAGGAATTAAAGGCATTGGTTTGAAAATTAATTTTACTAAACTGAAACTGAACCCCTACGTGTCACAGATTCACCAATTTACATTTCACACCAGGTTCGGCATTTTGAGCTGGAGCAGTGCAGCGTACATGAATTTGGCTGATGTCATTCACCAAGTCAAACATATCGATGGGGAAATGCAGACCAACCGGTGGCACTCTATGTTAATTTGGTGGTAATTTAGCAAGTAGCTACAGGTTGTAATGCACCAGAATGAAGACCTGAAATTTCAACCAAACAGAGCTTGAAGAAGATTTATTTTACTAATCAAGCTTGTGGGAGTCAGAAAGCCTCTGCAGGAGCAAGCCGGCAATGCTGTAATGGAAGGACAGGTTGGTGGCTGCAATGGTGTCAAGAGAAAAACTCAAAGGAAACGCCTCTAATCTATTTAGAGACTGACTGAAGAGCTTGGCCCTTATAGCTTGCTCCTTTAATCTCCAAACGTATGCTTTAGAGGCAGTGATGATGTCACAACAGGTCTTAATGAGGCAGGGGAAGACCCGGGTTTTTCTTCACTGCAGTATTGACTGGCAAGTTGTCAGAGAGCAAAACCAAATCCGAAAAGCAGGCAGAGGTCATTCACAAGGAGGCTGAGGCAGGCTTATAAATCCAGGGGTTAGACAGAACTCGAACGTCAGGGAGCATAAACGGGGTCGTTGTCCAGACATCAGAAATTCTGCAAGAATCCGGCAGGAGCAAGGCAAGGCAGTAGAATCCGTGGCACAAAAGCGAGGTCAGAAAATGGAGATCAGGCAAGGGCATGGAAAGAACGCTGGATATTTACTTGCAAGAAAGCTTTCGAAAATCTGGCAGGAGGGCATAAAATAGAGCTGTGAGCAGGTGCGAGTTTGATTGCAGCAGAGCAGAGCACATGGGTGTGGCAAAGGCAGAGAGTAGCCAAGCACAAATCATGACACTGGTAGCATAACTGTTACAGTTAGTCCATCATTTGTTTACATGACACTTCTTCCAGAGAGCTGGCCCCCTGCACGAAGACCTGCAGCATGCACTGGGGCGGTTCGTAGCCGAGTGTGTATGTAGCGGCTGGGATGAGGATCAGCTTCTCCAACTGAGGCCATGGTTCTCAAATGGAAAAGTGTGGCTTGCCCTCTTCAGTTTGGAGTGGAGTGGAGGATGTTACGTATGTCGGGGTCTTGTTTGCGCCATTGTGGCGCAAACAAGACCACCGCAGTAATGAGGACGCTGTGACGGTCCAATGTGGTGAAGAGAGAGCTGAGCCGATAAGTGAGGCTCTCGATTTACCTTTCGGTCTACGTTTCTACCCTCAGCTACGAACCTTGGGTAATGACCAAAAGAACGAGATCCCTGATACAAGCGACTGAAATGAGCTCACTCCGCAGGGTGGCCGGTCACTCCCCTAGAGATTGGCCATCCGAGAGGAGCTCGGAGTAAAGCTCCTGCTCCTCTACATAGAGAGGAGCCAGTTGAGGTGGCTGGGGCATCTGTTTCAGATGCCTCCTGGAGTTGTTGCAGGCAAGTCCCACTGATGGCCTGGGAACGGCTTGGGCGTCCCCCAGAGAAGCTGAAGGAGCTGTCTTGGGAGAGGGAAGTCTGGGCATCTCTACTTAGTCTGCTATCCCTGTGACCCGGTGTTGGACAGGCAGAAGACTACGAGTACAAGATTTCCCTTGAACTACATCTTGAAACACAAAATATGAAAAAGTTTGAGAGGTATGAATACTTTTGCCTAGCATGCTTCACAATTCCTTCTTAAACTGTCTCAGCTAATTTAATGCTTTTCACAAAGCTCATCTATGTGCAACTGAACATAAACTAAACAATTATATCAGACAAGTAAGGTGTGGAATAAGCTAAACATAATAGGCTAGTAATGAAGTGAATTTATGTGTAAACTAAGATGAATGTAAAGGTAACCGTCAAGCAACAGCTTGAACAGAACGGTTGAACTGACCTCACCATGAGAACCTGTTTGGTTACCAAATGCATGTATTTTATCTGATGGAGGTAAATGTTCCATCATTTAGGGTCTTCAATATTTTGTGACCAGCTCCAAAAGTCTAAAAACCTCGTTTTACATTCGACATCAACCAGTTTTCTCAAGCTTACACAATCTAGATCTGAGACAGTTACTCACAACATGAAATCTGCAAATTTCACAAAATTGCTAATTTATCATTGCCAGCACAGGCAAACACATATGGAAAATAATACACCCTTCCTTAAAGACCCACTGTATAAACTGAAGCAGGAATGTTCAGAAAGCCTGTCTGTGTATCCTAGATTCCAAACAGAGGATCTGCAGAGAGAAAAACAAGTTGGGCTTTGTTGGTGCCGTCAGATCTCCTCTGACATGTTGCAGTCTTCTTGCTTTATATCAAACTTCTACTGATGAAACACATCTGACCTAAACTTCACACTGACCTACGTCAGTTTGATAGCCTGCAGCCAGCACACACACACACACACACACACATCCGTGTTTTACTATCTTTATGAGGACTTTTCGGTTACTTCCATTGACTTCCATTCATTTTCCTTGATTTTTAGTGCCTAACCCTGACCCTAACACTAACCCTAACCCTAACCAGTTAATACCTAACCCTAACCCTAACAATAACTCAATTCATACCCTAGTCCTAAACCTAACCCCTGTCCCAAGAACAGAATTTGAAAAAGTGAGGACCAGGAAAATGTCCTCACTTTGCGATAAAAATACGAAAAATGGTTCTCACTCAGCAACAAGTACAAGAACACACACACACACACAAACGTGTGTTTGACTGTTTTTACCAACAATGCAAGGAGATAGCTGCATTAACAAAGTACAACAAATATGCCTAGATAACAATATGAAAAATCTATACTTGTTTCAAAATCCTGATTTCTGTCTGAAAAATATCAGAAGAACCTTAACCAAAAGGAACATAAAAAGTACATACATCTAACCAAGTCCAGAATTTGATGCCAGCAACACACAAAAAGGAAAACTTGAATTTTCCACTAAAACGTCAGCAGATTAGTTGAAAACAGACAAGGGTGTTGCAAATGGTTCTAATAGGAACATCCAGTATTAACTTTAACTTCCTGAGAAAGGATGGGTCATCTTTGATAAACATTATAGTTGGGGTGAACTGGATTATCCTGAACTATCTCTGAAATTATGTTGCAGTCGGCGTAGGCTGCCGGAAGAAATGCTGACCACTTTTTAGCACTGTTTTCTCTTATTTCTGTCCACTCTCAGTTTATTCATTATTTGCAGTATGTAATTTGCAGTACAAAGTTAATCTTATAAGATAACTTTAAAACCTTTTATTAACAAACAGAGGTTCAGACACATCAGCAGTACCTATTTTTATCGCTTTTATTCATGCTCCTGAACTTTTTGTCTGCTGACGACCAGTTTGGAGGCTTGTTTGCTAGACTGTGTCTAGAAACACAGCACAAATATAAGTAATCAATTCTCTAATTTTGTTCTCTCTGGATTCAGATGGCAGAGCAGAATGTTATCAAACCCCAAAGATCCAAAACGATATGTTTGTTAACAAACATGTCCAAGTGTGGCAGATTAAACTATACATCCGTATCTCTGCCCACCTTCATTATGTTTGATTCATTATTCATTTTCACAAGATCTATAATTCATGGTTTTGGTGAAGTGCCTCTACATGTGAATAGCAGAGGGTCCTTATGGTTTCCATGTTGCTGCAATCATGCACAAGCCCCACACGATGCCCCAGATTAGGAAAGTGGTGGGGGAGGGGGGTTCTAATGCAGAAGACACTGTGGAAATTAAGGGCTTAGGGTTCAGGGGGGACTGATTCATCTGCTGGTATTGAGGTATATAGGCAGTGATTCTGCAGAGCTATTACAAAAAAATGAGAGCATCAATGTTTTAGAAACCAGAAGACCAGAAAAACATCTTATCATGATGTGCGTCAGAGTAGTGATTGCTTAAGGTTGTTTCCCAAGAGACAATGGATGAAAATTATGGAGGACCAATCCTGCCATAATTACGAATATATACAGAAATAAATAAATGCTCAATAAATAAGTAATCATACACTTAAATAAACAAAAAATACAGTAAATAAATAAATGTATGCAGTAAATAAATTATTCAATGAGACATAAATGTATATGTCTAATTTAATTAGCTTCTTCATTTATTCACCTTTGTAATAATTACCTTATTTATTTATTATCCATTACAATTTTCAGTTTTATCTATTAATGGCTTTTTTATGTTTTTATGTGTATCTTTTAATATTTTCTGTCGGTTTTATGTGTCTTCGTATTTTTTTTACTCTATTTATTTGTTCAATGCTATTTATTGGTGCATTTTACATTTCCGTATGCATTTCTGCCTCATTATGCAAATGAGAAGGGGCTGTGTCTTCAGGTGTCAACTTCTGCCTGTTGGCTGGTTAGTATTAGCCTGCATAGCTAGATTCTGCATAGCTTTTCACAAAATGAATACATTTAAAAATAAGTCATAAGCTGCATGAGGTGCCCTTCTCTCTATCTGACCTCTTTCTAAATACCAAGGACTCAAAAATACTGTTGTTTTTTAAACGAGCACCCTTTAAATGATTTTTGCACTGCCTCATTTTCTATTAGAAAATTATTGGAAACCTTTTATATGTTCTGTTCTCAGTGTGTGTTTCTCACAGGAAGATTATCCAGCCTCCATACTGTTGGGTGTCTCCAAATGGCTTCTTTTTAAATAGCCCCCCATTGCAAACATGACAGCTGTATAAACATTTATAAAATAGTATTTATATACAACACCATGATTTTTTGAGATTGCTGATTTTAAGATGGAAAAAATCTGCTTTAGTCTTGGACCATCTCTGACTAGCCGTTAGCTCCAGCCTCCAGGGCCAACTGACCTGGATTTATACCAAATGAAGACACCAAGAGAGTTCTCAACTGTAGGTAGGATATTAACTGCTTGTGACAAAGCTTCATTTCAAAAATGAATTATCCCTTCAATGCATCATACTCAATGGATTTTAGGTGTGTGTCTCTGGGTCCATGTACAGAAAGTTATAATAGTCACATGCTTCTTCTACTCGCTGCAGTGATTTTTCATAACCTAAAGAGATAGTTTGGTTTTTTTGACGTGGATTTGATATGAGCTTTTAATTTTCTGCATACACTAGAAAGATCTCTGAACAACATCAGTTTAAAAAATAAAAAAAGCTTTGACTGGAGAGTTGAGCTACTAGAGTGATCCCTGGAGAGTGATTCCAGCCCCATGGTGGATTTCTGTTGTAAATCAGCTCTAATGTCAAAAAGATAAATCCATGTATATGTTATTTTATATTGTTTTAGACCTCAGATTTCTGCTGCAGATTTTTATTTACGGAGAAGTGTGTTCGTAATTTTTCCACTTTTAGCAGCGTGTTGTTCTGCGGTCTGGTCAAAAATGTTCCCTGCGAAACTGGCTGCAAAACATGCTAGTAAAGCAGGGCGATTTCAAGGGATAGTTCAGATTTCAGAAATGTTGTTTTGTAAAGTTATTATCAGTAACTCTTACATGTATAAGACAGATGTCAAATAACAGTGAATCTATAAAAAAAAAATCCTGAGGGGTGGAAGGCTTACAGTCAATCAGACAAATCTCCAGTTTTAGCTGATTTAGCAATTTAGAACAAGTCAAGCTGAAAATGTTCTTTTTGCTGTTATTTTCTCAGGCACACAAGGCTTGTGTTACTATGCTAAAGTAATGTTGATTGTAGTGCCTAGCTGCATGGATTTGCCTGATCAGTTGATCATATTCCTGCCTGAATAATTTGATAAAACAAGACCTGGACAGCTCGGGTTATGCCACTTTCTGTACCACTGCATGAATGACATCCTTACGCACAATAACACGGTGTAATCCACTCTTAATGGACTTTGAGCAAACTGACGAGCTGGGCTCGTAAGGCATATTGATTAAAAAAAATTAAAGTTAGACATTTTTTTTTAAATGTTGTTTTTGACTGGACTCAACTATTTGGTGAGTACCTTGCTCTGTTTCTTCAAAACTAAGGCTATTGTGAGTGCTGCCTAGTGCAGGTAAGGCGGTCACTGCTGATAACTTCACATAAGCCTCTCAAACAAACCTGAACTTACCCTACCTTACCTGTTGGATCTAGCTATCTTACAAGAGAATTCATACTCCTTGAATATATTTTGTCACATTATAACCGCAAACTTCAAGTGTTATGTTGGGATTGTGAACCAACACAAAGTAGCACCTAATTGTAAAGTACAAGGAAAATGATACAAAAGCATTGCAGGCATATCTATTCCTTCCCATTTACTCTGATACATCTATATACACAGCTCAAAAAAATAAAGGGAACACTCAACACATCCTAGATGTGAATGAATGAAATATTCTCATTAAATACTTTGTTCTGTACAAAGTTCAATGTACTGACAACAAAATCACACAAACATCATCAATGGAAATCAAATTTATGAACCAATGGAGGCCTGGATTTGGAGTCATACACAAAATTAAAGTGGAAAAACACACTACAGGCTGATCCAACTTTGATGTAATGTCCTTAAAACAAGTCAAAATGAGGCTCAGTATTGCGTGTGGCCTCCACATGCCTGTATGACCTCCCTACAATGACTGGGCATGCTCCTGATGAGATGGCAGATGGTCTCCTGAGGGATCTCCTCCCAGACCTGGACTAAAGCATCCACCAACGCCTGGACAGTCTATGGTGCAACGTGACGTTGGTGGATGGAGCGAGACATGATGTCCCAGATGTGCTCAATCGGATTCAGGTCTGGGGAACGGGCGGGCCAGTCCATAGCTTCAATGTCTTCTTCTTGCAGGAACTGCTGACACTCCAGCCACATGAGGTCTAACATTGTCCTGCATTAGGAGGAACCCAGGGCCAACCGCACCAGCATATGGTCTCACAAGGAGTCTGAGGATCTTATCTCGGTACCTAATAACAAGGTAGCCTGACTTTCGTCTGTGAAGAGCACAGGGCGCCAGTGGCAAACTTGCCAATCCTGGTTTTCTCTGGCAAATGCCAAGCGTCCTGCACGGTGTTGGGCTGTGAGTACAACCCCCATTTGTGGACGTCGGGCCCTCATATCATCCTCATGGAGTCGGTTTCTAACCGTTTGTGCAGACACATGCACATTTGTGGCCTGATGGAGGTCATTTTGCAGGGCTCTGGCAGTGCTCTTCCTGTTCCTCCTTGCACAAAGACAGAGGTAGCAGTCCTGCTGCTGGGTTGTTGCCCTCCTACGGCCTCCTCCACGTCTCCTGGTGTACTGGCCAGTCTCCTGGTAGCGCCTCCAGGTTCTGGACACTACGCTGACAGACGCAGCAAACCTTCTTGCCACAGCTCGCATTGATGTGCCATCCTGGATGAGCTGCACTACCTGAGCCACTTGTGTGGGTTGTAGATCCGTCTCATGCTACCACGAGTGTGAAAGCACCACCAACATTCAAAAGTGACCAAAACATCAGCCAGAAAGCATCGGTACTGAGAAGTGGTCTGTGGTCCCCACCTGCAGAACCACTCCTTTATTGAGTGTGTCTTGCTAATCGCCAAAGATTTCCCCCTGTTGTCTATTGCATTTGCACAACAAGATGTGAAATTGATTGTCAATCAGTGTTGCTTCCTAAGTGGACAGTTTGATTTCACAGAAGTTTGATTTACTTGGAGTTATACTGTGTTGTTTAAGTGTTCCCTTTATTTTTTTGAGCAGTGTATAATCCAATGCAACCAACTGCCTTCAAATGTCACCTAATTAGTAAATAATTTAGATGTGTGAAATATAATCTGCATTCCGCTGTTCTGTGAAGACCTCTGGGGTTTGTTAGAGAACATTAGTGAGCAAACAGCATCATGAGGACAAAAGAAACACACCAGCTATAAATAACATGATTGGCATCCACTGAAAATCACACATCATTCATCGTCCTGTCAAACCTTCCCAGATCCGACATGGAACACCTGTCCAGCCCATTACTTCAACTCACTATTTACCTAAAAAAGTACATTCATACGACTACACTAATCCCTCTTAGTGCACTCTAGTGTGTGCTTTGCAGTTTTGCTTTATGAGTTTTCTCCCAGAGGTACAAGATTAGCACAGTGTTATGGAAATTTCTGGTACATGTGCAAAGCATTTTACATTTTTAGAGTTTGCTAATGGCAGCTTCCTGTCTGCAGTGCTGAAACAAAGAGAAGTTGTGTGACCTGCTTTTCTTTAATTACATAAAATCGATTGAGGCAGCACTTTTTTAAGACAAGCACCAAACTTTAGAGAAGGCTAAGGCAAAAATAGAAAGTACGGTGGATGACATAATAGGTGGGTTATGAATTATCACTCGTGTGGATCTGTGAGGCCAGAAAATGGTCTTTCCCTTGGGCTCTGACTCCAACTTCGCAGTTGAATCAAAGCTTTTATATATCACACATCTTGTTTTAAAACCCATGAACATGCAAGTGAGTGTGTCAATGACAAAAACCTCCAGAGGCTATTTCATGTGTGCGTGTGGGGCTGCAACTTTGAAGCTCACGGCAAAGGTGGAGCACAAAGCAGAATAACACTTGCAGTGGTGATAGAGGGGGATTCAGAACAAAAGCAACCAGCACATGCAGGTCTGACCTATGACCTGAATCGTCTAGCTGTGCCCATCCGCTCCCACCCTTTATCCTGCCAGCTCCTCTTCCTCCTCCTCCCTTCATCCTCCAACTTCTCTTATCCTCTCAGGGGGATCGACACTCACTCATATAGCTAGAGAGGAGGAGCAGCAGCTGCTTGTCTGCAAAAAGCTGAAATAAAGGTGGTAGATTGGTTGATGCTATGACAGGGAGGAGTGCATTTTAAAATAGGAAGATTGATCTTCTTTATACATTTTCTTTACTTTTGGCATTATTCTCACTTTGTTGAACTTGAATCAATAGTTTTAACTCAAATTGCAGCCTCTGACCTAACAGAAAACTGCAGATAGGACCATTAATACCCTCTGATAATATATTGTATGAAAATATTTAAAAAGATCTATCTGGATCTGGATTTCAATCTTTAACCCTTTCATTGTATACAGCTGATACTGTGATTTATCTATATGCCAACAGTATGGAATAATTGAGGTCTATTTTAGAGCATAGTTACAGCAGTGCTGTTTGAAATAAAAAAGTTGAAACTAGGGTTGGGAATTTAATGCTTTAATTTTGATCAGTTAGTAACATGACAGATAAAAACAAACAAACAAACAAAAAAACGCATTTAATAGCACCCTCATGTCTGGCATATGTTCCAGCCTGGTAGGTGGCAGTAATGCACCTAAAGATTACTTGCCAGCTATAAAGCAGATGTACAGAATATGTTGTGTACTGCAGGACCTAACACATACAGAATCACATCATTGCAAATACTGCTGCTGCATGGACACCAGAGCTAACGTTAGCTACAACAGACCAGACGATGGGTTTCAGAGCCAGAGTAAGTCAGTCTACTTCTGACATGACCGTATGGTCACATACTTATATGTCTATTTATCGATTTGCTCATCAACAATAATTTGTCTGAAAATTTGACTATTGAGTCAAACATTGCTAGCTGATGAAATCACACTTAATGGAAATGTATTAACAGCCTCTAATTAGCACATTGTCAGGGAAGCTTCATGAAGCATTCAAAGCATTCTGCACATTGTGCCGATTCACCTCAAACACTTTTACACTCAGACGGTACATGGTGGTTGCACCAAAACACAACACATAAATAAGAAAGGGTCACATGTAATGTCATGTGACTTAAATTAAATAAACCATGCTCCAGCTCCCTGTTTCGTAACACCAAGCTTCGCAGTCTCAGGGTTGTCTAGCTCATCACTATCTAATTAATGACAATCTTTTTAAATTGCATCCCAGCACTTGTCTAAACTGATTTTTATTCAATGATGAGCTTTCAGTGTAGCTCCATGTTTTGTAACAGGAACCAAAATGTGTTTCAGAAGATTTGTTAAGAGTTGCAACTCATTCTAAACTTTTATTAAAAACTCAATAGTTTGCATCAAACGAGATATAATCTCTGAAATTTCAGGTTCATTACAGTTTATATGAGCTGATTGATCTGGAGATTTTCTTTGTGCACTTTCATATTGTGTTTGCCTGGGGTTTCTCTGGGAGTTCTCTGGTTTCCTCCATCAGTCAGAAAACTTGCAGGGTAGGTTAACTGGTTTGGGTTGTACCCTGTTTCTCGTTCATTGGTCTCTTGGATTGGCTCCAACTCATCCATGTCAGTGAACATGATTAAACAGGTATAGAACTTGTTTTTTAACACCCTCTTTGGAGGCCAGAATAATAATTTTTAAACCATTGCAATCATTTTTGAACAATAAAAATCACTCCAGTTTTTAGGCTACATGCCAAAATGTTCAAAGCTTCATCATTGAGATATTTTAGCAAATCACTAAACAAAAAAACTAAGTCAGTCTGTATTTTTGTTAAGTTAAGTTAATAGCCATTCAGTTCAAGTAACTCTAAGAGAATTGTAAAAAATAGTTGATCCAAAATACAGTGAAAGAAATGTTTAGATTAATCACAGTTATGTTAATGCTGAAGTGTTATCATGCAGATGGTTGCCGGCTCAGATCCTGGCTAACTACTCCTGCTTTATCAGTTCACTGACTCTCATTCTAATGAAACTTTTCTGATGTGTCACTTCTGGCTCTTTTACTAAAATATTTCAAAATGACAATGAAGCACTAAAAATAAGCTTGGGAAATAATGTGAACTTTTGATATGTCTGACATCTCTGGCAACATCACATGAAGTCAGTGTTTCAGCTGGCAAAGTGGGCAAAAGGGGCCATTTAGTTTCATTATTATTGGAAAAATGATGGGAGGAAGGACTCCTTGATTAAAATGCCTCTTTATGTAACTGATAAGTTTAAAAGAGTCTCTTTCTCGGCTTTCACTAATCACAAACCGATAGTGTGGTTCATTAGTGATTAGTGAGTAGTCCACACCAGGTTAAAAAAATCAGCTGTAATGCTGCCTTAAATTTGGAAGTCTAGCTTGAAAAAAACAAAGTCATATGTTTCTCACCAACCTTAAGTTATTTATTAGCATTTCTCTCTTTAAATCATTAAATCAGTCACTGAGGAATGATCAGGTTGTATTGTGAATAGTGGTTAGCATTATTATTGAGCACATGAAGCATCCCAATAGACTGACTGGTAACTAGAAGCTAGGACACTATTGGGATGTCCTAATCTGTATTAGGACATTGGTATTTTCAAAGATTGCGCTGTCAATATTGTCAGATTTTAAATCATATTGTCAAATGATTTAAAATCTTCACTTTGAAGCAAACCATTTGTATCAACTGTAAGAAACTGGTTATGAAACAGGGCAGCATAGCACGAATTTGCTCTGCAAACTATTTTACTGACAATATTACATTTGGTTCACTCTTGTCTTTCATTTAAATCATGGGGATGCAGGCGTCAACAATACACTCACTGGCCACTTTATTAGGTATACCTTGCTGGTACCCAGGTGGACCCTACAAAATGTTCTTAATTCTCCATGGCATAGATTGTACAAGGTGCCAGAAACAATCCTCAGAGATTATGCTGCAAATTGACATGACTGCATCACACAGTTGCTGCAGCTCTGCTGGCTGCACATCCCAGGAGGAAGTGCCATGCATAACTAAATAGTATACACATACATACATATCCCTATTATTATTTTTTTAAACAACAGCAGATGAACTGAGTCATGAGATTATTTTGCTTGTAGTTCTCAGGTTCACAAGAACAAAGAGTTTGCAGGCCCTGGCATGGTGGACACATATGAATCTACATTTCTCACTTCTGTGCTGCTCAGTCTTACACAAAAATATTTCGAAAACTACAAGTTTTATTAAATGGGAGCTCTAGATGAGCTTTCCAAACATTAGACATCCATGGCCAGTCTTTGTCTTTATTAGGCCCAGAAGAATGTTCATATGGTAATTTAAAGGTGACAACAGTCAGACTTCAGTGTAAGGAGTCTACAGCCCTGAAGTAACACACATGCACAGAAGAAGATGAGACGTCACAAACAGTATGTTGTGTTTACAGAAAAAACTATAGATGCTAAACATGATACATTTATTAATTCTGAAGTTGCTGCGCGATCTGGGCCAACAAAATCGTAACTGAATCATTGGTGTATGCCATGTTTGGTTTGTCCATTGTTTACATTTGATCTTGCCACCTCTTTTGCCTCAAAACTGGGAGTCTGCCATAGTTAGGTGACGTAAAAGACAGATAAAATGCGAAATAAATGTTCAGACTGAGGGGGAAAACATCAGCTATGTATTTAATTTAGGACCACAAATGAATGTAGTCTGAGTCTGATTTGGTATTCAGATTGTTTCATATGGCTAAAATGAGGACAAGAAAGTTGGATTTGGGGCACTTTAGCCTGCAGTGTCAATGCATCAGAAATCAATAGATGTCTTCATGTGGATGTCTTTTTGACACATTTTATGCTATTCAGATGAAAGGCAACATTGTCTTTTTAATGTCTTTACAGCAACATTTTATCTTCTCTGTGTCTTAAAACAGGACAGCAATGCACAACAAACCACCCTGGAAACCACCCTGACACTCTCCCTTTCCCCCACACCCCCCCTTTTTGCTGACAGGACACTTGTAACTTGCAACTCTATGCGTTACATTAACGCTCAGCTTGGACTCCTGCTTTACTTGCACTGCCATACTTGCACACTGATCACCTGCGCTGTTGTACTGCTCTCGCACCCAATACTGCTCTATATTTACTCTCACTCACTTAAAACTGTGCACATATATTTATATTATATTGTAGATATGTTTATACTGTTTAATTTGTATTGTATTGTACCAACTACGCCCAAACAAATTCCTTGTATGTCCAAAAACGTACTTGGCAATAAAGCTTTTCTGATTCTGATTCTGAAAAGTCAGTCTGCCCAATCTTTAAATGTGCAGTCTAAAGAGGCTACAGACAGAGAAACAAAAGGAGGTGCTCTTTTCTTTGTCTGTAGCCCCTTTCAGAGGAGACTTTCAAGCTGGAGTCTAGATATGTTCTGTAGGGGGTTGAATTTGACCTACTGCTGTGACGTCTCTGTGCCACAAAAGGACGTAGTCACAGAGCTGGGTTAGAGAGTAGGAGTGAAGATGGAAGTCAGGTCTCCATTTTCACTCACTGGTTTAGGGATGTTGGCTTTGCCTATATACAGTATCTCTAAAAAGTGAGTACAGCCCTGACACTTTTATATACATTTAATTATATCTTTTTATGGGACAACATTTAAGATATGACACTTTGATACAATGTAGTCAGTGAACAGCTTGTATAACAGTGTTAATTGGCTGTTCCTTCAAAATACCTCAACACAGTCATTGATGCATAAACCACTGGCTGTTGCGTTCTGAGGTTTAGAGTGACCAAAGCACAGACAAGAGCTCGGCAGCTGCATGTTTAAAGGAGTCTTTCTTTCTTTATTCAAAGATAAGTTCTAAAGGTTTTCCAAACGTAGCAAAATCACTGCAGGTACAAAAACACAAGTTGAAACTCCAAAAACGTACAGAGTTGACTGAGCAGGAACATAGTAGTCGAAGCTTTGGACGAGGAATAGGTGAACGAACCAAGGAACCAGTGAAGAACAGACAAAAACAGAGAGCTTACGAACAGAGAACAGAGGGAAGTGGAGTATGGACCAATGAGATACTGAGGCAGGTAATCAGGTGAGAATGGAAATCAGGTGTGGACCAGGCTATAGAAAACTGACGGAATCTGGATGGTTGCAAAGGTGACCGAACTAGAATACAAAGAGAACATGAGGGAAGCTAGGCAATAACGTAACCAAAGAAACCTGACTACAAAAACAAAACTATAAATAACAAAAATCAGGGAAACAGAACTAAGCAAAACTATAGATGGAGATAATAAACCAAAAGAGACATAAGAACCTAGAATAATCATTAACTAAAGTAAACTGAGAAACTAGAGGGAATAGAAGAAACACCAAAACCTAATAATTAACAAAGGACCCATGAAGAAATCCAGACTGTAAATAAACAAAACCTAAACCACAGAAAGGGAACCAGGATGAGGAGGAACAGAGAAAATAAACTAATAAACAAAGAGCACAGGTGAACAAATACCAAAACATAAATAAACACAGATATACTAAATGGGAAACTAAACTAGAAACTACAAGGAAGACAAAGGAGCTAGAATAACAACGAATATAACAATAGTAATAAGAAAACCATAACAAGTAATAGAAAAGAAACCACTAAAGGAACTTAGACAAAACCCAAACTAATGGAAAGGTCGAAAACACAAGACCACAACAAAGACCAAAGATGTCGCTTCACGACACTGGCAACAGAAGTGAGTAAACCTCTAATTGAAAATGTGCAAACTGAGCCCAATTAGCTTTCTGGTCTGATGTGACTTGGTGATTGACTTCACCTAGTGGTCTGGTGCACTTTCGTTTTGTGGAGTGAGTTTGTAGCTTTTTTTTTTACTTGCTGTTGTTTTTGTTATTTGCAGTTGTGTTTGGATTTGCTGACTTTTTCTTTGCATTGGTTTTTTGTGTTTTTGTGCTAGGCTAAATGAAGATTACCAACACCTTGACGCACGCAGAGCTGCAATATGGTGGCCAAGACCATACAACGGTTTAACAGGAAAGGTTCAACAAGAATAGGCCTCACCTAGTTCAGTTGAGGGCTCAGTCATATCAAGAGGGTTCTTTTGAAAATAGACAGAGGAGTGCTGCCAGCATTGGTGTAGAGGTTGAAGAGGTGGGGGTCAGCCTGTCAGTGCTCAGACCTTACGCCACACATTGCATTAAATTGGTCTGCACAGCTGTTGTCTTAGAAGGAAGATGATGCACAAGAAAGCCCACAAACAGCTTGCTGAAGACAAGCAGATTAAGAACATGGATTACTGGAACCATGTCCTGTGGTCTGCTGAGACCAAGATAAAGTTATCTTGGTCATCCTGGTTCAGATGGTGTCAAGTGTGTGTGGAGGCAACCAGGTGAGGAGTACAAAGACAAGTGTGTCTTGCCTACAGTTACAGTGCCTTGCGAAAGTACTCTGCCCCCTTGAACTTTTCAACCTCTTGCCACATTTCAGGCTTCAAACATAAAGACATACAATTCTAATTTTTTGTGAAGAATCAACAAGTGGGACACAATCGTGAAGTAGAATGAAATTTATTGGATGTGTCAAACGTTTTTAACAAATAAAAAACTGAAAAGTGGGACATGCAATATTACTCGGCCCCCATCACTTTCAGTGCAGCAAACTCACTCCAGACGTTCAGTGAGGATCTCTGAATGATCCAATGTTGTCCCAAATGACTGATGATGATAAATAGAATCCACCTGTGTGTAATCAAGTCTCTGTATAAATGCACCTGCTCTGTGATAGTCTCAGGGTTCTGTTCCAAGCGCAGAGAGCATCATGAAGACCAAGGAACACACCGGCCAGGTCCGAGATACTGTTGTGGAGAAGTTTAAAGCCGGATTTGGATACAAAAAGATTTCCCAAGCTTTAAACATCCCAAGGAGCACTGTGCAAGCAATCATATTGAAATGGAAGGAGTATCAGACCACTAGAAATCTACCAAGACCCGGCCGTCCCTCTAAACTTTCATCTCGAACAAGGAGAAGACTGATCAGAGATGCTGCCAAGAGACCCATGGTCACTCTGGATGAACTGCAGAGATCTACAGCTGAGGTGGGAGAGTCTGTCTATAGGACAACAATCAATCGTACACTGCACAAATCTGGCCTTTATGGAAGAGTGGCAAGAAGAAAGCCATTTCTCAAAGATAAAAAGTCTCGTTTAAAGTTTGCTACAAACCACCTGGGAGACACACCAAACATGTGGTAGAAGGTGCTCTGGTCAGATGAAACCAAAATCGAACTGTTTGGCCACAATGCAAAACGATATGTTTGGCGTAAAAGCAACAGAGCTCATCACCCTGAACACACCATCACCACTGTCAAACATGGTGGTGGCAGCATCATGGTTTGGGCCTGATTTTCATAAGCAGGGACAGGGAAGATTATCAAAATTGATGGGAAGATGGATGGGGCCAAATACAGGAACATTCTGGAAGAAAACCTGTTGGAGTCTGCAAGAGACCTGAGACTGGGACGGAGATTTATCTTCCAACAAGACAATGATCCAAAACATAAAGCCAAATCTACAATGGAATGGTTCACAAATAAACGTATCCAGGTGTTGGAATGGCCAAGTCAAAGTCCAGACCTGAATCCAATCGAGAATCTGTGGAAAGAGCTGAAGACTGCTGTTCACGAACGCTCTCCATCCAACCTCACTGAGCTCGAGCTGTTTTGCAAGGAAGAATGGGCAAGAATTTCAGTCTCTCGATGTGCAAAACTGATAAAGACATACCCCAAGAGACTTGCAGCTGTAATTGCAGCAAAGGGTGGCGCTACAAAGTATTAACGCAAGGGGGCCGAATAATATTGCACGCCCCACTTTTCAGTTTTTTATTTGTTAAAAAAGTTTGATACATCCAATAAATTTCATTCCACTTCACGATAGTGTCCCACTTGTTGTTGATTCTTCACAAAAAATTTGAATTTTATATCTTTATGTTTGAAGCCTGAAATGTAGCAAAAAGTTGAAAAGTTCAAGGGGGCCAAATACTTTCACAAGGCACCGTAAGCATGGTGGTGGGAGTGTCATGGTTTGGGGCAGCACTTATGCTGCTGGCTGAAGCAGAGCATGATCTCCTCCCTTTGGAAACAGGGCAGCATTCCAGCGACACCAAACACACCTCCCAGACGACCACTGCCTTGCTAAAGAGATTGAGGATAAAGGTGCTGGACAAGCATGACTCCATATGTAAACCCTATTAACTATCTGTGGGGCATCTTCAAATGGAAGGTCGAGGAGCGCAAGGTCTCTAACATCCAACAGGTCTGTGATGTTGTCATGGAGGAGATGAAGAGGATTCCAGTGGTAACCTGTGAAGTTCTAGTGAACTTCAAGCCCAAGAGAGTTAAGGCAGTAATGGAAAATAATAGTGCACAATTTGAACATTTTCACTTGGGGGTGTACTTACTTTTGTTGCCAATGGTTTAGACATTAACGGCTGTGTATTAAGTTATTTTGAGCGGACAGCAAATTTACACTGTTAAACAAGCTGTAAACTGTCATATCTTCAGTGTTCAATGAAAAGATGATGAAACATTTACAAATATTTTTTATAAGGGAGTACTTTCTTTTGTCAGATACTGGCTCCATTAGCTGACCTGTGAAAGGCTGAGGCAGCTTAAAGTAAGGCTCTTCTTTATGGTCAGAAAGCATAAGAGCCATCTTGAAAATCCTTGTGTTGACTTTCTCCTTTAGCACGCCTACCAAACCATCTAAGACCAGATCAGTAAATTCTGTTTTTAAAGGTTTTAGTGGCACTGGTGGCCTGTATTCTTTAGTAACTGGACAGGAAGAAGGGCAGAAAGAAGAGATAACATGCAGCAAATGGTCCAGGGCTGAGAATCAAACCAGGGACAACTGTGTTGAGGGCTGTGGCCTCCAGAGCAAAGCAGTAAATTCTAAGATATAAAAAAATAAATGTATGCATGTGGGGGCAAAAATGTGCCCTTTCAAAACAGTCAAATGTGCTGTTCCCCAGTGTTTCCAAAGTTCCTGCCAGGAGAATTACAGCTAATGCAGCATGCCACTTCATAAAAAGCAAACAGACATGAGGGGAAACTTTGCAAGCATCATCCACAAGTAAGGATAATCTAGTTAGTGTTTATTTCTTTTATTAGTGACAAACATTTTCCTGCTCATAAAGCACAATAATTGACCAACAAATCTGTCAACTTAAATGAATTAAGTTACAAGAAAGCTTGAATAAATGAAACCATTTCCATGTTTTTCCATTTGTATGTTTAAATGTCAGATTTAAGCTTTAATCTTTCCCCCATTTTGTGCATTTTCACTCCATTTGTCTCTTTTTTCCAGTCGACTTGCATGGAAAACCCCAGGGGTGTCTGGGAAGTCCCTGGGGGAACCTACTGCCAAACTTTTGTAAATCACCATCTGTCTCAACCCTGAGATCACCTGACCCGAAACCATCGACTTAACCTTTACTCCTCCACCCCCGCACGTGCCTGCTGACCCATTACCTTGCACACGCACTTGAATGCTAAACACAGGACGACAGTAACTGACATTAGTTAAACCTAACACACCAATTCAATTTCAATTCAATTCAATTCAGTTTATTTATAAAGCGTCAATTCACAACACATGTCGTCTCAAGGCACTTCACAAAAGTCAGGTACATACATTCCAATTAATCCTAATCATTGAACAGTGCAGTCAGATTCAGTTATTTATTCAAATTGGATAAAAAGTTTTTCTATCTAAGGAAACCCAGCTGATTGCATCCAGTCAGTGACTTGCAGCATTCCCTCCTCCTGGATGAGCATGTAGAGACAGTGGACAGTCACTGGCGTTGACTTTGCAGAAATCCCTCATACTGAGCATGCATGTAGCGACAGTGGAGAGGAAAAACTCCCTTTTAACAGGAAGAAACCTCCAGCAGAACCAGGCTCAGTGTGAGCGGCCATCTGCCACGACCGACTGGGGGTTTGAGAGAACAGAGCAGAGACACAAAGAGAACAAAGAAGCACTGATCCAGGAGTCCTTTCTATGGGAAGGAAAAGTTAATGTTAATGGATTTAGCTCCTTTAGTCGTTTCACCTAGAAAGAAAGAACAGATAATCTCTGAGTCAGTTTTCAAGGTTAGAGTCTGAAAGAGAGCACATAGAGTTAGTTACAGTTAAGCTCAGTCAATCGCCATGTCTAGGAGAGAGAAAGGGTTAAACACTAAAAGACAGGGCCATGTGGATCATCGGTAGAGGGTGAGCATTAACTTGTTGCCAGCAGAAGCCCCTCTCCAGAAAGCTGTCACAGGTAGACACAGAGTCAGGCCAGGTGTAGCTTCTAGGAAGAGAAAAGGGGGAGAACAAAGTTAAAAGCTGAAATAACAGCAAATAATGCAAAATTGGAGAGTAGTGTGAGAATGTAGCAAACTATAAACTTTATTAAAAAGGAAGGTTTTAAGCCTAGCCTTAAAAGTAGACAGTTTGTCCATCTAGAGCCCACTGATGGCCATTGTTATATTAAAAACCACAACAATTGGGATACCTCTCTCTGTCAGAGAGAACCACGCAAGTCAGACAACAGGATTTAATCTGTGCTTTCTTAATATGAACTTCACTTTTACAGCTCAGCATCTCCTGGTAAACAGAATTAAATGTATATCTATTGTATAAATTGGATGTTTTTTGTAAAGTGCCTTAAGTTTACACCTGTTGTGAATCTGTTGTGAATCTGATATATTGTGATATAATTAAATTAAATTGTACTGAGCTGATGTTTTCGTTTTTTAGAAACATTTCTGGAAGAAGAAGCTACATAATTGCAACAGTTTTCCCCTTATTTATGAGAATTCTACCGCAGTCTCAAACCATTAAAACAGAAGAGAATCTAGCTGGCTCTGCATTCGTCTGCTCCTGAAGACCGTGCTAAGGCAGCTCACAAACCCTACACACGACCATCACATCATTAGCCCACCAGCATGCAAAACAAGTCCCATCAAGTAAAAGCAACACACTACTTTGTCCAGGGGCGTTTTTAGGGTCTCAAAACATTGGAGGCTTTAGCCCAAATCCAAAATATTTAGATTTCAATAAGACAATTTATAGGTAATTTAAAAATAAAATAATATAGGACATATTGTACCAGTTCTCTGTCTCGGCTGGTTTTAGACTGAATGTAAATTATTGTGAATCAAACAAAAAAGGTTTACAATAATTTTACTTTTTATTTTTGTTAGAAGCTGAATGAAGGACAAGGAGAAACAGAGTTTAGGCCTGATGAAAAATAATTTTGCTGAAACAAATAATGACACATTTTGAGGTATTTAGAAAATAACTTAATCTGAAAATTTACTGACAAAAGTTTTTCTTAAACTCAGAGATGTTTACTTTGGGCCAGATAAATGTGCTTCTTTTGTCATCTACATAAATGACCTTTTTAAACGTTACATTTTCATGAAAGTGTTTCATTCCTCAGGCTCCATTGTCTTTATTATTTTATTTCAAAAAAGGAAACTGGTATAAAGTTGAATTTCCTAAATCTTAGTCAAATGGTAAAATCCTAAAACACATTAATTTATTATGCCAAGAGCTTTCGAAACATTTTATTAAAATTGTTATTTTATGAACCTGTTCTCTTTTATCACCATCTTTTCAGCCCTTCATTCCACTTCTGGAGAAATTTGTCTTGCCAAAAATAATAAAAGAAACATTTTTCAACAGTCTTTTGTTCTGCAGTGAGCATGTGAGGCATTAGTGCAGTTCTTACTATTAAACACTTTGAGAGGAAAGGGTGTTATGTTGTGGTGTTTAAAATATAGCATAGAGCCTCATCCTGGACCTTATCAGTACTAATATTACAGTTATTAATAACTGTATACATATAGTATGTATGTCTCACTTTCAGTAAAACTGTATCCTTGTTTAATTAGATTAGTTTATATCATATTACATGTGTAATTCAGAAAAATAAAATAGTTAACTAATCAATGTTCTACCTGTGATTAATTGCTATGATTTATTTCTTAATTATACTGCATCTTTAAAGCCAGAGCTGCATGTTTAGAATCAGCACAGAAGATATGAAAGAGAAGAGGGAGGCTTACTTTTATACTTTCTACTACGTCTTACTGGCACCAGGAGATATTTTCCTGGTTTATTGAGCAACACTTTTTCCTGTCTACATGTAGAACTGGACTATTGGACTGGCTGCAGCCATGAGATGCAATGTGTTGATCTGAAGGACCTTTTAATGTGTTCAGCTATGTTAGGATTAAATGCTTTTATTTTGACTGAAGTAAAGGACCAGATACTTTCACATTATGATGCAAATCCAGCTAGAAGCTCACAGAGAAGGTTGCTTCTGTTTTCTATCACAGACAGATAATTTAACTTCACCTGTAGCTCAGGTGAAAGTGGAGCGGAAAGTGATTATATGGAACACAATTTAAAAAGTCTGATTGTTTTTAAATAAAAATGTGAAGTCCAATACCATTTTGTGGGGGCATCTTTTTAATACTTCTAAATTTCTTCTATCAAGAAGTCCGGGGCTGTTCAGAAAACATCCAGGGCTTCTGCCCCTGAAGCCCAGGTCTAACTACGCGCCATATATATGGTTTATAATATAAACCATATATATTATAAACAATCTCAACGGTTAATGAAAAAGCGAAGGTAAAATATTGAGATGCCCCTGGCATCTGGTGAGAAATATCAGTCTGGTGGTGCAGAGATTTTGTAACACTTTCTTTTTAGTTGCTGGTGTTCCTTTTTGTACCTTGGTAAATTGTTTACCTTTTTGTTGTGTGGGTGACAATATATGCTGATTAATGAGCCAATTTAAAGAGTTTAATGCTACGTTTAGCTAGAAAACAATTATGGTGAGACAAAGCCGTTTTTTATGGAGTCAGATAGAGCAACTCAGAGGTGAAGGTGGGTGGCACTAAAATTAGCATTATTTCTAAAATAATTTTTTTTCTGTTGGTTTAAAAAAGACAATGATAATTGACAGAGACTTTGTAAATTTGTCAGACTGCAGTCAGTGATCTGTTTTGTTTCGGTGTAAACCGTTTAAAAATGAGGGAGCAGGTGCTCTGCTTGCTCCATTGTTCAGGCTTCCATGGATGCACCATCGTCTGTGACTGCCTTTCTTGTTGACTAAAAGACGTAACAGCCACATGTTCAGTACGTTTCTATACTTCAAGTAAAGTCATGTCCAGATACTCTGAAACCTCAGAACAATACATTATGTTTTAAAACTAAATGGGGGCCCACTTATTCTTGATAATCATTCTGAATGGGAACATACTTTCTTTAAAAACATATTCTTTACATTGTTTGTTTTCATGTGTCTATGACTAAAATTGTCAATATTCCTAGCTGTAAAAACCCCCAGTCGGTCGTGACAGATGGCTGCTCACTCTGAGCCTGGTTCTGCAGGAGGTTTCATCCAGTTTAAAAGGGAGTTTTCCTCTCTACTGTCGCTACATGCGTGCTCAGTTTGAGAGATTGCTGCAAAGTCAATGCAAGAAACTGCCCACTGTCGCTACATGCTCATCCAGGAGGAGTGGCTTGATTTGAAATCTATATGATTCGATTGAACTGCTTTTGTAAAGTGCTTTGAGATGACATGTGTTGTGAATTGGCACTATATAAATAAAACTGAATTGATTTGAATATCTGATAAAGCTACTGTTTAATCCATCATCTGAAAATGAAATATGACACACCTGAAAGACATTTTTGTCCAGCTAAACTGACTGGTCAGGCAAGAAGAGCATTGATCAAAAAAGCAAAAAAGAAAGCCATGGTAACTCTGGAGGAGGTATAAAAATCCACTGCTCAGGTAGGAGAATCTGTAGACAGGACAATAGTGGCACACTCCACAAGCCTAGCCTGTACAAAAGACGACAGAAAGCCACTTCTGAGGGAATGCCAGTGTCCTGCAAGCTTTATATGTGTCCCTGGTTCAGCAAACCTGAATCAAATGGCTGGATAGCCTCCTCAGTAAGCAGCCAAGTTCTCCAGAGTCCTGCTAATGACCTATACATTTGATTCAGGTGTGCTGAAGGAAGGACACATCTAAAAGTTGCAGGACACTGGCCCTCGAGGACTGGAGTTTGACACCCCTGTAAGAGGTCCCATTCAAAGTTTGGCACAAGCATGTAGGGTACATGTTGATGTAGGTGCTCTGGTCAGATGAGACCAAAACTAAACTTTTTGGCCTACATGGAAAATGCATGTGTGTGGCAACACCCTGAACCATGGTGGTGGAAGCATCATCATCAAAGCATATTCATGTATTTGAATGGCCAAGTTGGCCCAAATGAGAATATGAATAAGCTTCAGCTATTTTGCAAAGAAAAATTTGCAAATATTTCTGTCTTTTTGTGCAAAGCTGGTTAGGACAACCACAAATGCCTTGTAGTTTTTACTGCAGCAAAAGGTTGTTGTATAAAGGATTAACTGAACAGGTCTGAATACAAATGCATGCTACATCCTTCAGATTTTTATGGGTAAAACATTTTTTCAAATTGGAGTTTGTGAATGTTAAAGTGACATACTGTAAGTGGAAAAAAATCAAGGGATGTGAATACTTTTGCAATGCACTGTACATAATCAATGATTTGTAATTAAGCCCTGAGTCCTGTCTGCAGGCCCTTCTATTTTAGTCTGTGTTGGGCCCTCTCAGGAAGATATATTGTGTAAGTTGACTCAGAGGCAATGTCCAGGATAGGATAGTTACCAACTCTACACTGGTTCTGGTAAACCTCACTGCTGATAGCTAGAAGTCATTTAGATATCATATCATCCTGTTTAATCTGCTTTCATGGATTTTAGTAGTGAGATAGACATGTGAGTGTTCAAGATTGTGATCGAGATTGTAGTGTTCCCGGATCCCCATCAGGAAATTACAGAAAGATCCATTGTACTAGTATCTTTTTCAGTGCTTACAAATGATTTCTCAAACTTTGGGCATTTCTATTAACCATCACTATAAAATACTTTCATAGGATAAAAGTGCCAATGAAAGTCAAAAGGCTGCCTGTAAGGCACACAATATAGAGTTGTAATGACATATTTATTACACATTACCAAATTATTTATGATAGGTATAGTATTTAATGTAAACTTGAAGCATGGCGTCCCATGTCTTTGTGGTTGTTGCCACATCTTGTTGAGTTTTTACAAGCTCATTGCAGACCTGAATGCAGTCATTAAACAACTGTGCTTGTGTAAGTTTTTCCGTTTTTCTCAAATTCCAGCAAGTGGAGGTAACACAGCTGTACACTGCTATTATAAAAGCCCGAGGAACGCTGCGGTCCGCTCCCCTGGAAGCCTCGTCTGCTGCCAGGGCAATGGCCCCATCCACAGCTCACGTTTTAAAGCAGAACGCCAGGGCACAGCAGACCTCTGTTGCTGCTCCTGATTTTGCCTTGATCAGCTTTTTGGAGACATTTTCAATGCCGGTTGTATATTTAAAGTGATTTTCACTCCCATTTGGCTGAAATTAAGAAGCATTTCAAAGTATGATATATCTTTTCTGTTTCTGATTCATAGTTGTGCAAGATAAACAAAACTAATGAGTGTTCAAGGGAAAATGCAAATCTAAAATAGGATTACATGATTGCAATAAGCCAACAAAGGCGTGTTGTTTTTGAATATCTACTTCCTGAAAAGCTCCAGAAACAGTTTGGTGGAAGAAGAGGCAGAGTGTCGACAAACCTTTGAATGAATCTAATGAAAGGCGTTAAGGAGGAAATCTGTCAGCTAAGATGGACTGCTTTTTTCCAAGGCGAGCCTTTCACCAGTAGCGGCCTCTGAATAGCAGGAAACCACCAGTATAAACAGTCCTACGGTGTTACGCCTGATGGCGAGAACTGATCAAAACAACACAAATCAACATTTATGGTCAATGCAATTGGGAAATGCTCTGCATTGCCAGAAAAGAAGATGACTAATATTTTTTTCCTTAAGGAGAAATGAAAAAGTATTCAAAGAAGAGAAATGAATGAACTCATTTAACTTTTTTGCATTTAGCTTTCATGTTCAGGTCTTAATTTCTTAAATTGTAAAATGGCTGTTGTGATTCCCTCTAATTTATAAAAAAAAACCCCAAAAAAAACAGGCTACACCAGCATAAAAAAAAAACAACCATCCGGGTTGAGTTCAACAGAAAATGGTGTTCTGTAAAAGGTACAATCTCTCTGAGTTTTGTAGGGAGTCCTGTTTGTGCATGCTTGAGGAATGGCTGTAGGAACATTCCAGAATCCAGACATCACTTCCAAGGAGTTTTGAGTGCAGGTCTCACTTTCCTAACAAAAGCAGATTAAAGATTCCATCTTTAAAAGAACAATGACTGATTGAGTTTGGTGTCTTGTGGTGTAGAGGTTGACATCTGTTTCTATTAAAAGATGCAAAACGACCATTACAAAGGGAAAATCGATTAAGAAGAAACAAATTAGAGGTTGTGAATGATATGTTTTGTCTGAAAAGACAGAGGAGTGCAGCATCCTCTCGGAGTTTTCTAACATCTCCACTTGCAGAATTTAGGCTTTTTTTTTCACAATTAATACACAAGTCTAATATTTAACAAATATACAGTGCCATGCAAAAGCATTCACTGCCCTTGACTTTTAACCTATTTTGTTACATTCCAAACTGTAATTTGTAATTTTTTGTAATCTTATTTTATGCGACATGGATCTGGACAGAATAGTCTAAGCAGGTGAAGTGAAATAACAAAATACAAAACAAAAAGTCTCTATCTATCTACATTTATATATGTTGGAATGGCTTAGTCAAAGTCCAGACTTCAATTCAATTGAGAATCTATTGTTAAACTTGAGGATTGCTGTTCACAAGTGAAAACCAACCAACATGAAGGATTTTGAGCACTCTTGATCTGGAGTTTTTCCTTGAGGAATGGATAAAGAATCCCAGTGGTAAGATTTTGTGAGCTAATTGGAACTTATCCAGAGGGGACTTGCAGCTGTAATTGCCGTAAAAGGTGGCTCTACAAAGTAATGACTTCAGGGGGGTGAACAGTGACCTTCTGGAAAAACTGCATTAAATAGTTTTTGTTTCTGTTTCTTTTTAGGTGTGGGATTCAAGACACTGGAACATAAAATGATGCCAAGCTGCCAAACATACAGGTTTAACTAGCATGTTGACACTGAATGCCTTGGCTGAAATGCATAGAAGCCGTCTTCCCTGAAGGAAAATCCACATTTCAAGTGTATTCCTGTTCCATCATATACTATAACCTATAACAGCCCATCAAAGGTATTGCTATTGTTTCAGTGGATATTATATCTTGTGTAACTAAAATTGCAACAGGAGCTGATTATGTCATGACTTCCAGGCCCCCCCTGATTGATATCCTGCTCTCTGAAATGATGCAGTTAGACCTGTGTCTAGTCTGAACCCTCCTCCTTACCTAACTGGAAATGACACAAAGGCCAATCAACCCGGCCAGGTTAAACAACAGCCAGCCTGCTGTTTAACAGCCAGTTACACATTTCTGTTCATCTGTGTAGAAACACAGAAGGTGAGTTGTGTAAGAAAGGAAACAAAATTGTTTATCACTGCAGTGACAAATGTGACTTTATAAGCGTACAGCTTTGAGCTGTTTCCCTCTATAAATGCTTTCACTTTGAGCATTTATGTTTTTAAGGTGCGTGCGTGTGAGAAGGTGTATGTTGATGCCAAGAGCTCAGGTAGCAAGCGTAAAAAGATAAGATGGTTATATAAGCAGGAAAATGAGGAGCTGCCAAGCTTAACACTACTGAAGTCAAGAGGAAGTCTACACCTCTGATCCAGAATTGCTAAATAAAGGCACGATCACACAGTCAGACGCCAAGGCTTTTGTTGGTGAATGAATATTGAGCCGAAGAAGTTTGTCTCATATTACAAACTCTACTTTAACTCTTGCTTTTTATGTTTCTGCTTTGGAAATGTAAAGATGTTATTTGTTTGGTGTTCACCTTAAACACCACAAACATTTTTAGCACCGAAAATAAAATCAAAGAGTGAGTTTTATACTTTCATCTTTCACTTCTTTTTGGGTTTTTAGACATCTAATAATACTTATGAACTTCACTGCTGGGCTGTGAAACAAATTCTAATTTAGTTGACCAACGTTTGTGTTGAAATAAAAAAATGTGAATAATATGTATAACTTTTTTTAATAATCGCAATAATAAAAAAGAATTTGCCTTACAGTCATAATAAAATGTAAGTTTTCATGATTGTTATAGAAGTTATGGTAAAAACTAAGGACATTCTTGCCACTTCCTTTGGACTTAAGATAGAAAGTAGCAGCCAGTCACTGCCATTTAACTTTTATTGATTAATTAATCATTAGCAAGTACAAACCACTTCCATAAAAGCATGTTTTTTGACACAGTTGTGTTAAAACAATGTCAACAAGAAAACATATCAGTCCATCAATCTGGGAGGGTCTATGAGGTCATTTCCAACTAGTTTTAAGTCCATATTTCTCAGACTATGAACAACATTATTCACAAGAGCAGTACATTTGAGACAGTTGCCGTACTTCGCAGGAGTGGACGTCCCAACCAAATTTTCCACAAAATCCGTCCATGCAAGGCTCCAAAAAAACCAAAGAACCAAACTTCAGTCTACAGGCGTGGTTAGCATGGCAAGTGTACAAGTTAAAGATAATAGGAACAGAAAAAGCAGAACAAGTATGGCCTGTTTAGGAGGGCGGTTAACAGATAGCCTCTCCTCTATCAAAAACGGTAAAACAAATGCCAGCATGATGAAAGTATAGTACTTGGAAGGTTTGCCAAGTTGCATCTGAACAAAACACATAACTTCTACTTCAGGGCTAAAGGTTCTATTTTAGTTTCATCAGACTACAAAATAAATTTTTCCAGGTGCGACAAACTCTATGGTGCATTTTGGCATGTCTGTCTTGCCACTCTACAATAAAGGACTGAGTAGTGAGGTCCATTAGCAATGGTTGAAATTCAGGATGGTTTACATGTGGACATTAGAGCTCTACCTCAGCAACCTTTGGTTTCTTGGTCACCTCTTTGACCAAGATTTTTCTTCTCTGGATACTCAGAAGGGTTGGATGGCCAGATTTGATACAAAGGTGACCTGAAATCAAGTTGAAGAAGCATCTCAAGGATGATGCATCGAAACAAGATTTAAGGTTTCTCCTTGATGTTATGAAAGTGTTTTCAGCAGGTGCTACATTTTGCAGGGGCTGCAGGTCAGCTGGGCAGCCTTATGAGAAAGCCATAAAGGTAAAAATGATGTGATATTTGGAATTTCCAGACGCTTCGGTATAAAGGAGTAATCTTGTCCTGCGTTATCAGTAAGAGCAGTTTTATGTGGTATGAATCAACACTTAAAATGAACAGAGTGAAACTGCTGAAGCAACTGACACAAACCCAAACACAGAGGAATAGCATCAGATGTGGTTGTTTGCAAGTTGGACCCCAGTCCATTACAGGGCCAACACAAAGAGATTTAACAGCTAATGCTTCCAGTCACACCTAAGAGCAGTTTAGAACTGCCAGTTAATCTAACATGGATGGTTTATGGACTGTGGGAGTAAGCTCACACATGCACAGGCAGAACTCCACACAGAAAAACCCCTGCCTGCCATGACTTAGTTTGTGCACCTAGATGTAAGGGCACAGCACTAACAATTGACCATCATGCAACATTACTCTCTCTTTATAAAAAGAAAAAAATAACAACAGTTTTTCTCGTGATCGGATTAAGAATAGATGCAAGGCAAACATCCACAGCTAATTTGTGTTTTATCGCAACACATGGTGCTCTCGGCTGCTTTTTTGATGTGTGGAAATTTTGCATCATTCTCATTCTTATCAACACTCATACAGACGTTTAGCCTCCTCTTCTTGACTCAAAGGAGAGCTCCAAGGAGAACCGTATGGGTTTCAGGAGAGAATAAAATAACATTTGTCCTCATGGGAACCAGTGCAGCAAGAGCTGCAGCCTCCTCTGCACGCAGACACGTGAATCAAGGGGAGGAAAACTCTCCTCTCCTTAGAGCTGAGGCCATCCTGAATTAGTTAATTAAGGGAGTTTGCTGCCAAAACATTAGATCATTCCCACAGCTTGTTTTGTCATTAGCTGAACTCGAGCCCTTCTTCTGGCCCCCTTCTCCACAAGAACGTAAAGGACATCTCTGATGATGCTGAAAAGAAGGAATCTTACCTGAATTACTCATTTCAAGAATCGTTTGCTTTATAATATCCCCTTACTGCTTGAATTTATCTACAAAAATGTATTGTTTGTGTTTTTGCTCTTGAACTGGTTTGAAATAAAGTATGGATGGTTATTTTATATAAATGTGTCCCACATGTCCACTGACTAGCTCTTCAAGTTCCTTTGTCATTTTACACCTCTTCCTCAGCATTTAAGATTTCGATTTTTCACAGTTACTTCTGTTACTCTGTTAGACTGTCCTTTACCTTTACTAACTCCTTGTGTTGTCCTTTAGTTCATCGTTAAATAACTCAGTTTTTTCCACAGTCAGTCTCTGCACTTGGGTTCTTTTAGAAACCTAACATGACAATATTTCCATATATTTTGGGGTGGCATCCATAAACTCTATAAAAAATATATAATTAATATTGTATTAATCTAATTTCACAGTTTTAAATCACATTCTGGATTTCGGTGTGGTGATTTGTGTCCTTAGGTAAAGAGATTGATTATTCAAGCACGTTGTTTTTTCCTTCATCAAAAATGTCTCAAAAGGGAATTGCCACAGAAGACTTGCTGTATGGACTAAGGATTTACCTTTGAATTTAGATCTTGAACTACATAACCCAATTTAACCATGTTTCAGTTTGAAAACAAGGGCATTTGCTGATTTGCAAATGTGAACAACTAACTGTTGTTAGCAATACATGCATTTTTACTTCATTTTGTGTTTTGAAACAACAAACAGCTTAATGAATATGGTTATGTTCATACCTGGTATTATCATGCGTCCTGACTGATCCACATGTAAGTGAACAAACCTAACAACGACCACTTACTCATGGCAATAAAATTAGTCTTGAGTGATTAGGTTAAAGTTACCTGCTTTACATTCAAATGAAAACAACTCCAAGTGGGCTGTTGGCTGAGCAATCAACAAGGCACCAACAGGTCTGCTGGTGTTTCTGTGATAACACAGATACTATGAGACCTTCCTTGTAGATCTCTGATATCTGAAGACCAAATGCTCTTGGCGGTTCCAAGGCCTCAACTTGGGACTAGAGATTACAGAGCCTTTACAGCTGCAGCTCCTAAACACTGGAAATGTCTAACTATTTCTGAGGTCTGCCAGAACTCTTCAATTCAATTTAAATCTCTTCAAATTTCGCCTTTTACACTGGCTTTTAACTCCAAAGAACTTGATCGGTAGGGCAGTCCTTCCACCGTATTTTGCCTTTTACTGTTCATTTTAGAATGTTTTATTGTTTTGAGATTTTCTGCTATTATTATTGTTATGATTTTATCTCTTTTATTTTTATTCAGCTGTGCAGCACTTTGGTTGCCATATGGTTTGTTAAAGAATCAGAATCAGAATCAGAAAAGCTTTATTGCCAAGTACGTTTTTGGACATACAAGGAATTTGTTTTGGCGTTGTCGGTGCAATACAATACAAATTAAACAGTATAAACATATCTACAATATAATATAAATATATGTGCACAGTTTTAAGTGAGTGAGAGTAAATGTAGAGCAGTATAAGATGCAAGAGCAATACAACAGTGCAGGTGATCATTGTGCAAGTAAAGCAGGAGTCCATGCTGAGCGTTAATGTAACGCACAGAGTTACATTAACAGTTACATAACGAGTTAAAGTGTGTAACAAATAAAGTTCTGATTGATATATTATTACTCAGACTACAGAGGTGATATGAGAAGAGGAGGAAAATAAATAAAAAAGAGGGAGAAAATCACTTAAGCACCATAATATCCATTGATCAATAAAATCCTATCTTGTGAGAAAAAGCATTTGTTTTACAGAGAAATTCAAGTGAAACTTTTATTTAAAAAATCACATATGTAGGAGTATTCCATCCTGGGTGTGTTGATGATGATGATGTGTGGGCCTTTAGCTTTCTAAAGACATAATGTCCCAGGCTTTCTTCATACATTCAGAGGGAATGTTGGCAACCTACTATTTTTCATTGTCAGGACATGCTCAAATCGCTCAGGACGCATATTGTGCCTGTTGTAAATGGGGTATATGTGTGGAAGATTCAACAAGATAAAACCCTTAAAAGTTACAACGTCTGCCTTTTTTAACTACAAGAGCCATATTGGACTTTGGAATTGAGATTGGTGAGAAACATCTAACTTTCTTGCATAAGATTCCAACCTCAGGGGTCCTTTCTGTTAACATTTCCGAACTGCAATCTGGACATTTCTACCTCAGAGAAAAAATTGAATGCTCATATAGTTATATAGTTCAGCACATGCATTCCCAGTTAATACGACTTTTGTTGTTGTTTTTATTACAAAACACATCAGACTTATAAAGTCTAAATTCCGATTTACTGCTGTTTTAAATCAGTATTGGGATACTTGGACAATTTAGTATTCACTGCACTTGTTATAAGGTTGAGAACCAATTCTACTTAACTTCATAGGTCTTATTGTAGGCCTAATTCTGATGGTAAAGTAATTTGATTCCTAAATTGGTGTGGGATTAAATATATAACTTCAGCAGAGATCTGATTATTATAGGGGAAATAAAGCAGTTGTTACGATTCCATGGTTAAGCTACTTCATCTGCAAATCTCGCAAAATTTGACTTTTTTTTAACCTAAAACTTAATCTTTATATGAAGAATTGAACTAAATGTTCAAACAGGATATTAGGGACATATCATTAAGATTTTTGGCCGAACAAAATATATATAAACATATAACTGAATGAATATCGGAAGCAATACAAAACACGGTTGAACTCAATTTCTTTGCTTTGTTTTGGGTAGGAGTTTTTTCTGTTCTCGCCAGAAGTAGCAGTTGCTAGGACACCGCACACAGCATCCTCCAAAGGGGCCCCGTACGACCAATGAGAGAAAGGTGGACCATACCAAAGATTGAACGAGCGAGAATAGGGGTGCACTACGCAGACACCCCTTTAATATTACTTTGTAATTCAAAATAATCATATTACTTTCTTTACGTGGCAAATACATTTAATTTTCACCTTATTACACTGAGCACGTCTGAGACACTTTATACTCGTATTTTCTAGTGGAAGTGATGGTTACAGTCTGATTCAGACCAGCCTATGGTATCAACCGCGCTAGCGTTGAAAGTTTCAAAGAAAGTGGACACCAAACGTCTTCCCAGCTTGTCCTCAATGTGAGTGAAAAAATACCTCACTAACTTCGTTTGACTCAGAAAGGCTGCACTTACGAACGGTATGTGTTTTTCGGACAACTGTACATTTCATTATGAACACAAGAAATGTTGCACATGTGTAAAGAAAGTAACTTACGACGCTGGTGTTAGCATCTGATTTGTAGCCTCCGATTTGATGCTTTGTAAAGAGCTTTTTAACTGTTTTAATGAAACTGGTCTATCATAGGGCAAGCCACTGGTTAACATTACATTACTTAAAGTGGACTGATTTATTCTAATATGGTAACAGATTATTTAAAACATTTGCTCTATGAAACCGCACATAAAATGGTTTCAGAATTATTAAATTTTTTTTGGCATTTACTACATCCTTCGTTTGGATGTAATTATTTTTGGCCCCTGACAGTAATTCAAAAACCCTGACAGTTACAGAAATCTAAATAGAAACTTTATTCCTTGTAGAATAATCTAGTTCAGGAGGGATGAGTCGAAGTATTGTAAAGCCTGTCATTCCTGTCTACCCCGTGTTTCCTAGGAATAAGGTATTCTGATTGTTTGTGTGGAATGGGTTGGGGTTGCTTGTCTATGGAAAAATGTAATATACTATTATTAAATGTTGTTATAACTCATATAATGAAAAGTAACAGGTACTCCAACCTGCTGCCAACCCGAGTGGCGCATTTCTAGAACACCTAAAAAGTGAGATTTTTCATGGGCGCACCTGGAAACCAAGGAGTATGAGCTGTGCTTGTAATCCCACTCACAAATGGAAATAATATCCCAGTCAACACATTTAAATTTGGTACCCTGCCTCTCGCCAATCACTGTTGGAGATTTATAGCGACCCTGTATGGATAAACGGATACAGAGGACAGGTAGATGGGTATTTTCTATGTCACTGTAATGTCTGGTTGAAATTGTTCTCATATGTTTTGCATTACTGTTAAAACAAAGATCTAATTAGAATTTGTAGCTTCATATGTACCAATATTTTTCTTTTAAAACCATTTCAGTTCTTCTCAAGCATAAAAGTATAATTAAAATAAAAAAAGCCGCTATATTTCCCTTTAACAATATATTGTCACATGAAGAAAAACTGAAAACAGCCGAAATGTCTAGTTTGAGGTATTCACCTTCTGCCTGAAGGTGGTTTGCACGGCAGACGTTTTGAAATTGCAAATAAAGGTCTCAATAAACCATCTTCTAAGCAATCTTTACTCAGTGTAGAATAATTCAGGGTAGGTTTGAGCAGAATTTTAGATTTTGAATTAGAGCTGATTGAAGGTAGCCTAGATTCCTTAAAATGAGCGACATAGCCCATGCTAACATCAGCTTCATATTTACCGTTTGCAATGCTTTAAAGTCAACATGTTTCTGGTTTAACTGATGAAAAATGTAATGTTGAAAGTGGAATTTACTGAGGGGAATGAATGTAACTCTACTGAGAACATCATCAGATCTTAGCTGAAGTCTGTGTTTTCCACAATTTCAAAGGTGATTTGTGTTTGCATAATGCTTGTTGCATTAGAAGAGGAAATCCACTTATGCATTGGAGGATACGAGTCTGGTGTAAAGGTCACTATGGCTTCACCCTATTGAGCTGTAGATGTATTTGCACCCAGGTTTTCACCAGGGGGAGGAAAGCAGTTCCCTTTTCTCTGTCACAAGAGGAAGTTTCAGCCTGAAATGTGCTTCTATTTGTTGGATGACCCTTCCTGTATTGACTCAAGCTGTCCTTCCTCTGTAGACTGAGAGTCAGCTTAAAAATGATGACTATCTTGACTATCTGCAAATTTCTACTCAGCAGGAGTGACAAAGCAGGGTAAGTCCCACTGGAAAATCTTTACTGTTCTACTTGTTTATGCTCCTTCTTTGCTTTGCGCTGTCAGAGTCTGCTGAAACTGTCACCTTTGTTGGCTCTTATTCACCAGAGAGTGTGAATGACTCTCAGACATTCTCCCCTTGGGCCACAGCAACAAACACGCCGCCTTGTAATTTCCATCCTTAATCATTTCCAGGCCCGGAATGCACATCCTGCAGCCTAGAAAAGTCAGTTTACATGTCAGCGTGAAGTTTGTTTTATGGGCTTCTCAGTGTGGAAGTGTTCTTCATGGTGGAAAAACGGTTTGCTGATGTTGCTGGAACTCTGGAACATTCTAGCGTCTCTTTGATTTCTCCACCATTATTAGTAGTTTATGACCGAGTTCATACACTGATGATGGAGACCCACAGACTGTTATTCTCTTTTGTTTTGAGATAAATTTGATGAGATTTAGTTTTGTTCCATTCATACGAGGATAAAAATGAAATGATTTGAGGAATATGGGTTGGTGGTGTCTGGAAATAAGCTTATGAGGTTTTCAGCTAAAGGCAGAGACCCACCACAACCCACTAGTGTCCTGTTCTGGGGTTGTGCTTTTACTTGGATTGAAGCAGGAAATGGTAACTTGCTCACAGCACGCTCTTGGAACATGTTGTCATGTTGAAGGATTATACTTTACCGGCAGTCTGGCTGTTTGTTTAAATGCTACCCATGTTGGAAATAGACCTCTCTCTTTATTTTTAGCCTGGTTAAGTATGTGTTCACAGCGTGGTACTTTGGGAAACATACGATGTTGTTAGGATTAACACTTGACTTATTTCCTGTTGTTTTCCAGCTATTCCCACCTCCTCAGAAAGTTTGACTTTGTCAACTTCTAGACAGTTATGGTGCTTGCATAAGCATTCATTTGCCTTTAATGCATGGTTCTCAAAATCTTTTACAAACAAGCCTAAAATGTGTGGTGTGCATTTATATATAGTCTCTCTTGCCCTAATACTCCTAAATAAAATTTAGTAGAAAGAAGTCACCTTATTAGTAAAGTAAATTCAACTGTGTGTAATTTAATCTCAGTATTAATCCAGCTTCTATGTGAAGTCCTCAGAAGTTTAAAAGTTTAAAGGAGGGTTAGGTTAACCCATGTTCAAACTAACCAAGACCTGTCTCTCTGACAGGCTGAGCAAGGAGATAATTAATCAGAGAAGCCAAGAGGCCCATGGTAACTCTGGAGGAGCTGCAGATGCTGTGCAGCTTAGGTGGGAGAATCTGTTGACAGGACAACTATTAGTCATGCACACCACAAATTGGACATTTCTGAAAGATTAGCAAGAAGAAAGGCATAAGAAGTCCAATTTGACACAAGCCACGCAGAGGACACGGAAAAGGTGGAAGAAGGTGCTCTGGTCAGATGAGACAAAAATATAACTTTTTGGCCCCACGCGAACTGCCATGTTTGGTGAAAAAATAATACTTGACGTCAAACTGGACATTCCATCCCCATGGTGAAACATGTTGCTGGCAGTAGGATGCTATGGGGAGGCTTCTCTTTGGCACAGATGGTCAGAGTTAATGGGAAGATGGATAGAGATAAATACAGGAGAATCTGTTAGAGGCTGCAAAGGATTAGAGATGGTGAGGAGTTCAGCTTCCAGCAGGAGAGCAACTGTAAACATGCAGCCAGAGCTACAATCTAAAGGTTTAGGTCAAAGCATATCAGAATCAGAATCAGAAAAGCTTTATTGCCAAGTACGTTTTTGGACATACAAGGAATTTGTTTTGGCGTAGTCGGTGCAATACAATACAAATTAAACAGTATAAACATATCTACAATATAATATAAATATATGTGCACAGTTTTAAGTGAGTGAGAGTAAGTATAGAGCAGTATAAGATGCAAGAGCAATACAACAGTGCAGGTGATCATTGTGCAAGTAAAGCAGGAGTCCAAGCTGAGCGTTAATGTAACGCATAGAGTTACAGTTTACAATTGTCCTGTCAGCAAAAAAAAAAAAAAGGGGGGGGGGGGGCAGGTGGCAGATGGGAAAAAACTGTTCTTGTGGCGTGAGGTTTTGGTCCGGATGGACCGCAGCCTCCTGCCAGAGGGGAGAGTTTCAAAGAGTCTGTGACCAGGGTGGGAGGGATCAGCCAGAATCTTCCCTGCCCGCTTCAGGGTCCTGGAGGTGTACAGTTCCTGGAGCGACAGTAGACTGCAGCCAATCACCTTCTCAGCAGACCGAATGACACGCTGCAGCCTGCCCTTATCCTTGGCTGTAGCAGCGGCGTACCAGATGGTGATGGAGGAGGTGAGGATGGACTCAATGATGGCTGTGTAGAAGTGCACCATCATAGTCTTTGGCAGGTTGAATTTCTTCAGCTGCCGCAGGAAGAACATCCTCTGCTGGGCTTTCTTGATGAGGGAGCTGATGTTTGGCTCCCACTTGAGATCCTGGGAGATGATGGTTCCCAGGAAGCGGAAAGATTCCACAGTGTCAATTGTGGAGTCACAGAGGGTGATGGGGGCAGGTGGGGCTGGGTTCTGCCTGAAGTCCACAACCATCTCCACTGTCTTTAGAGCGTTGAGCTCAAGGTTGTTCTGGCTGCACCAGTCCAACAGATGGTCCACCTCCCATTTGTACGCGGACTCGTCACCATCAGAGATGAGTCCGATCAGGGTGGTGTCGTCCGCAAACTTCAGAAGCTTGACAGACTGGTGACTGGAGGTGCAGCTGTTGGTGTACAGGGAGAAGAGCAGAGGAGAGAGAACACAGCCTTGGGGGGAACCGGTGCTGATGGTCAGGGAGTCAGAGACGTGCTTCCCCAGCCTCACGCGCTGCTTCCTGTCAGACAGGAAGTCAGTTATCCACCTACAGGTGGAGTCGGGCACACTCAGCTGGGAGAGTTTCTCCTGGAGCAGAGCTGGGATGATGGTGTTGAAGGCAGAGCTGAAATCCACAAACAGAATCCTGGCATAGGTTCCTGTGGAGTCCAGGTGCCGGAAGATGAAGTGAAGGGCTAGGTTGACTGCATCATCTACAGACCTGTTGGCTCTGTAGGCAAATTGCAGGGTGTCCAGGAGGGGGTCGGTGATGTCTTTTAGGTGTGAGAGCACAAGGCGCTCAAAGGACTTCATCACCACAGAGGTCAGGGCGACGGGTCTGAAGTCATTAAGCCCTGTGGTCCTTGGCTTCTTGGGAACAGGGACGATGGTGGAGGACTTGAAGCAGGCTGGCACATGAGATGTCTCCAGTGAGGTGTTAAAAATGTCTGTGAAGACTGGAGACAGTTGATCAGCACAGTGCTTCAGGCTGGCTGGTGAGACAGAATCCGGACCAGCAGCTTTCCGGGGGTTCTGTCTCCTGAAGAGTTTGTTGACGTCCCTCTCCTGGATGGAAAGAGACGTCCTCGGCGTGGGTAGGGGGCTGGTGGGGGGGAACTTCAGGGTGGGGGTTGGAGGTGCCTAGGCCCCTCTTGAGGTTGGAGAGATGGGGGTGGTGGATTGTGGCTGCAGCTGTTGGGGGGCGTCGTGGGGGATGGTTGCAGGACTGTCCCTTTGTCTTTCAAAGCGGCAGTAGAACTTGTTCAGGTTGTTGGCGAGGCGTCGGTTGTTGATGGAGTGGGGGGCTTTTGGCTTGTAGTTGGTGACTTGCTTGAGCCCTTTCCAGACAGACACAGAGTCGTTGGCTGAGAACTGGTTTTGGAGCTTCTCAGAGTACAGTCGTTTGGCCTCTTTCACTGCCTTGCCAAACTTGTACTTTGCCTCTCTGTATATGTCTTTGTCTCCACTCCTGAAGGCCTTTTCCTTATCCAGTCTTAACCTTCTGAGTTTAGCTGTGAACCAGGGTTTGTCGTTGTTGTAACTCACCCTGGTGCATGATGGTACACAGCTGTCCTCACAGAAGCTGATGTAGGAAGTCACAGCCTCTGTGTACTCGTCCAGACTGTTGGTAGTAGTCCTGAACACATCCCAGTCTGTACAGCCTAAACACGCCTGGAGATTCTCCACAGCCTCACTGCTCCACTTCCTTGTCGTCCTCACAACAGGTTTGCAGAGCTTTAGTTTCTGCCTGTATGCAGGAATCAGGTGGACCATGATGTGGTCGGATTGGCCCAGTGCAGCACATGGGACGGCGTGATAAGCATCTCTGATGGTGGTGTAACAGTGATCCAGAATGTTGTCTTCTCTGGTCGGACATTTTATAAACTGTCTATATTTGGGGAGTTCGTGGGTCAGATTACCTTTGTTAAAGTCACCAGCGACGATTACTAAGGAGTCCGGGTTGGTCCGCTCCACACTCAGTATCTGGTCGGCGAGCATGCGCTGTGCGACTTGCACGTTAGCTTGCGGCGGGATGTAAACACCGACCAGGATGAACGAAGCGAACTCACGGGGGGAATAGAAAGGCTTACAGTTTATGATGAAGGATTCCAGGTCTGGAGAACAGTGCTGCTGAATCACTGTCACGTTGTTGCACCAACCACTGTTGAGGTGAAAACAGATTCCTCCACCTTTCGCTTTGCCGGAGAGTTCCGTGTCTCTGTCCGCTCTGTAGAGCTGGAATCCTGCCAGCTGCAGCGCAGAGTCCGGTATTAATCCACACAGCCACGTCTCCGTGAAGCACAAAACTGCCGATGAATAAAAGTCCCTGTTTTTTCCCAACAGCAGTTGTAGTTCCTCAATTTTGTTGGGAAGTGAGCGCACGTTAGAGAGAAATATTCCAGGTAACGGTGTTCGTAGTCCACGCTGGCGAAGTCGTACCAGCACCCCACCCCGTTTCCCTCTCTTCCGGCGTTTCACCGCCTGAACAAAGGTGAGCGCACCTTTGACCAGAATGTCCAAAAATTCCAGAGCAGTAGGCAGAAAAGTTGGAAATAACTCCTCTGGTGTAGTAGCCCTGATGTTCATGAGTTCTTCTCTGGTGAGAGAGCTCCGGGTACCATCACAGAAGACCGTTTTAAAGCTAAAAAAAAACAAAACAATGTGCACCAACACGCCGAGGCGACCATCTGCGGCGCCATCTTGGATTATTAGTAGAATGGTCCAGTTAAAGTCCAGATTCTATTGAGAGTTTAAATTCTATTTAGAGTCTCGCAAGACTTAAAAATTGCTCTTCTGTTGCTCTTCTCCCAATATGACCAAGGTTGAGCTAATGTCGTTTAGGATGGGGATCAATACCAGTATGTAGATTTGTCAAGCTGGTAGAGACATACCTCAAAAGACCTGCAGAAAAAGGTGGTGCTACTGAGAATTGATTCAGGAGGGCTAAATACAAAAGCACACCACAACTTAAAATTTTTATTTGTAAAAAACTGTTTAAATTAGGGGTGCACCGATTGATTGGCCCAGATTTCCTTGATTTAGGGTGATCGGCCAGTACTTACATGTGAAACTGATCTTATCCACTGATGTTATCTACCTCCGTAAAGGTCTGAAAATGACCCACTTTCCGTTTTTGGGCTTCCGTGAGAGAGGGCTGACTGACAAACCTGCCCACTAGGTCACATATGCAGGTGTGCGGTTCACAACTGTTGACAACATAAGATTAAAACATTGAAGGTGTGTTGTGACCTTATGAAATCTGACAGTGTCAGTTAAACAACAACAATGCACCACTTTATGTTGTTCTGTCACATAAAATTCCACTAAAATATTTTAGGTTTAATCAGGACTGTGCAAATCGATGAACACATCGATAATATGGCTCAATGTAAATATGCCAGAATTAACACAATAGCTACATTTTATCTGTAGTCCAAGTCTTTGGCTGCTTTAATTCATATTTTTCATACAGTGGTTTGTAAAAGTATTCATACTCCTTGAAATTTTCCACATATTGTCACATTACAACCACAAACATAAATATATTTTATTGGAATTTTGTGTGAAAGACTGACACAAAGTGGTATATAATTGTAAAGCTCAGTCAGATTAGATGGAGAGCGTTTGCGAACAGCAGTTTTCAGATCTTGCCATAGACTGTTGATTGGGTTTAAGTCTGGACTTTGACTGGGCCATTCTAACACATTAATGTTTTGTTTTAAACCATTCCATTGTAGCCCTGGCATTATGTTTTAAGGTTGCTGTTCTGCTGGAAGGTGAACCTCCGCCCCAGTCTCAAGTGTTTTGCAGACTTCAACAGGTTTTCTTCCAAGATTGCCCTGTCTTTGGCTCCATCCATCTTCCCATCAACTCTGACCACCTTCCTGGTCCCTACTGAAGAGAAGCACCCCCACAACATGATGCTGCCACCACCATATTTGACAGTGGGGATGGTGTGTTCAGAGTCATGTGCAGCGTTAGTTCTCTGCCACATATAGCGTTCAATTGTGGTCTCATTTGACCAAAGCACCTTCTTCCACATGTTTGCTGTGTCCCACTGTGTCCCACTGTGGTTCAGTGCTCTCCTTGTTCGGCCTGTAAGTTGAGGTGGATGGCCTTGTCTTGGTAGGTTAACAGTTGTGCCATTCTCTTTCTATTTCCAGATGATGGATTGAACAGTGCTCTGTGGAATGTTCAAAACTTGGGAAATATTTTTATAGACCAAGCCTGCTTTAAACCTCTCCACAACTTTATCCCTGACCTGTCTGGTGTGTTCCTTGGACTTCATGATGCTGTTTGCTCCCCAGTATTCTCTTAACCAACTTATGTGGCCGTCACAGAGCAGCTGTATTTGTACTGAGATTAGATTATACACAGGCGGACTCTATTTAGTCATTAGCAATCATCAGGCGACTTCTGAGGGCAATTGGTTGCATTCAGAGTGAAGGGGGCTGAATACTTTTGCACACCACATTTTTCAGTTTTTTATTTGTAAAAAATTTTTGAAATCATGTATAATTTCCTTTCCTATTCTCAATTGTATATGACATTGTAATGATATTTCACATAAAATTCCAATAAAATATGTTTGTGGTTGTGACAATTTGTGGAAAAGTCGAAGGGGTATAAATACTTTTAGAAGCCACTGTACATCCACCTGGTCAGTTTCAAGATTTTTAGGCTTTCTCCATCTTCCATTTCTGAGGTTTGAAGTTTTCTGTCTCATAGTGTTGCTTTTTTTCTCCTTGCTCCCTATGTTTACTCTGCTGTATTTTTGGACCTCCCTTGTGGTGATGCCCTGTTTTTGAATTTAGCTCATTTGGAAAAAATGAGGGAATCCTTTCTAATTTAGGTTTATGGTAGATGTCCTCCTTGGCATATTTTAGTGTGCGGCCCGTTACCGCACCGACTGAAAAGCAGGAACATATAATCTCAACTGTATCACCATCACCCCACCGAGATTCAGGTTATAGAGTTAGAACACCTAGTATAAGTATTGCTGCATGGTCCTGCCATCTCTGTCTGCTCATTTAGTCTGTTTGTATGACAGAAAATGTTTGAATAACTGGAAAACAACACAGACAAATGTAAGTTCTTCATGACACATTGGAATCAGTGATGTTACCACATTGTAACACTTGGCTGGATAAGTGTTTGTACAGTGCCTTGCGAAAGTACTCGGCCCCCTTGAACTTTTCAACCTTTTGCCACATTTCAGGCTTCAAACATAAAGATATAACATTCTAATTTTTTGTGAAGAATCAACAACAAGTGGGACACAATCGTGAAGTGGAATGAAATTTATTGGATGTGTCAAACGTTTTTAACACATAAAAAACTGAAAAGTGGGACGTGCAATATTATTCGGCCCCTTTACTTTCAGTGCAGCAAACTCACTCCAGAAGGTCAGTGAGGATCTCTGAATGATCCAATGTTGTCCCAAATGACTGATGATGATAAATAGAATCCACCTGTGTGTAATCAAGTCTCTGTATAAATGCACCTGCTCTGTGATAGTCTCAGGGTTCTGTTCCAAGCGCAGAGAGCATCATGAAGACCAAGGAACACACCAGGCAGGATTTGGATACAAAAAGATTTCCCAAGCTTTAAACATCCCAAGGAGCACTGTGCAAGCAATCATATTGAAATGGAAGGAGTATCAGACCACTGCAAATCTACCAAGACCCGGCCATCCCTCTAAACTTTCATTTCGAACAAGGAGAAGACTGATCAGAGATGCAGCCAAGAGGCCCATGATCACTCTGGAAGAACTGCAGAGATCTACAGCTGAGGTGGGAGAGTCTGTCCATAGGACCACAATCAGTCGTACACTGCACAAATCTGGCCTTTATGGAAGAGAGGCAAGAAGAAAGCCATTTCTCAAAGATATCCATAAAAAGTCTCGTTTAAAGTTTGCCACAAGCCACCTGGGAGACACAACAAACATGTGGAAGAAGGTGCTCTGGTCAGATTAAACCAAAATCGAACTGTTTGGCCACAATGCAAAACAATATTTTTGGCGTAAAAGCAACACAGCTCATCACCCTGAACACACCATCCCCACTGTCAAACATGGTGGTGGCAGTGTCATGGTTTGGGCCTGATTTTCATAAGCAGGGACAGGGAAGATTATCAAAATTGATGGGAAGATGGATGGGGCCAAATACAGGACCATTCTGGAAGAAAACCTGTTGGAGTCTGCAAGAGACCTGAGACTGGGACGGAGATTTATCTTCCAACAAGACAATGATCTAAAACATAAAGCCAAATCTACGATGGAATGGTTCACAAATAAATATATCCAGGTGTTGGAATGGCCAAGTCAAAGTCCAGACCTGAATCCAATCGAGAATCTGTGGAAAGAGCTGAAGACTGCTGTTCACGAACGCTCTCCATCCAACCTCACTGAGCTCCAGCTGTTTTGCAAGGAAGAATGGGCAAGAATTTCAGTCTCTCGATGTGCAAAACTGATAGAGACATACCCCAAGAGACTTGCAGCTGTAATTGCAGCAAAGGGTTGCGCTAGAAAGTATTAATGCAAGGGGACCGAATAATATTTTTTTGAAGCCTGAAATATGGCAAGAGGTTGAAAAGTTTAACGGGGCCGAATACTTTCGCAAGGTACTGTATGTGCTAAATTAAACCACTGCCTGTATTGCACACATACAGTGAATTGTAGTTATGTGTAACCCCTGGAACTTTATACACATTTTGTCAACTAGTTTTCTTTGGATTTTATGTATTAACACAAAGAAGAGCATCATTAAGAAATGACTAAAATATAACTCATTGTTTTACAATAAAAATCTGAAAAGTCCGGACTGCCTATGTATGTAATATGTATGTAATTAGTGATTATTAATTAAAATTCTTAATTACTAATTTCCTCCATCCAATTTCCTTCCAATCTATTCTGTATTCTTGTCATATATTCTAACTTGGCTTTAGCTCTGGACTTTGACTGAACCATTCTAGAACATAAATAAACTATTGCATTGTAGCTCTGGCTGTATGTTTAGGGTTACTGCTGTTGGACGCTGAATCTCTGGTGCAGTTTTGAGTCTTTTGCAACCTCTGACAGCTCTATCCATCGTCCTATCAAATCTAACTAGCTTAAAACTGGTTCAGAAATTGGTCTTGTGCAACAATCGGTTTGGTTTGTTGCTATTTAACGATATATGGGTACCACATACAGGGGTTGGACAATGAAACTGAAACACCTGTCATTTTAGTGTGGGAGGTTTCATGGCTAAATTGGACCATCCTGGTAGCCAGTCTTCATTGATTGCACATTGCACCATTAAGAGCAGAGTGTGAAGGTTCAATTAGCAGGGTAAGAGCACAGCTTTGCTCAAAATATTGAAATGCACACAACATTATGGGTGACATACCAGAGTTCAAAAGAGGACAAATTGTTGGTGCTCGTCTTGCTGGGGCATCTGTGACCAAGACAGCAAGTATTTGTGATGTATCAAGAGCCACGGTATCCAGGGTAATGTCAGCATACCACCAAGAAGGACGAACCGCATCCAACAGGATTAACTGTGGACGCAAGAGGAAGCTGTCTGAAAGGGATGTTCGGGTGCTAACCCAGATTGTATCCAAAAAACATAAAACCACGACTGCCCAAATCACGGCAGAATTAAATGTGCACCTCAACTCTCCTGTTTCCACCAGAACTGTCCGTTGGGAGCTCCACCGGGTCACTATACACGGCCGGGCTGCTATAGCCAAACCTTTGGTCACTCATGCCAATGCCAAACGTCGGTTTCAATGGTGCAAGGAGCGCACATCTTGGGCTGTGGACAATGTGAAACATGTATTGTTCTCTGACGAGCATGGGGGTGGATCACTGATGGTTTGGGCTGCCATATCATGGCATTCCCTTGGCCCAATACTTTTGCTAGATGGGCTGCCAAGGACCACCGAACCATTCTTGAGGACCATGTGCATCCAATGGTTCAAACATTGTATCCTGAAGGCGGTGCCGTGTATCAGGATGACAATGCACCAATACACACAGCAAGACTGGTGAAAGATTGGTTTGATGAACATGAAAGTGAAGTTGAACATCTCCCATGGCCTGAACAGTCACCAGATCTAAATATTATTGAGCCACTTTGGGGTGTTTTGGAGGAGTGAGTCAGGAAACGTTTTCCTCCACCAGTGTCACGTAGTGACCTGGCCACTATCCTGCAAGAAGAATGACTTAAAATCCCTCTGACCACTGTGCAGGACTTGTATATGTCATTCCCAAGATGATTTGACGCTGTATTGGCTGCAGAAGGAGCCCCTACACCATACTAATAAATTATTGTGGTCTAAAACCAGGTGTTTTAGTTTCATTGTCCAACCCCTGTATGTCTTTAAGTACCATTCATACAAATATGAATGTGTATATGAGTGCTGGGGGAGTGCAATGACCAGTTGCTGTGTAAACACAACAAGCTGTGTGATAAACACAGCAGAGCTAATGGTGGCTAATGTCTTCCCCTTTCCTAAACAAAAGCTTTCCCACATCACAATGCTGCCACCACCATTTTTCCCTGAGGGGATGAAGTGTTCAGGGAGATGTGAATTGCTTCACATTTTGTGACGTTCAGCCAAAATGTGGAACTTTTGTCTAATCTGATCAGCATACCATTTTCCACCTGCTTGCTGTGTCCCTTACATGGCTTGTGGCAACGTTGCCTTGAGCCTTTCTTTTAACAATAACTTTCATTTTGCCTTCCATAAAGGCCAGATTTGTGGAGTGAATGACGAGTCCATGTCAAGTCAACAAATTCTCCCACCTGAGCTGTGTATCTATGCAGCTCCTCCAGAGTTACTGTGGGCATCTTGCTTGCTTCTCTAAAAATAGCTCTTCTTGTCTGGCCAGTCAGTTCATGTGGCCATTTTTCTTTGGTAGTTTGTGTAGGTCTTCCTTGTTCAGATGATGGATTGTTTTATAACCTTACCCTGCTGTAATCTTCTCTACAGTTCTCTTTCCTATCCTGTCTGAGGTGTTCCTTGTTCTCTAATGGTCTCTAACAAAGCTCTAAAAGCCTCTATAAAGCTGCTGGATTTATACTGAGATAAAATTACACACTGCTGGACTCTAATTATTGTGACTTCTGAATTACGTTGGTTACCCTGAACTTTATTTAAGGCAACCAGAGAAAAGAAGGCTCAATCCAAAGACACTGTTTTTGTTTTATTCAAAAGAAAATCAAGTTTTTTTTTGGCACATCACAATTTTGCACTACTTACTGTTTGTAAAATCCCAATAAAATACATGTTTATGTAATTTGTGGCTGTAATCTGATAAAAATGTGAGACAGACCAAGGGATTTGAATACTTTTGCAGGCACTGTAACTTGTCGTGTTACAGCGGCTTTCCAGAGGCATTTTGTGTGGTGTTAAAGTGTTCTGTTGTTGCCAAGTCTCTCTTTCTCCTTGGTTTGCTGTCTTCTTCCTTAGCTATGTGTTGGCCAGATCTCGTATGTGTAGTGCTGCTTGTTTAACTGGTGATTCGTTGAAGAGCCTGCAGTTTATCTGCTGCACCATAGTCAATCTTTTCAAGATACAGCAAACAGAAACCACATCAAAGGTGAAATAAATACATACGGAATGCAAATATGAAGTCCAAAAATCATCATCATCTTTAACAAACTCCAAAAGATATAAAAGCTGGTGTATAATAATTTCTTGACTTGTAGTCTTTTTTCATTCTTGTTTATTTCCCTGTACTGTTTGTATAACTATATTTGCCCCAAATCCCCCAGAATGTTAGAAGTCATTTGGCTGCTGGAGTTCCCTTCTGTCTTTTAGGCCTCTGAGTGAGCCTCCTGCTGAGGAATGAGGTCAGTGTGACTTGTCCTGGCAGGCTTAGTCACTGGCTCTACTGTACAATAGAGGTCAGCAGCTCAGGACTCGCATGCCGATTATTAACGTGTGAACGGGCGATCTTGTCACTGAGTGTAGGATTCAAAGCTAAAGGAGACAGATGGACCTCAGACACCACGATCCTTTAAGTTTAGATCCAGTCCCTACATAAAAAAATATTTTTGAATGCATTACATAATGCAGTTTTCTGCATCACCATTAATGTAAACTCTTTGTCTAGCAAGTGTGGGAGAGGATTTGGATTTGCTGACATTTAAGTTGTAGGCAGTACAGATTGAGTCATTATTACGGATGCACCGATTGCAGTTTTCTGGCCGATCACCAATTGTTTTTTTTTATTTTTATAACTGACACTGTCAGGTGTTACAAGGTCACAGCACACCATCAATGTTCCAATTTCATTTTGAAAAACATTGAACAATACCCGTGAAACATTTAATTCTGTAGTACTAAAGTTTTAGGCAGGTGTGTAAATATGCTGTAAACAAAGAATGGTTTCGAAAATGGAAATGTTAATCATTTATTTTCATCAGTCAACAAAATACAGTGAATGAACTAAAGATAAATTAAATCAAATCAATATTTGGTGTGACCACCCTTTGCCTTCAAAACAGCATCCGTTCTTCTAGGTACACTTGCATACAGTTTTTGAAGGAACTCTGCTGGTAGGTTGTTTCAAACATCTTGGAGAACTAATCACAGATCTTCAGTGGATGTAGGCTTTCTCACATCCTTCTGTCTCTTCATGTAATCCCAGACACACTCCATGATGTTCAGGGCTCTGTGGGGGCCACACCATCACTTCCAGTAAGTCTTGTTCTTTATACTGAAGATAGTTCTTAATGACTTTGGCTGTACGTTTGGGTTCCCTCTCTTAGCATTTTGTATATTGATAAAAATAAACAATCACCATTTATATTTCTGAAATCATTCTTTGTTTACAGCATTTTTTCACACCTGCCTAAAACGTTTTCACAGTACTGTATGTCAGGAGGTCCCAGTTCATTGGATGTTTCTGCAACAAGTTTCTCATCCACAGGTGTGCATCTGGTCTCCCCCTCTTCAAGTTTGGTCATAAGAGCTAATAACGGGCCACTGACTGATTATTTGCTTCCGCTAGCTTTAGATTTTAGCCTTAACTTGATTGCTTACTCAGAGGCATGCTGTTTTTTTTTAAATGCCGAAAGAGGTTTTAGGTTTTGGTAGTGGCTCCACCACGATTTATTTGTTGATGACATGGCCAGCTGATCTTGCTCAAGGTGACTATTGTTAATCTTGCATATGCAGACAAGACCTGGTGGGCAGGTCTGTCAGTCAGCCCTCTCTCACGGCAGAGCAAAAAGGTGAACGTGGCTGATTTTCAGACCTACGCAGAGGTAGAAAAGATCGGAGGAAGATATCAGTTTCACATGTAGGTATTGTCCGATTGCTGATCACCCAAAAGTAATGAAATCAGGTATGATCGATCGGCCGGCTGATCTTTCGGGTCAAATTTGGGTCAGAGATTGGTGTTGTGCAACAATAGGTGTAGTTAGGTGCTACTGAGAAATCGTTTTAAGTCTCATGTGTATCTTTACCACTAGTACAAATATTTATGTGTGTATAAAGGCTGTTGGCTGCTACGGCCAATCGCTGTGCGAACAGAACAAGCTGTGTTGTAAACACAGCAGAACTAATGGTGACCACCATCTTAGCATTAGCAGCTGGGATAACGGAGACACAATTTAGCACATTTATAAGGACTATCTGGAAATATTTCATGCATGGTAGTGAGAGGAGATGAAGGGAAAGCACCAATAAAATGGAATAAGTTCACTCACCGGACCACAACCCAAAAAGAATTTTGTAGCATCAGGCTCAGCGGCCTAATTCACTCGAAAACTTAAGCACAACAAGCAAAGCAAACCACATTAAGATAATATTTACATAATTTTTATCCTAGACATTATTTTTATCCTGCCGAGACAAAACCTCTAAAGGGCAGAATATAGTTGGGCATACTGTAAGCAACGTGGCCTCTGCACGCACTGTCCGCGGACGTTTGAGGTTTCATAGTCGAGCGTACCAAGTTACTGGTGACAAATTCCGACATTACCCACACCTTCTGCCATGGCATCATTGGACAGGGAGGCAAAACTAATTTGCCCTGTACTCTTGGAAAAGTGAAAAGAAAAGGTGGTGGTATTAAAGGCCATTAAGTGGCAGTGACTGTGTGTACTCACGACCAGTTGTTCTTGTGTCGCATATAAAACAGTTCGATAAGACTTTTTCCCAACAAGCAGTTTATTGTGTGACACCACGTTTGCGGTTGTAAAAATTGAGCTTTGCGTGGACATGTCCGATGAAAGTGTCCGGAGTCAAGGATGCCCGACTATGTTCTGCTGTTCTGATGAACAGGAGAGCAAGGTGAGTTCATCAGACCCAATTAAAAAATAAAATGTGGCGGCTGCTTTCGGTCTAGCAGCTGGAGTGAACATCAGCTTGGACTGGCACATGTGTCAGGTATTCAAATGCCGTCTTCTTCAGGGCAGTGGAAGGAATACTGCTTCACAATTACTTCTGTCAGTGTACAATGTACAATGTAGCTTACTACTGTCAGTGTGTGAATGGGTGGATGACTGAATGTAGTGTGAAGCGCTTTGGGGTCTCTGGGGACTTGATAAAGCGCTATACAAGTACAAGCCATTACAATTAGAGACAAGCCATCTCTTCTTGGAGAATCTTTTAGCTTAAATTCTTTCTGAAAAAGCCTAAACAGCCAGTTTCAGGCGGCTAGTCGTATTTTTGGCTGGGGTACACAAACAGCAGACCGTACTTTTCTTTGGATCCAAGGTTTCTTCAATTATTCAGTCCTTTATTCATGTTTGTCCTTCATAATGCAGCCTGCGAAGAGCTGTGGGCAAAAAGGAAGAACACTGCTGCGAGGACAGTTTTGTGGCTTCATGTTGTCACCTGAATTCCAGCTCCTTTCTGGCATCTGTAATGAAATGGGTTATGTGGTGCATTCTGGGAGTCAGAGTTTTTTCCAGTATGTTTTGTTCTCTGTGTGTAGTTCAGTCCTTGTTCCCTCCCATGGCTGGGCCTAACACTGGGAACCAGACATTTAGGACCTAAAAATAGATCGCTGCTCAGGTTGAATGTGCATCTTTTGGTAATTATGGACAAATCGGTTTAAAACTCATGTCAGCCTTTCCCTTTGTTTGCAGTTGTTGTAGGTGTATTTTTAGAGGATCACTTTTGTTGTCTTTTTGCTCCACCCTTCTGAGACAGATGACAGTTTGGATCCCAACCATCTCCTCCTCACTCCTTTCTTTCTATTCCTATAAAGTCATGCTTAAGCTCTGCACGTGAGACACTCTGCCCTGTTGTCATCAGTGCCTCCGACTGTTTCGAGGTCATTTAGAGACATACTTTGGGTTAACCATTGTCCATTCTGCCCCTCCTCACCGGGCACACTGACCTACTAACCAGAGGGCTCAAACAAGTAGAGTTTAACATGCCTGTGTTATAGACTCCTGTTGCTCTATCACTTTGAATGTATTGTAGGTTAAAACTCACTGGAGATTTCCTTTTAAGCTCAGGAAATCCTTGAACCTGTAGTATGATCATGTGTTGGGATGTGACTTCATCAGCTGAAAGAGATGATGCGGTTTGGAATCCTTCTATATTAACTAGAAACCACCAAAACGCTTTTATGTTTAGATAAGTTTTTTTCTGTTTTGTCCTAAATATGCCTTTACGCTGTTTTCACAAAGCAATGTGAAGACATGATGGATGAGCCTTCGTTATAGGTAAGGTAAGGTAAGTTTATTTATATAGCGCTTTTCAGCAACGAGACACTCAAAGGGCTGTACATACAATTACAATACAATCACAAAGCAAATAAACACAGATACAAACACAGAAAAACAAATCAAATGATAAAATCAAACAACAGAGGTAATTTAAAAAAAATAAAATAAAGAGAATAGAATGATGGACAAGAAAATGAAAGGAAAACTGGACTGAAAACGCAACTAATCATGCCTAAATTGCACAGTCAAAGGCCACTCTAAACAAATAAGTTTTTAATCTTGATTTAAAGCAACATAGGGTTTCGGCGCTTTTACAGTTTTCTGGCAGTTTATTCCAAATTAGTGGAAGTATTAGTTCTACTGAGGACATGGGCAGCAGCGTTCTGGATCAACTGCAGCTGTCTGATCGACTTTTTAGGCAGACTTGTGAAGACACTGTTGCAGTAATCAATTCTACTAAAGATGAACGCATGAATTAGTTTTTCAAGGTTCTGCTGAGACATTAGTCCTTTAATCCTGGAGATGTTCTTTAGGTGAAAGAAGGCTGACCTTGTTACTGTCTTTATGTGCCTCTGAAGGTTCAGATCTGAGTCCATCACTACACCCAGGTTTCAAGCCTGACTGGTGGTTTCTACCTGTATTAACTGAAGCTGTATGCTAACTTTTAAACGCTTTTCCTTTGGTCATAAGATTATTACTTCAGTTTTGTTTTGATTCAGCTGAAGAAAATTTAGGCCCATCCATGCATTGATTTCTTCTAAGCATTTACCCAGCACTTGAATGGGTTCATGGTCACCTGGTGACATCGTAACGTATAGCTGTGTGTCGTCTGCATAGTTATGATAACTTACGTTGTTGTTTATTAAAATCTGAGTTAGGGGGAGCATGTAGATATTGAATAGGAAGGGCCCTAAGATGGACCCTTGGGGAACGCCACATGTGATTTTTGTGCTCTCTGATGTAAAGTTACCTACTGACACAACGTCCCTGTCCTTCAAATAGGATTTAAACCAGTTGAGTGCTGTACCAGAAAGGCCGACCCAGTTTTCCTGGCGCTCTAATAAAATGGAGTGATCAACAGTGTCGAATGCTGCACTAAGGTCCAATAATACCAGCACTGTGGTTCTTCCACAGTCTGCATTTATACAGATGTCATTGAACACCTTGACAAGAGCAGTCTCTGTACTGTGGTGAGCAGGAAGCCTGACTGGAAGACATCGAAGCGGTTAGTCATTGTTAGGAAGTTGTTTAACTGCTGAAACACAGCTTTTTCAATAATCTTACTGATGAAGGGGAGGTTTGATATAGGCTTGTAGTTCTGTAGTAGCAGCTTGTCCAAGTTGCTCTTTTTCAATAGAGGTTTGATAATTGCTGTTTTTAGGGCCTTGGGGAAAACACCCGACAAAAGGGATGTGTTTATTATTTGTGTTAAATCAGATGTTATTACAGGCAAAGCTTTCTTAAGGAAAGCTGTGGGTAAAACATCGAGACGACAGGGAGAAGAGCTTAGTTGCTGTACGATTTCTTCTAAGATTTTGCAGTTTATTTGGTGAATTTGGGAAATTTCTGCAAAATCAGTTCTAGTTGGAGACAACATCGGTACTGGAGTTGATGTGGATGTGCTGACTGCCTCTCTGATCTTTTGGGTTTTTTCAGTAAAGAATTTAGCAAATTCATTGCAGGCCCTGGTAGAGTGGAGTTTAGATGCTACAGTTACAGGAGGGTTTGTTAACCTTGTCGACCGTGGCAAATAATGCACGAGCATTGTTAATGTTTTTGCTAATGATCTCAGAAAAGAAAGATTCCCTTGCATTTTTCAGTTGTAGGTTATATCTGTATAGTCTCTCTTTATAGATAATATAGTGAACCTGGAGTCCAGTCTTTCGCCACCTGTGTTCAGCTTTTCGACACTTCTCCATGGAGATATTTTCTTCCCAGAAACGACTTTCACTTTAATTGGAACAATTGAATCAATGATGTCCGAGATTTTAGAATGAAAGTTATCTACCAGCTCATCTACAGTGTTACAGGGCAAAGTGGAGGTAGAAGAGTAAATCTGGTTAAAGGTTTCAGCAGCACCGTCCTTAAAGATGCGTTTTCTTATCATGTTTCTTTGGCAAACTGAGTCATTGGAGATGATGCTTTCAAAAATAACAGGAAAGCGGTCAGATAGGGCAACATCAGTTACAGACACCTTGGAAATGTTTAGACCCTTAGTGATGATCAAGTCCAAAATATGTCCCTGTTTGTGCGTTTGCTCTTTAACATGTTGAGTCAAACCAAAATTTCTAAGAGTGTCACATAGATCTATTGCACTTCTGTCTTCAGGATTGTCCATGTGAACGTTGAAGTCTCCCACAATAATTAAACAGTCATAATCAACACATATCACAGATAAAAGCTAATTAAAATCACTGAAAGAGTTTGTGTCGTACTTAGGAGGCCTGTAAATATTCAAGAACATGGTTCGGACTGGGCTCTTTACCTGGAGAGCCAAATATTCAAAAGAGTCAAATTTGCCCAGAAATACTTTTTTACACTCTAATAAATCTCTAAACAAAGTGGCCACCCCTCCACCTTTTCTTTGCTGTCTGCTCTTACAAAGAAAATTGTAGTTTGGAGGCGTCGACTATCAGAATGGGAGCTTCATTAAATTCATGTAACCATGTTTCCGTTAAAAACATAACATCAAGATCGTGGTCAGTAATGAAGTCATTGATTAAAATTGATTTTCCTGACAGAGATCTAATGTTCAATAAAGCCAGTTTACATGACTTAGTTGTTGATATTAACTCTGTGTACCTGACAGTTTATGGCTTTTTTTGATTGTTTATTACTGTCTCTTATCCTTTTGGCTTTGTTCTTTCTGTAACGTATAAGCACAGAGATTTTACAACTATCTCCTATTAGGGGCCCAAGTTTTTCCTGGACATGCCCATTTCTGATAGAGTCACCACTGGGGCCCAGACTGTATCACAGAGAAGTGATTTGAAGGTCCTGATTAGGAGGAGATAGATTAGGAGGTGGTGGAGGTCTGCGGCATTTGGAAGATGTTGGTTTAGTAGCAGGGCCTCGGCCACGGGGGGTGTTGAATGGAGAAGATGTCAGAACGATTTGGGTCCTGATCTTAAGAGCTCCTTGCATGTTATCAGAATCCAGTAAAGCAAAAAGCGGACTCAGTGTCGGTCTGGGTTTGGGGAGAGGGGGGTATAACAGGGGGGGGTCCACCTCTCCTGTGGATTTCAACGGGGAGACCTTTTGTGATGGCCTCTCTTTCTCTGCCAACTGGCTGATTGTTTCTGCTGGAGCTGTTGGAGGCAGCGTTATCATTGTTGTTGATACTCCATGTTCTCTGCTGAAGGTCGAAGCTGCTGGCGGATTATTTACTGAATAGAAGAGATTAGATGTGAGACGTCTGGCTCCTGGCTTGTTCAAACAGAAACCATCTTGCTTGAAGAGTTGTCTTTTTTCCCAAAAAATATTAAAGCTGTCGATGAAGTTCTCAGGTGTGGTGGCACATGTTTTTTTCAACCACTTATTAATCATCAGAAGTCTGGAAAAAACCTCATCTCCACAGAAAATCGGTGCAAAGGGTCTGCTGAGAAACACCTTGATATTGAGACCTCCAACAATATTCAGAAGACGAGTGAAATCCTCCTTCAATACTTCTGATTTTTTCTTAGCCACGTCATCCATGGCTCCACAGTGTATAATAAGGTTTTCTAGAGACGGGTGCTTTTCTGTGATTGCATGAATATTCTCTGAGATATCAGACACCACGTTACTGGTCCCAATCATAACTTCTGTGTTTTTCTTGTTGCAGACGTTTTTAATCCCATCCACAGCTGTGTTGCCCACTTTTAGGGTTCTTGGTCTGGTGGGGTACTTTTTCTCTGGCAATTTAGGAGAAGACTGTTTAGAATGAAGGTTGTTCTCAAACCTTTTATTTATCTCAGAAAATGGATAGTTTTCCTGGTTTTCATTCTGTAGTGGGGCAAATCTGTTTTGGAGGGGAATACCATTATTTCCAGCTGTCTCACTCCTATCAGTTGTTGTGACAGCAGCTCGCTGTCGAAGTCTCCTTATCCCAAGGGAAATGGGGGCATTTCTCTGTAATTCTGGCCATTCTAATTTATTTAATTGCTGAGATTTTCCAGTGAGTCATCCACCTTGATTTTTTGGGCATGCCCCTAAAACATGCCAGGGGGGTCTGCTGGTAGATTTATTCTCAGTGTTCTGATTGCCGGCTGAGTCGTTGAGCTGGCTGTCACTGTTTGGGATCACAGGCAGTTGAATCATCGTTGTACCCCATATTCACCTCCACATTCACTTCTAGTCGGTGGATTTTCATCTCCAAAACAGCCAATTTATGTAAAAGTTTGTCGAAGTCCTCTGTGGTGAAGGGAGGCATTTTGTGCTGATTAGCTGGCGTCAACTTGTCCTGCTTTCGAGTTCGATTATAAAAACATCAAAGTCCCTTAAAAAATTAAATAAAATAATAATAATAATCCTTGGGAGTCGCTGGTAAGAAGTAGTTTTAGTCCAATATTTCCGTAATTTTGGCAAAGAGATAAAAAGTTAGGAGTAAAAGAATGCAAGCAAGCAGGGAGCTTAGGAGAAAAGCGTCTGAGCAGGCAGAGAGGCGGAAGTGGAAAAAACTTCCTATTACAGGGTAACAAGGTTGAATGGAAAGTGCCGACCTAATAAGGACATGTATTAAGTTTTTTATCAATATGGCACAGTCGTGTGTGAGTGAAAAAAGCTGTTGTCGACTTAGGCACGTAGGTACTTTACCCTCTGTTTGACCTCAGCTCCCTACGGAGGGGAAAGCATAATAATGCTGCATCAGGCCTGCCACTGTGGTGAAGTTCATAAAAATTATTTAAATGAAATTGTTGCCGAACACCTGGTGGCTGAGTCCTGGTCCTTAGGAAGAAACCGTGCACAGAAGAGGCTGCAAGGAGCCTGCCTCATAAGGTCTGAGTGGTAGGCAGTTCTTGAAATCATAAGCATGCATCAAAGATGATGAGCAACTTCTTTGACTGTATTTTTTGGAAAATGATGTAGGGTAGTTGTGAATAAAGAATACTCTGTAGAAACCTGTAAAATGTAACGAGTAGTGTTTCAGCTGCTTTCCTCTTAACTGTTTATATAGTGGACAGCAATCTGTGGAGCAGACCGGGAGCTGCAGCAGCTGTGAATGTCACTGTGAAAGGTGAAAACCCAGATGTTTTAGATAAACAAAATCATGTGGATGGCATGTAATACAGTTTTGGAAGCCATGCACAGCAAAACAGGCTGTGATTTAAAAAAATTAGCCGTGCAAATTGCTGTCGTTTGTGTTGCTTAGCTTCTAACAGACAGTGGAACCCCAGACAGTGCAACAAGAGCATGTGATGGAAGCAGAGTTTCCTCAATAACAATAATTTAAACCCCAAATCAACTTATTTTGCAGATAAACTGTATAAATTGGGTCTTAAGGGTGCTATCTTAAGTTACTGTGCAATTTTTAAATTTTCATGAAAACTTGTTTACTTCTGCAATACTTGTCCTAAAGCTCTCTTAGTCCTGCCCTCTTTGGGTTGAATGGTAGCTACTGCAGTTGAATTGTCCTATTGGTGCAGCGGTACAGCTTGGTACAGATCTACATCACAGCCCCGAGTTCAGGTATAAAACCATCTCACTGAGACACGCCTCCGTAGCGAGTCAGAAATTGTGAGCATTGATCAGAGCTTTTTATGCTTTAAAATTTCGATCATATACTTTACTTGAGATAATATGAATCTACATGTAAACGTAAACTTTCTGAAAGTTTGGTACTGGTTTAATCGTTAGCCCATGTCAGCAATGATGCTTTCCAGCATCATTTTACCGCTCAGAAACTGGGCCCATTCTGTCCTCCACTGCCTCGACAGCACCGGCTTCGGGCACCGTCGAGTCAGCGCCTTGAGCCAGCAGCTCGAACTGATAAGATTCAAGGCCTGCTTGGTTCCACAAAGCCTCCCTCAACTCCTGGTGACGAGAGTGGTGAAAAATCCTCCACCTCAAAGATCTATCCGTGGTGAATCTACCAGCATCACTCTGGTCACTCTTGTTCTCCTGACTGACATTTTTCAAAATTTGTCTGGGGGTCGTGGATATGCTTTTACATCGGGGTTAGTTCCACTTTAAAAATGCTTTAGCCAGATCACAACCACCTCAAGATCTGATGGAGACGTCCCTTCTTGCCTACCTACTGTTATACTGTTTTGGGGAGACATAATAGTAGTAGGTCTTGTTGTATTGTGGTGGTTTTGTGTAAGCTGTCTCTTAAAGAACTGAAGTGTTATCTGTAAGAACCAGCAGGGAGCTAGCAATAAATCGCTCTGCATTCTGTGCAGTTTTCTCCTTTGCTGGAAGGCATTACCTGTTTAGATAAACTGTTGGTTTAAAGAAAATATTATGGGCTGTGAAACATTTCCCTGAAGACAATTTATATCAGAACTAGCTTGTAATATTTGTTTTGACTGGGTGTCATTGTTATCTGAGCCTGATAAAACTAATCCTTCTTCAAATCTGAATCCAGCTGCCATCAGTTATCATTCTTGAAATAATTCCAGGTTTATGGCCAAATGCATAACATAATTTCACAGTCTTCAAACCACATGCTCCTAACTGCTTGTGCTCATCATCTCTGTCCTTGCACAAGTTATTTTTCCACCGATGTTCATCTCATAAGAGACTCTCGCCTTGTTCTGGTCGGCTCTTCCCAGCGTGATAATTTCCCAGGACATTTCCTCCAGTCTGATGTGTGTCGATTTCTCAGCCTACCCAGTATGCAGGGTGTCACAGACAGGGCCAGTAGTGGCACGCTGTAATGTGAGCGGTAATGTTAGACCGCCCTGCATTTCTGGAGTGTGTGTTTGTGTGTGTTTGTGTATCGAGTGACAGAGCTTATGATTTTGGTATGAGAGAAAGGATCCAGAGGAACTTAATACCCTTCACTCTCTTCTGGTGGTCTCTATAAAAAAGACTAAGTGATGGATCAAGAAAGGGAACTGTGGAAAGAGCTGTAATGTGTGTGTGTTTTGTAAACTTCCACTGTGGTGTCAATATTGACTCATCCTTCAGTAGGTGCGTGAGCACATGTATGTCTGAGTGTCGGGAATCACAGAGTGTTTAGTCTAATGAGAAGGCACTGCACACTCACACTAATGCTGCTAATCCACCTGCCTCCGCTGCGTCTCCGACTGAACGTTTGCGTTCTCATGGAGTTACGTTGCTGCTGCCAGAAGGCTTGCAACAGTATTATGACAAAAAAAACCTCCTTACCAGCTCAGAGGTATTGTAACTTTCAGAAGAGATGACGTGGAAGAAAGCTGAAGGTGATTAAAGTTTAGGGCTGGAATTTTGAAGGAATGGAAAAATCAAAATGTTATTCTTTCAATATTTGGATGGAAGGGAGGGGAGGAAGGAAGGGACAGGGGTCTGATTAGCGCTGTAGGTAGTGAGTGTGTCGGAATTTGTTGACCTAGCTGAAATGTCGATCGTAGCAACTATCTACTCCCACTGTGTTTTTTTGGACTCTACTGCTGCCTTTTTATTTTCATGCCCAGCAAAGAGTTGAGAGGGAAATCCGCTCCCTGTTTCTGGCTCTGTGGAGAGACTGACCACTTCAGTCATGTGTGTTTGACTCAGCACCACAGGGAGGTCAGTGTGGAGCACCCCACCCTGCTGACTCCTTTAAATAAGCAGTGCTGAATGCTGGGACTGTAAGGAGTGAGGGATGCTCAGCAACTGTGTGCAGGAAAAAACTGCTTATAAGGAAGAAGAGTTGATCATGTTACTAACATATTAATATACCTTATTGGGATTTAATGTGACAGATTACTAACAGAAAGTAGTGCATTAATGTGAAGTGGAAGGAAAATATTTTTTTTGTTTGTTGTGAGTCAATGTTTTGTAGAACCTGTTTTTGTTGCAGCTGCAACTCTGCTGTGATATGTCTCTACCAGCTTTGCAGGTCTAGAGGTACTTTTGCCTATTCTTTACAAAATAACTGAAGCTCATGAACCTCTTAGAACCTTAATTTTCCAGTCTTGCCACAGAATCTTCATTGGCTTTGGGTTTGGACTTTAACTAGGCCATTCTAACACATGTACAGGTACATATAAAAACATTTGAATATCGTGAAAAGTATTTTGCTTCACTCATTTCACAAACTCATATTATATAGAAATACTTCAAGCCTTTATTTCTTGTAATTTTGATGATTCTGGCTTCCAGATGATGACATCATTGCCATACCGTGCGACCATAGATATAGACACAGAGACACGGTCACACAACTTATCGTGTATATTTTTAGGCGCCATTTTGACGAGTTGATTTGGTTTGTCAACAATGGCCAAAACATAGGATGTGAGGAGAGAGACGAGAACGTCAGGAACACAACGCTGGGACATAAACAGTTTCAACTATGAGGACAAATTGATAAAATCAGGGAATAACTTTCCATTCTCAGGTTTTGTGTTTTTATTTAACTTTCTATGAAAAACGGTTAGAACAACCAGCTATGTAGTGAGAATCTATGTTTAATTTAAATAGTCATGAAATAAAGAAAAAATATTAAATGAAAAAGTATATCTAAAACCTTTGACCAGTAGTATAATATGTAATGTATATAGAAATTAAGACCAAATACACTGAAAATATATGTTATCTTAATTACTTCATGTATGTTTATTCATGTATCTTTATTTTTCAATGATATGCTAAGACATGAAAGTCAAAATGTTTTTTTTAATAAAGTTTTTGTCATCTACATCTTTTTCTTATTTGCATGTCTGAAGAAAGCAGATTATAACGAAGTTAAGGGTCCTCAGCGGGCCGTTTTATCGAGGCTATTTATAACCCAGTTATATAGCGTTTTGAATCTATTATTATTTAAAGATTATGATGATAATTGTTGAAAATAATCATATTTATAGTAATCATAAGCCCGATTTTGAAAGCAACAAAGTTTGTCTTACATTTACCTCTATTATTGTGTCCAACTTTAATGCCATCTAAAATAAAAATTGAGATTATTTCTTTATTTATTTTTTGTTTTTCTAGAAACACCGTGCACAGATCGTTACAATAACTTCAAGGTTACTGAGAAATGAGGCTTTAAAAGGATTAATATTTCAGGAATAGGACGTTGTTTGCGCGTCCATCAGCACATCAAGATGCTGCCTGGAGGTCTTGAACTGCATCTCTCTCATTAGGTGTCCGATCTCTGTCTGTGTATCTATGGGTGCGACAACTTGGAATTCCCACACGGCCCCCCCTACCCTGTCAGCAGCTGACATTCAGTGGCCAGAAGGCATCCAGAGTATAGCTCATCTGTATAGTAAATAGCTGCCATGGGTCAATAACCCTATTGCCTTGGTGGAGCTCTGGATGTATGTTTAGGGTCCTTGTCCTGCTTTCCTGCGTGATGCTGCCACCACCGTGTTTCATAAGTAGTTTTTTTTATCACACCTACTTCCATTTCAATGTGTCCCCTACATGGCTTGAGTAAAATTGCAAAATGAACTCATTGCTTTCTTTCACTAATAGCTTTTGTCATTGACAGATTTGTGTAGTGTGACTAATAATTGTCCTGTAAACAAATTCTCCCGTCTGGCTGTAGAACTCTGCAGCTCCTCCAATGTTACCATGGTCCTCTTGGTTGCATCTCTGATGAACGCTTTCCTTGCCTGGTCTGTCAGGTTAGGTGGACATTGAGGTTGCTTTGCAGTCGTGCCAGACACAGAAGAGCTGAATTAATTCTGAAATTAACTTATACACAGATGGACTTTCTTTATTGAAGAAGGGACGTCTGGAGGCCGTGGCTTTAAAAAGCCATGTGTTCTTTTCCCAACGAGGCAGTAATTTGTGTTGGTATGTCACATGGAATCCTGGTGAAATGTGCTGTAGTTTGCAAAGTGACATGTAAAAAAACATTCAAGGACTCGGCTACTTCTGCAACGTAGTCAAACTGACATAAATCCCAGTTTTCCTAAATGTGTTGACTTAGTGAAGCTTTTCTGGATCTCTGCTAACAGGCCCTGAGAGCAGGATACAGCCTCACATTGCTTTTATCTTCCTAGAATTTCTTTCCTGCCACAAAACAGCCCCCAAAAACCTGTTAGAAAGGGAAATGGCAAATGTTTATCGGCACTATAAACATGCCACCAAACTCAAGTCATTGCATCCTTTGTTTATATTCATTTGGCCTCTAACTTTTTAAACTATACCAAGTGGATTATGTAATCATGTTAGTATAAAAGTGCTTGTTATTCTGATTTGATATTTTCAGGAAAGTTGTCTTTCATAAAAGAAAATAACAACTCTACAGGTCCTTCTCAAAATATTAGCATATGGTGATAAAGTTAATTATTTTCCATAATGTAATGATGAAAATTTAACATTCATATATTTTAGATTCATTGCACACTAACTGAAATATTTCAGGTCTTTTATTGTCTTAATACGGATGATTTTGGCATACAGCTCATGAAAACCCAAAATTCCCATCTCACAACATTAGCATATTTCATCCGACCAATAAAAGAAAAGTGTTTTTAATACAAAAAACGTCAACCTTCAAATAATCATGTACAGTTATGCACTCAATACTTGGTCGGGAATCCTTTGGCCAAAATGACTGCTTCAATGCGGCGTGGCATGGAGGCAATCAGCCTGTGGCACTGCTGAGATCTTATGGAGGCCCAGGATGCTTCAATAGCGGCCTTTAGCTCATCCAGAGTGTTGGGTCTTGAGTCTCTCAACGTTCTCTTCACAATATCCCACAGATTCTCTATGGGGTTCAGGTCAGGAGAGTTGGCAGGCCAATTGAGCACAGTGATACCATGGTCAGTAAACCATTTACCAGTGGTTTTGGCACTGTGAGCAGGTGCCTGGTCGTGCTGAAAAATGAAATCTTCATCTCCATAAAGCTTTTCAGCAGATGGAAGCATGAAGTGCTCCAAAATCTCCTGATAGCTAGCTGCATTGACCTTGCCCTTGATAAAACACAGTGGACCAACACCAGCAGCTGACACGGCACCCCAGACCATCACTGACTGTGGGTACTTGACACTGGACTTCTGGCATTTTGGCATTTCCTTCTCCCCAGTCTTCCTCCAGACTCTGGCACCTTGATTTCCGAATGACATGCAGAATTTGCTTTCATCCGAAAAAAGTACTTTGGACCACTGAGCAACAGTCCAGTGCTGCTTCTCTGTAGCCCAGGTCAGGCGTTTCTGCTGCTGTTTCTGGTTCAAAAGTGGCTTGACCTGGGGAATGCGGCACCTGTAGCCCATTTCCTGCACACGCCTGTGCACGGTGGCTCTGGATGTTTCTACTCCAGACTCAGCCCACTGCTTCCGCAGGTCCCCCAAGGTCTGGAATCGGCCCTTCTCCACAATCTTCCTCAGGGTCCGGTCACCTCTTCTCGTTGTGCAGCGTTTTCTGCCACACTTTTTCCTTCCCACAGACTTCCCACTGAGGTGCCTTGATACAGCACTCTGGGAACAGCCTATTCGTTCAGAAATGTCTTTCTGTGTCTTACCCTCTTGCTTGAGGGTGTCAATAGTGGCCTTCTGGACAGCAGTCAAGTCGGCAGTCTTACCCATGATTGGGGTTTTGAGTGATGAACCAGGCTGGGAGTTTTAAAGGCCTCAGGAATCTTTTGCAGGTGTTTAGAGTTAACTCATTCATTCAGATGATTAGGTTCATAGCTCGTTTAGAGACCCTTTTAATGATATGCTAATTTTGTGAGATAGGAATTTTGGGTTTTCAAGAGCTGTATGCCAAAATCATCCGTATTAAGACAATAAAAGACCTGAAATATTTCAGTTAGTGTGCAATGAATCTAAAATATATGAATGTTAAATTTTCATCATTACATTATGGAAAATAATGAACTTTATCACAATATGCTAATATTGTGATAAAGTATACAGAAGGACCTGTATAGTTGCTTTTAGTCCTTAGAACCTTGGGCATTCAAAGAGGCCAGTACGTTGGAGCTATGGAGAAAGTCTGTTGTTTTGTTCACTAATAGAAGATATTAGATTTTCTATTTTAGTTAGTTTTAGTTCACAAAGACAGAGGGGGATAAAAATAGAAGAATAAAGTAGGGGAAATCAGAGCTGCTCAGTGGCTGTTTAAAGCCGGGACGTGAATGTTGGAATTTTAAACTCCCTGACATTCAGTGAGCTTGAACAAGTAACTAGGTTTACCTTTACTGGATACTTAGTGATTTTGACCAGATAAACTAACAGCCTCCAGTCCCAGACATGAGTTAATTGGATGCCTTCAGGCAAAAAGTTTGGGAGACGATCAGATGCCAAAATACTGCCTTGGAGACTGGATTCCACTGGAGGAAGGGTAGGTTTTTTTTAAATTCTCCTGTTCCCCCAAATCATCTCACCCTGCGCCTCACAGCCGTCAAGCAACAGGAAACACTGTCTGTGAACAGGAAGGATGCCTTGTATGTTTTCAGCTGTATTTGACCAAACAACTGCAGTGTTTATTAATGGAAATTTGATTTCCACGCATATCCTAAGCCATTTAAGGAGGATTAAATGAGTGGACCAGTATTCTTGTAAAAAAACAAAAGCCAGGATCATAATAAAGTGTTTGGAAGACCATGTGATTTCTAGTTAAAGCTCTCACTTCCTGCTCTCCTAACTCCCTTCCTGCTTCTAGGCAGAGGAGGGTGGAGTCTTCCTCAGCCGACGGAGGAAAATGAGGAGTGGATTGCTGCCTAAAGGGGCAGGGAGACACTCCAGGTTTGTCCTCATTTGGCATGAGGACACTTACAGGAAGGCACCGCGTGGATACCGGCGTACCGGGGCTTATAAAGCTGCCCTGCTACCTGCTTTCTTCAGTGTAGCCTAGGACTCTTCGGAGTTACCTTCTAGGTTTTCCTTTATTCTTCGTTCCCAGTTTCACAGCTTGTTTACTTTGTGTAAGTACACTTTCTATATCCCTGTGTAGACATAAGTTTATCTTTATGTACCTCAAAGTCGGGAAGTCTCTTTGCTCTGGGAAGTTTCATTTTAAATCAATTTCATTGGCTTTTATTTATTAGTCTTAAAGGCGTATGAGTTGTGCATTATTTTTCTGTCTGTTAATAAAGATATGCATTTAATTTACTGTAAAGAATTGCTGAAGAGCAGCTGAAAATGGTGTTTTTTGGTGCCCTCCCTGGGCTACCTTGTCCCTCTGCATGAATGGCAAATCTAAAAATACAGGTCTTGATTATAACGTTTGGCCAGTTTGGCCCAGGACTACTTTCTTCTCTCTGCTGTAACAGGGTGAAGGGCTGTGTAGCACGCTGACTGCATGAATACATGTAGAAAAACTTTGATGTTGCTGTTCTATCTCAAGCAGAAAGGGAAAGTTTTCATGTGCTCACTCTAGGAGTGCATGCAGTTTATCTCACAGAGACGTATGACCTAATTATTGAGGGCATGTCCAATCAGACTGTTGGCTAAAACAAACAGAAACTAACTGGCCCTTCTGCTGCCAGCACCTGTGGTAGGGTAACAAGGGCTTAGAAAGGGTTAACTGTAGGAGAATGAGTCCCCTGTGTGTGTGTGTGTGTGTGTGTGTGTGTGTGTGTGTGTGTGTGTGTGTGTGTGTGTGTGTGTGTGTGTGTGTGTGTGTGTGTGTGTGTGTGTGTGTGTGGTGGCTCTGGATCTGAGACAGGGCAGCAGTATGTGGATAATTATTTCTGGAATGTTCATCACCACGTTTAAAAGAAATATCTTTTCTTCCCCTTTTCATTGTTTGCCTTCAGGCCCTGTAGCTGCTGCGTAGTCACTGTTCACATGTGCACTTCATGTATTTATGTCCGTTCAGTATGCAGTTGGGAAGCAAAAGCATGACGTGTGTATTTGCCGATTTTTGCTTTATGTGTGACAGTCAGTGTGTGTCCGTGTGTGTTTCTGTTATCTTTACAGATTAACTCCAGCTGAGTGAGGCCAAAGTAGTTGCCTGCAGCTACTCATTCCCACTCTAATGTAGGCTTTAATCTGTTCCTGGATCAGTTGGGGATGAAACATCCCACTTTCGAGAATCAGCAGAAATGTATGCTGGATGTTAATCATCCTCAGGGAAACTGTGAAAGCCAAATTCAGTGTATAACTTTATAGGATTTTTGATCATCTGTTTTTGCGAATCTTTTGGCAGCCTCTGATTTTTCTTTAATACCGGAGCAAAAATAAATTATAAGAAAAGCATGCAACGTATTTTTTCTAGCCTTCCTGTAGCACAGGTTAGTAATTATTAATATTAGAAGCAGAAGCAAACCAATAATTTATCTGTATTTTTTAAATAAAAGGGATACAATGATTGCAGTATTCCGATATTAAGCTTTCTTTTGCATCTTATAAAAACAATTCTCTTGAATATATAGATAGAAATCTTATCTCCATTTGCAATATACATATTTATCAAAAACTGTCTTGGCTGCAAATATCTAAATCATGTACCATGCATTATATATTATATTATTACAACATTCACCAAAATTATGACACATCATGTGTTTTCCTAATATTGAGGAGCCCTAAAACAGAGAAACTTTGCTGGAATATGTTTAGCCTTCCTGTTCTTCTCGCAATAACACTTCGTTTTTGCCATCAGAGAAGCACAGAGTTGAAGGGGCAACTCTAAATCTTCCTCCCTTACTACCAACTTCCATACTGAAGAGTGTTGTCATAGTGGCCTCCTAACACTTAGGCATGGTACATTCACGATCAGAAAAGATCACCAGTTTCTACCAGCTGGGGACTGGTCATGGCTCTTTTTTTATGGCCTTATTGCAGGATAGTCATGTAAAATAGGCCTGGCGACACAAATATTGTCTTGGCTCCTTCCTTCTCCATGTTCCACTGCTCCACCAACTCCCCATCTTTGTTTCTGCAAAATCCTGCTAAAAAGGTAACCACACTGAGGATGTTGTCAGCAAATGTAAGAAAAAAAATAGAAAAGTTATTTTTTGGTAGTTTAAATTCTTTGAATTGTTTTTGAAGGATCAATTGAAAGTGTACTTTTTTTCTTTGCTGTTTTTAAATGAACTGCCTTAAAACCTAATCAATAAAATCTAGAAAAATGGATGCATGCAGCAATGCTCTGTAACACGTCAGTCACAAGTGGACCGTTCCACCTTTGGATGCCGCTGTGATGGGGCCACAGATGCTGACTCTGACAGGCGAAGGAGGGGTTTTAGTGGGAGATGGACAAAGAGCAGGGGCGCTCGGCTCCTTCAAAGAAGGATTTGGATAGTACAATAATTCACTCATGGTTCAATGGTTGTTTTTGCAGTTAATATGGGAGTTGCATAACTCCGTAGTCCGTTCATGTTTGTGATGCATGTTGGTAGTTTTTTTCCCCCCATCCAGCCAGAAAGTCAGGAAATAGGTTCACAGCTGTATGTGTCTATGCCAAGCCATTGAGGTGTGGTGCTTCATTAGACATCTTAGAGCCTTCCCTAAATTAGCCATTGAGCAGATGGGCGGATAACCTTTTGAACTCTTTGGTTCAGTTGTTTATTGGTTTAAAAAGTGAAGCCAGGATGTCCCTGTGGAATCTGTGGCCTGTGCACCACACTAAACAGTCCCATGTTTCAAAAAGATAATCTTGTGCGTTATAATTGAGTTTGTTAGTAAAAAACGGGGGATGCTGACACAGCCTGGGCTCTTATACAGACGCCTTGCAGGTGCATCTACTAAGAAACTTCTACATCTGAGTGATAGTGTGAAAAAGATCTAAATGTTGCAGTGAAACTTGATGAAGATCTTCATGTTCCTTGCAGGATACATGACAACAGTTTTGGTGTCATCCATCACAGTTTCGGTGCTTTTTTGACTTAAATATAGCTAGAAGACAGCTGACATGAAAATCGGATTTACACACAGAACGTGACGTTTGACTTGAAATGTCTGATTTTCTGTTGACCAGCCATTCAGAAACTCAGTCTGATCTTCTGTCCATCAGTGAACCCATCCTGCTTACCAGGTCATGCTGACAACACTCTTTAGTGGGTTTGTGGCTATTGTGTAAAAAAGAGTGAAAATTTGCTGTATTCAGTGGAATTAAAAAAATAAGATTAGGAGAAGCACAGAGATGTAAGAAACTATATTTTCTACATGTTTGTGATTCATTTTGTCTATGAAAGAGAGCAACAGAAGGCAGATAACAGGAGGGCTGAACGTATTATAGCACTGTTACTCTGTATTTTTAGTAATGCTAACCATGCAAATCACAAAGCCAGTTTAAAGTGGGAACTCCAGCATCATTTTGTCTTTGTTTCAAAATATTAGTAAAACCCTGCTGTCACAAAGTCTGACGTCACCTCAGCTTCTAATTTAAATAACTAACCTCTCCCTGCAGGAAGGCGGGGAAAAAACATTTTCTCAACGTTATAGTTCTTAAAAAGCAATCAGAATTAGCTAAAAATTGGTTATTTATCTGACTGTAAAGATAAGATATATATATATACAGTACACACCAAACGTTTGGACACACCTTCTCATTCAAAGAGTTGTCTTTATTTTCATGACTATGAATATTGTAGCTTCACAATGAAGGCATTAAAACTATGAAAATGCCAAGAGTGTGCAGAGCAGTAATCAAAGCAAAAGGTGGCTACTTTGAAGAACCTAGAATATAAGACATATTTTCAGTTGTTTCGCACCTTTTTGTTCAGTATATAATTCCACATGTGTTAATTCATAGTTTTGATGCCTTCAGTGTGAAGCTACAATATTCATAGTCTGTACTATATATATATATATATATATATATATCCTTCCTCCTGCCATAGGTCGATGTGCCCCTGGGCAAGGCACTTAACCTCAAGTTGCCTACCGATCTGCGTATCGGTGTATGAATGTGTGAGTGCAATTGGGTGAATGTGGCTCTAGTGTAAAGCGTATATGTGTGTATATATATATATATATATATACTTCCTGGAATTAGAGACAATCACACCTCCCACCAGTGTGCTATTGATTTTACACAGACGCCTGGCCTCAATGAAAAAATCTTGTTCTAGCTGGCAGAAGTAAAATTTACTGCTTGGTTTATTTTGTCATACATTTACAATCACCAGTGTTTGATTTGTTCTTATATTTGTCAGGCTGCAGTTAAATTCTTCTTCCGCTTCAGCCTTTGTTAAAACAATGTTTCCAGTGTATTGTTTGAAAACTTCACTGGAAAAAGGCAAGCAGCCAGAAATAGACGTTCCAAGTTCGCCATAAAACAGGGCCATCCAGCAGGACGCAAACACACCTACATAGCTGAGCAGGTTTGTTTTTATCTTCCTCACAGTCAGGCTGTTGTAAAATGTGTCGCTGCTTCCTGCTTGCCCTGCCATCAGGGGGGAAACCTTCAGAAACCACTGCTGGCAAACAGTTTGTGTCTCACTATTTCTCTTCTTTTCTTTTTGTAATCAAACTTGACCAGACTTCCTCTAGTCAAATCCCCGTGTGATTAGAGGATGCTTCTTATGGCGCTTTTGGGTGGAGTTTGTCTTGTTTTCGATGCTTAGGGGGGTCAGTGTCTGCTGGGGCCAAGGCCGCTGTGATATGACCGACAAGCTGGCGTCACAGAACACACACACATGAACCCATCTTGGCCACGTCCTTCACCATTTGGACAATGTTAAATCTTTTTTCATGCAGTGTCTTGCCAAACGTTTTTACCCCCTTGAACTTTTCAATATGTTGTGTTAAAACTGCAAATTTTAATGTAATTTGTAATAAAATGTAATAAAAAACTGAAAAGTGGGGCGTGCAATATTATTCGGCCCCTTTACTTTCAGTGCAGCAAACTCACTCCAGAGGTTCAGTGAGGATCTCTGAATGATCCAATGTTGTCCCAAATGACTGATGATGATAAATAGAATCCACCTGTGTGTAATCAAGTCTCCGTATAAATGCACCTGCTCTGTGATAGTCTCAGGGTTCTGTTCAAAGCGCAGAGAGCATCATCAAGACCAAGGAACACACCAGGCAGGTCTGAGATACTGTTGTGGAGATGTTTAAAACCAGATTTGGATACAAAAAGATTTCCCAAGCTTTAAACATCTCAAGGAGCACTGTGCAAGCAATCATATTGAAATGGAAGGAGTATCAGACCACTGCAAATCTACCAAGACCCGGCCGTCCCTCTAAACTTTCATCTCGAACAAGGAGAAGACTGATCAGAGATGCAGCCAAGAGGTCCATGATCACTCTGGATGAACTGCAGAGATCTACAGCTGAGGTGGGAGAGTCTGTCCATAGGACAACAATCAGTCATACACTGCACAAATCTGGCCTTTATGGAAGAGTGGCAAGAAGAAAGCCATTTCTCAAAGATATCCATAAAAAGTCTCGTTTAAAGTTTGCCACAAGCCACCTGGGAGACACACCAAACATGTGAAAGAAGGTGCTCTGGTCAGATGAAACCAAAATCCAACTGTTTGGCCACAATGCAAAACGATATGTTTGGCGTAAAAGCAACACAGCTCATCACCCTGAACACACCATCCCCACTGTCAAACATGGTGGTGGCAGCATCATGGTTTGGGCCTGCTTTTCGTCAGCAGGGACAGGGAAGATGGTCAAAATTGATGGGAAGATGGATGGGGCCAAAATACAGGAACATTCTGGAAGACAACCTGTTGGAGTCTGCAAGAGACCTGAGACTGGGACAGAGATTTATCTTCCAACAAGACAATGATCTAAAACATAAAGCCAAATCTACAATGGAATGGTTCACAAATAAATGTATCCAGGTGTTGGAATGGCCAAGTCAAAGTCCAGACCTGAATCCAATCGAGAATCTGTGGAAAGAGCTGAAGACTGCTGCTCACGAATGCTCTCCATCCAACCTCACTGAGCTCCAGCTGTTTTACAAGGAAGAATGGGCAAGAATTTCAGTCTCTCGATGTGCAAAACTGATAGAGACATACCCCAAGCGACTTGCAGCTGTAATTGCAGCAAAGGGTGGCGCTACAAAGTATTAATGCAAGGGGACCGAATAATATTGCACGCCCCACTTTTCAGTTTTTTATTTGTTAAAACAGTTTGACACATCCAATAAATTTCATTCCACTTCACGATTGTGTCCCACTTTGTTGTTGATTCTTCACAAAAAATTTGAATTTTATATCTTTATGTTTGAAGCCTGAAATGTGGCAAGAGGTTGACCAGTTCAAGGGGGCCGAATACTTTCACAAGGCACTGTACCTCTACCAACTTTGTGCATCTAGAGCTGTGCAGTCAGCTCTGCCCAGCTTCCCTGTCCTTCCTGAAGAAAATCTTCCCTACATCATGATGCTGCCACCACCATGTTTCATAGAGTTTTTCATGTAGGCCAAAAAGTTATATTTTGGGTCTCATTTGACAGGAGCTCCTTCTTCTGCATGTTTGGGCTGAGCCCCAAAGGGTGTGAACACTTTTGCTTTTTACTTTTATTGGGAAAGCCATTTCCCCTAGGTGTTGCTGCTGTCTATTTATTCATTCAATCACTGTGACCTAAAAGCCAGCTGCCATGTCTTGTTAGTGCTCCGTTTAAGCTCTTTTGCAACATTCCTGCTCACTTTGTGACGCAAGGTTTACCCTCCACATTACTACATCTTCTGTGAAACAGTCCCTGTCCCAGACAGAGCAGACACCATGAGCCACATATGCAGCCACTGAAATTGTGTCTGGAAATCCTAAATGTAAAAGCAGATTCATCCCACTGTGGATCTCACTTTCTTGCAATAAGCCAATCAAAGTTTCCATTGTGGAAAAGAGACGTAAATTCTTGGTCTGGGACTGCAGCTTGATACTTTTAGGAGACATCAGCTTTCTTTGTGTAGCTGCTCCAGTTGGTTCTGCACTTTGTTGGCTTCCTGTTTTATGCAGATAGCTGACAATGTGGTTTATTGATCAGTTTGCAGGCTGGCCAGCGGTGTAACGGTGTTGTTTGCACACACATTAGCAGAGAAATCTGTTAGCTGTCTGAGAAAACAAATGACAATAGCTGCTGTTTTTAGCTGTAACGACCATCTAGGCTGGCAACACTTACATGCATACATCTCAGTGTGGAGGCAGCTTTCACATTTCCATACTTAGACCAAAGCTGATCTCCATGTGGGGTGAATTTATTTAGCAGGTCCATGATAATTGTTGCTCTGTCTCTCTATTCAGGCTCACAGAACCTGGTAAGTAAACTAAGTGTCTGAATAATGCATGGATAATTGGATTAAAGTTATCTGCAGGCGAGTTTAAAGTAATGTGACTGGCATCCATTCCTTTGTCTGTTTAAAGGATTTTACCTGCCTCTGAGCCTGTTCGTAACAATGGCAAAAGAAGGCAACAAAATGGAGTTTTTTAGTAAAAATGCTCTTTTTTTTCACTCTTTAATGATGCACTGTATTCTGTGTTAAAGGGAAATTGCACATTTATTTGCACTTAGAGGCACATGTAAAAAAGCCAGAGGAATCCAGCAGTTGGTGTTGTGTTATTAACACGACAGGTTTTGACAGGAAGTTGTGTCCGCAGGAAAAAAGATGTGCCTGATAAAAGCGGAAGAAACTGTTGTCCAAACAGGCAGGCGGCAATGATGCCATCATGTAACGCGCCTTTTTTTCCTTCTTCAGCAGAACCTGCCTGACAGTCAGAGTAACCTCTGTCACCTCTGTAGGATTTTAGGTTCCCCTTAAATCTGCAGATCAACCCAGGATGCTGCTGTCTCCTCCATACATCTGGACTTATCTAAACATTATTCAGGGCACTCTACTAATATTTAGTGTGTTTGGATGATTGAATACTCATTACTGAAACAGAAGTTGTCCTCTGGCTTCATATGAGTCTCCACCCACCCTAGAGGAGAGATCTTTTGAGCCTTAAGGAGTTTTGAACCAACATTCTTGATAATCCAACCTCTGAAAGAGCAAGATTGTTATTAAAGGTCATGTGAGCTTTGTTTCAAAGGCCAAACATAATTACTTCATCACTACTTTGTGTCAATGAGGAATTTAGATCCCATGCTGGTGATAAGCATTAAAACTATATATGGACTTTTAAAGTGAAGAGGTCCTCTGAGCTTTAGTGTCAAAAGGCCATGATAACAACGAGGAACTTTCTTTTGCCATAGAGTCGAGCTTAACCACTAACCCTGCTGATGGTAGATCTAACCCCATTAGGTATTTAATAAACCCTACTTTAGAAATAATCCCCATGTATAACACTCAGTTCCTTAGACTAAGTAACTTGTAAGTGGAAAGAACCAAGAAAAAGAAAACCCGGGAAATATGTCAATTGAATTGTGTGAACGTTGTTTGTGAAGAATGATGAGATTAGACTTTGATCGATAATTTTCATCCTGTTTAGAATGACAAAATGTGAATAGATTTGTGTGAATAGAAAGTGTGAAGATTTAATTTCACTTCAAATATTTTTCCTCAGAATATTTTCATTTGACTAAATGTCAATGTTGCTGTAATTAGAAAATTCTATCAAAATGTGGAATATTCTTAAATAATACTTGTGTGTTTTAAAACTGTTTTGAGTCCGAAGAAAAATCGAATTAATACATTTTCTGTATTATACAAAAATAGATTTTTCATGGCATTGTAGTTTTACCAAAACCAAACAGTTGTTTTTGTAAGAAAAAGAAAGGTGTAGAAGTCTTATTTCATCCAGCTGATCAGCAATACGCAGCCCAGGGTGCGGATGGGGGATAGTGTTTCACTCTTCTGTGTTTCATGCAGCTGGTGGTACGTCAGAGTTTAGATCTTTTTTTTTTTGTTTTTTTTGTTTAGATTTTCTTAGATTTCTTATTTATTTTTTTCAATGAGAACCCCGTCCAACCTCAGGAGACCTCAACAGGCCCATGTGTAATTGCTGCTAGTATTTTTGTGTCTCTTGATAAAAGCTCAAGACAAAATGACCTCCTGTTTGGCCAGCTCTCTGTATCTTGATGCAGCGCTCCACAGATGTTTTGCTCTCTGTCTGCCTTCTGATGCCCTGTTGTTCAGAGACGAGAGGAAAACAGGGAGTTTATGGCTGTAAAAGCACAATTAAAATGTGTGGGTAGAAGGGCTGCAGGTGGCGGAGAGGTGGGGGAAGAGGAAGAAAGTGTGATGTAACTGTAGAGGTAATGTTGTAAATGATAAGAAGGAAGCAAGTTGTTTTTTTTTCTTAGAAGTGGAAGGTGGAGTAAATGCAGATTGTTCACATGGGCAAGGCTGAAAGGTTGTTGGCTCTGAGGTAAATAATCCAAAATTAACTGGTGGTTCTTTTCTAGAAATAAGTGGAAAGAAACTTTTTCTGTCTACATTTTGTTAATCTTCTTTATGAACTAGCATTTCTTGACTCTGGTCATATTTTACCGGTTAAACTCTGTGGATACAGGTTTAAACATCATTTATCCTTTATTATTTAAAGTATCTGTTGCTCACACACAGTCTTCACTTTGTTTCTGCTTCTGACGGCCCAGAGACGAACAAAGAGGTGCGATTGGGTGTCGTTGAGCACACTGATGTCATAGAACCTCACTGAGCTTGATGCAAGTCAATGTAAAAAATTGCATCTGTCTCGTCCGTTGTTCCCCCCTTTCTCCCTTTCAATGAATTTTCATTTGAATGAAACCCTGCCTCAGTGTTTTGTTGTTCTCTGGGGGGGAGGGGTCCAATTGGTTAGAGCTGGACCAATGTGATCGCGGCTCCCGCCTCCCGTCCCGCCACCATGACTCCCGGCCTGTAGCGTGATTGGCCAGCAGGGAGGAGCCAGACGTAGTATTAAAGCCTGTCCCCTTCTGCTCCACTCCAGTGTTGAAGCAAGCCTCCGCCTGTCAGCTGGAGAGCTGTGTGTGTTGGTGTGAGGAGAGAGATAGTGTATCTGTCTTTTCTTCTGTTATTGAGCAACAGAACGAAAGCAGAGAACTCTAGCAATATCTGACCCGGACTTCTGTCTCTCTTTAACTCTCCAGGACTACGGGACTCAGATGAGTGGTTGGCTGCGTTTCCGCATCTGATCACAGCTGGACAGATAAGCTTCAACAGACGAGCGGGACGTCGTAAAGAGGATCAGAGAGGGTTGTCGTGTTGCTGGTATCACTGCCGGCTGATCTACGGGCCTTTACATTTTTCAGTAAGGCTACTAGCAGCTGGTGATCCTGATCTTCAGCCTTACCCCGAGTAGGTCACCACCGAGGTGACACAGGAGGTCTGGACGGTCCTGATGTGGAATTTGACCTGAACTGACCCAGTCCCACAAGTAGTCTTTCGCTGAGAAAGGAGAAGAAGAAAAGAGGTACAGGAGCGACAGAAGAAAGGAGGAAGAAAAGGGAGAGCGGCTGCTCAGTGACTGGTAAGGAAGTTAATGAGGGCTGTTGGAGCAAGAGTGGGGGGGGGGGGACAGTACAAAAGAACTGTGTTCTTAAGCTCATAGAGAACATGTGGAGGTTCTGAAAGTGTTGCTCAAAGCCTCATTGTTGCTTGTCTCTCCTGCCCGCTCAGCCTCAACATGCTCTAATCAACAATATTTTGGCTGGCATTGAAATCTTAATAATTTTCCAATAATCTCAGCTCACACTGTTTCACTTTATTATTTACACTTTGCACTAAAATCTTTTGTGATTAACAAACCTGTTCTCTGCTCTCTGTTTCAGTTCCTGAAGGATGCCAGTGGAGACGCTGAGGCCCTCAGACGGCCGCCTGGCTGGAGTGGCCTTCACCTCAGTCAGACCCTTCAGAATACTCAACAAGGGTCCCAACTACTTCCGCCCACCCCCTGAGCCCGGGACCCGCAAGCTCAGCGCCGTGGAGCGCCTGGAGGCTGATAAGGCCAAGTACGTTAAGAGCCAGCAGGTGGCCCTCACACGTCAGGCCCCCATCCAAGCCCCAGTCATCCGCAAGCCCCTCGTTCCCCCAGCGCTGATGCCACAGGGCCACATTGGAACCCCAACGGCCCGGAAAGTTCCCCGTTGCCTGGGTGATGTGGAGAACAGAGGAGGCAGAGAGGTGTCGGGGGAGAGAAGACCTTTTAACTTGGATATCCTGAATAATCTAATCAGTGACGTATGTGATGGAACGCAGTCATCTTCTTCCACCTCCCCCTCCTCATCATCTCCATCTTCAGGGGTTAAGAGCATCTGCAGCAGCCTATCTGCAGAGCAGGACAAGAGCAACAGACTCCTTAACAACCTCAAACCCCTGAACCACGGTACCAACAATTCTTCATCCACCTCTTCTTGTAACTCTTCTCTGCTTAGCAATAACCTTTGCCCCCCTGCAGCAGAACTTTCCCGTCGTCCACCCCCTGTCCCAGCACGGGTCTCACGGGGGGTTCCAGTCCCCTACAGCGTCCCTAACTCTGTGACTGTGCGCAGGGTGGATGTTCGGCCTCACGCTGAGATGAAGAAGCCACTGAGAGCGGCACTGCTGCCCCACCTCAGACCCAGACAGATCCCCCAGGGTCAGGTCGCACATCCCCAGCTTCCACCTCCACCGCCCCCTCCTCAATCACAGAATCAACCTCAGCCTCCCTCCAAGGTTAACACCTCATCACAAACTCTGCCCTCTCCTCCAGTCTATCTGCCCCCCAGCCCGATGCTGGTCCGAGCAGGAATGATCCCACCAGCCTCCCCTGCTTTCACACGCATTTCCAACGCCAGCTCCAAGGGCTCCTCCCGCAAGCACCCGTCCCTGCACCGCTCCAAGTCGGACCTGAGCGACCGCTACTCGCGCGCCACGGCCGACCTGGAGCGCTTCTTCAACTACTGCGGGCTGGACTTGGAGGAGGTGGAGGGGCTGGGCGGCATGGAGCGCTTCACCCGGGCCAACTCAGACATTGTGTCCGTCTCCAAGCTGCGCAGCGTCAGCACGCCCAGCTCAGAGTGCGGGGATGACGCAGAGCGGATGAGGGAGTACGGAGGGGAAGAGGAGGACGACGAGGACGGGCCCCTGAGGATGAACGAAAGAGTCCCCTATGGGATCTCGGTCATTGAGAGGAACGCACGAGTCATCAAGTGGCTGTATGGCATCCGGCAGGCAAGAGAGGCAAACAGCGGCGTCTCCAACGTATAGACTGATGATGGCTCGTTTGTTCATGTTACGTTGCCTCTCATCAATGTTCTGGATCCTCTGGTGGCTTGTCTTCTGTTTCCAGATGGACTCACTTTTATTGGACATTAAACATCAGACCTTTTAAGTTCATGTTCACAGGCTGCAAGTCAGGACTGCAACTGGACAATGCATCGGCCCGTTCTTTAAGTTGATCTTATTGATATTCGCAAGCAATAACAGGTTGTTGTAAATGCTGGTGAAAATGAAGGATGGCTGCAGTTGTTGATAAAGGTACTGCATGTGTGTGTGTGTGTGTGTTTTTATACCAGAGAGTTTGGCCCAAGACTGCCAGAAAGTTGCACAGCACAGAGACTATTGAAGCCGAGCAGGAAGAGAACCACGCTCATACTGTGAAACCTAAAAATAAAGCTTCCAAAAACCATGTGCAGATTTTTAAAAGTTACACAAAAGGTTGGCTGTAAGACTGTTATAAATGTTTCATTTAGCATGCAAGTAAACCGTTTGTATACATTATACTGTAGCACGTGTCATATCAAAAAGAAGGGAAAAACCTCCCCCAGCTTCTAGGTTCACAGCACATCCAGTCACAGGGAGTCTTTATCTGATCGCAGCGTTTACGTATTGCGTGTGCGTGCCTGCCTCTGATGCAGCCTTGGATTACGCTGCACTGGTGCAGCCGGGAAAATCGGTTTACCGCGTGCGACTTGGCACGGAGGAAAGAGCAAGTCATATGATGAAGGATGATCTCACAAGCCGACTGTTGAAGCAAGTGGAGAGTTTGTTGTAGTCTCAAGCAAATCAAAAGACATGATTGAGGATGGCTGAAATGAGAGTGCCCTTTGACCAGTGGTGCATGAATATGTTGGTGGGTCTGAGAGTGTCTCAGGAAGATGGTAAAGCAATAAACACATGGACCAATATTTATTTGGAAAATGTAACTTAAGATATTTTTTGCTAAAGTATGACTTTGTGTACAGAGATCAGGCTGCGGTCTGAGGCTAAATCCGATGGTATTTACTTCAAGTACATTATACCGTATGTAGGTTCACCTTTAAATGCACATGCAGACACATTCAGTGAGCAAACACAAAGGATGCAATGTGTTGGCTGCTGCTCTGCATGGAGGACTAGATAAGCTATTGTGTATTTATTAGACTTCCTGTTTGTTGCAGTGGACAGAAAAGGGCACCACCCCCTGTTTCTGCTTCCAGTGAACTGTTCAGGGTTTCCAGTTTGGAGCAGCAGTTAGGTCTTCCTCACATGTGAAGCTGCAGCCGTAGCGTGCAGCGGCAATCAGATCAGAGAGCTGCAGAACTCCACAGCAACATTCAAGAACAAAGGGTGCGTTTTTTTAATCAGGCACTGAATGCCCAAAGAGTCTTCAGATTAGAGGTCCGAAATGCTTTACAGTGGTGTATCCCGAATCATTAATAAAAAATGTTTGTATATTATTTGTTTGTCATCCTGATTTCTGCTTTTAGAGTTTTATGACGTCTTTGTGTTACTTCCTCAGATTATAACACAAATCTGTTTTGGGTTCAGCTATAATGCCTTGCTGAAGTATTCACACCCCTTGAGCTTTTTCAGTGTCATGGTGCAATCACAAACTTCCATCCCAAAGTTGGACTTCACAAAGTACTTACTAGGGACGTTAATGGAAAGTGTTAAGTTCTTTTCAACATTTTTTACAAATTTAGTACAACCCCTGCTACCAGATGTCCAAAGGTACCAATTCTGCACATATGGAGACTAACAAAATAGCTCAATATTTGCCAGAATGAACAGAGAGCATCTGTTTTAAAGTCTTGCCACAGATTCTCCACTGGATTTAGGTCTGGACTTTGACTGGGCCATTGTAACTCATATACATTGATTTAAACCATTTTATTTGTAGCTCTGGCTCTATGTGAAGGGTTGTTGTCCTGCTGGGATGTGAACCTCCACCACAGTCTGCTGCAGCCTCTAACAGATATTATTTCAGGATTATTCAGCATTTTGCTTCATAAATCTTCCCATCAACTCCGACATGCTTCTCTCTCCCTACTAAATAAAGCAAAGCATCCCCACATCATGATACTGCCTCCACTTTTTCACAATGGGAATGCTGAGTGTAAAGGATGACAGTGTTCGTTTTCGAGCCACGGAGTTTTTTTTCTCTGCATTTTGAATGCAGAGAAAAAGTTAAATTTTGATGTCATCTGACCAGTACACATTTTTGGTGCAAACCGACCTTCCCATTATTTTCTTCTTGCAACTCTTCCATAAAGGCTAGTTTGTGAAGTGTACGGCTAATAGTTGTTCTGCCAACAGATTTTCTCTCCTGAGTTATGGATCTGTGCAGCACCCTCAGAGTTACCATGGGCTTCTTGGTTAGTCCTCTGATTATTACTCTCCTCGTATGGCCATGGAGGTTTTCAGTTTTGCTAAACTCTTTCCATTTCTTTAGGAAATAGCTCGAACTGTGCTGTACATGATGCTGTTCTTCACTAATGTTCTGTAACAAACCTAGAGGCCTTCACGGAACAGCCGCATTTAAACTCAGATAAAATTACACATTTGACTCAATTTACTAATTACGTGATTTCTGAAACAAATACATTAACCTAATTGGAATAAAGTGGGTTGAGTAAAAAACGCACACCACACTTTTTAGTTGTAAAAAAAAAAAAAAAAAGGAAAACCTTTTCCATTTTACCTTAAACATACACTACTTTATGTTGCTTTATCACAAGTTGAGAGAATGAAAAATAATAGTTCAAGGGGCATGAACACTTTTGCTGGGCACTTTAAGTGGAGGCAGGAGTTACTGGAGGTAATTCACTGCTGCATCATTAATTGACACCCTGCGATCTGGCTGAGCCTCCCTAGGGAGATTTTCTACACTTTTCTGCTTTTTGTGGTCTTTTAAGAGTCCATTATTGTAAAATTCAGACCATCTCTCGCTTCGCTGGTGGTTTCTCATTTATGTGTACCACACCCTGTTTAAGGCTTTTAAATTTCTTTTGGGGGATCAACTGCTTCATAAAACACACTATTAAAGAGCCTATGCAGTGTAAAATGAATAGGTCTGAAAGGATATGTTGTCTAGTTCTACTTTTTGGCACTAAATTCTGCATAGATTCAAACTGTAAGTTAGAAAATACAAACAATGACAAATATCCACTCAGTTTAGTCTGTGTTTGGTTTGAAGCCAGCTGAAATAATTGAAGTTTATAGATCAAATATATTTTTAAGTATGTACAGTAAAGCAGGTTTTTTCATTTTTCTTCCATATTCAAGACTGAACACTTTTAAATTAATTAGCTGTTTTTATAGCGACAATCTCCAACAAATATCTCAAGGCACAAAACAAGTTAATTTAATCCAATCATTCATACAGATTTAGAGTCAGTTACATCCACTCCAAATTGTTCCTCGTATCAAACAATGAAGCCAGGTCCTGTTATTCAAATAGGTTAAAATGTTTTCTAAGGAAACGCAGCAGATTCCATCGAGTCTCTGACTTGCAGCATTCACTCCTCCCAGACACGACAGTGGACTGTGGTTAGCATATCATGTTAGAAAATAGATGATAATCTGTTCTAGCCAGGTCAAGTTTTGAGAAAAATCATGGATGAAGAAAGGAGGGGCGGAGAGGTTGTTTTTCTACAAGAGCAGGATGTCTGTGGATGATTGAATTCCACTTTTATGGAAAATGAGTTCTCCCTTACGGTAAGTTTCCAGAAACCTAAAAACTAATGGGTCTTCATGCTGGCTGGAACCTACTCACCGTAAAAACTTTCCTTCTCGTTCCCATTTTCCAGCCGAGATTGAATCAAACACCACATCTGATGAGGGCTTCTGAATTCATACGTCTGTGTTATGAAGCTTTCAGACAGCTGCACTGTGGCATACTCACCTTTCAGCTTGTGACCACTGACAGAAGACCAATTAGATTTTTTTTCTTTTGTGTCACAAGTTCCACCCTGAAGCTTCAAAGTATTTTCAAAAATACTTTCTCGCCAAAGCAGTTCAGGGGTGTTTTTCTAGCCAGGTAACTGGTTTTGCCCCTAAATCGTGCAGTCAGAACAGATGGAAGTGGGCAGAGGATGGCCTGAAAAGTACCTGGAACTAGTGGAAATGCGCCTACGGCCTTTTTATGTACAGCATAAGGTCTTTACATGCAGAATCTCCTTCAGAACCTGTAGTGGAGGATATGGGTGGCCAGAGGATAAAAGTGAGAAATGTGAACTGATATGACTGGGCATCATGACAGCAGCTGCACTTATTAACAGCCTGAAACAGTCAGGGGAAGAAGCAGAATCACTGATCTCACAGGACGACACGTCACAACAGTTTAGAGGTTCAAACATGGCAGAGCAGCTAAAGGCACAAAAACTAAATTAGAGAAACTCTAAGAGGGAGCCCCATAAATGTTATGTTCCTCTTCATGGATGAATGATGGATCATTTCTGTAAAGTTACTGATGTGCATCTCCAAAGCTCCTTTCACAAGATTCTTTTAGCTGGGCCTGATATGCCTTCTTGTAGTTCGTATGTGGCCCATATGAGGAACAAGAGTCATGGTGAGTTAACCCACGTCTGTTACTCCTCTGAACCGCCAATGGATGTAGTCACAGTCTGGGTCCAGGATCCCAGCTATTACGCAAGCATGCATTGTCACATTACAAAGCTGGTTTTAATAGATGACTTGAAAAAAGCTTTAGGAAGGGACTCATTGGCTGCAATATTGTAGAATCTTAGGCCTAATAGAGTCAAGTTAGTGTACAAGTGAGCCCTTGATTGACCTATGAAAGATGGCTTCAGGTGGCTTAAAGAGGAGCTATTGTGGGCATATCACAACACCAGTTTGAGAAAAGATCATAAATTCTAACTTTATACCAAGTAGGGCTCAGCCCAAGGTTTACAGTACTATGACTGTTCCTAAGTCAGAACTGACTGCTTCATTATTGTTCTGTTAAAGAAAGGATCCCAATACAGCTTTCATAGACATGCATCAATTAAAAAACAATATATTATGCAACTATTGAAAGTAAAAGTTTGAAAATAAAGATGGAAGTGAGGCATAATTGTTGCAGTTATACTTTTTTGTTCTTAGTGATGTTGGTTTTGGCAAGCAGAAGGAAAAAGGTGAAGTTGATTTCTTCAAACTACCCCCAAGACTTATGTAACAAACACTTCTGACTGAGATGATGGGATGACAATTCCTCCCTTTTCAAGCTCCAACATTCTGATCATTATGTAAACGAGAGTGAAAGACTCAGAGGGTACCCATGTAATTAGCAACATGAGGGCAAGGTTGGATGTGAAAAAAGTAAAAAAAAAAAAAAAAAAAACGCTTAACCACTTAAGCTTTGGAAGAAGACCACATGCAGTGGGAGAATGAGATGTCTCCTGCTGATGGATGAGGACTATTCCCCAGAGATCATCTGCGTCATCCTAATACTCTCCTTCTCCCAACACAGACCGACCATATGTCAATATTTACTGACGGATCAGCTGGGCTCTGACATTTCAGAATACAAGTACACTCATGGTTTCTATGAGCCTCTGCATGCTGTGTTGCATGTCGTGTTTGTGTTGTTTTCTAAGTGGAAAGCCCTTCTTAGCACAGAACGTGGTTACAAGCTCAAAGATTTTACTTTGCTTATTTGTTGAGGACATTTCCGTTGTTTATAGATGCGTTTCTCCACATCAGTGCTCCCTCTAGTTTAGGTTGGTGCATGTGTTTAGAGACTACATATATAGCTAGAGACAGCTGTTAGTGTCAGATGTGCAGTTGCAGTGGGCATAGTTTATCAGTTGATTCCAGTAGTATGCAACATAAGTATGTCAGGGCCTGAATGGCCACGGAGCAGAGCGTGATAAGCTGATTATGGCGTCAGGGCAGATGGGATCTCTGTGTTTTTGACATGTGTGTGTATGTGTGTGTCTTTCTGTGAGACTAAGTGTATATCCCATGGGAAAACAAAACTGGGTTGTCTGTGTTAGCTTAACGTGTTGTTGCAGAGCATTCCATTACTTCCGTTATCTCTTCAAACCCATCTCCCTTTTTTCCTCTCTATCTGATCATCTGAATACTTTCAGACTCATTGTAGTTTCAGGATGAATCCGTCTCCCTTCTCAAGCCAAGATTTAGATTTCATCTTTGAGTTAAATGTCATGCTATATGGAGATTTGGTGACAATATTCCCTGACAAAATTAGAAACCCCTCAATAAGGACAAATCTCCATCAGTTTTCACTGATCCCTGCAGTGCCATGAAAAGCATGTACACTAACTGGCCATGAGTCTTTTACATCACATTTGGGGAAATTTTGGCCAACTCTTCTGTACAGAATTGTTATCATTAATTAGTTACACTGGAAGGTTTTCCAGCATGAAAGGCCTGTGTGAGGTCATGCCACGATATCTCATTTGAATTCAACTTTGGACTTTAATTTATTCATTAAATCTGTTTTTATACTAAACTTTTTCATATAAATTATTTAAATTATTATAATAACACAGTATAATAAAGAAAATCGATATATAATGGAGTGTCATCTGTGTAAGTAAGCCTTTCCTTGTGTTAATGGTAAAGACTAAGTGCATTGTGGGAGACAGATTTCCTCATGTTTTGTTTACAGATTGTCAGCAGACAGATGATTAGTCCTGTGTTTCCCCACAGAGCGAGGAGAACGTGAGAGGCTGCACAGCGAGGCATGAGATGATGTAGTGACAAACAATGAGACATCACATCTATGCTTGTCTGCTGACTTCGTCAAAGTGGACCTTCAAAACACCGACATACATAAGGACGACAGCAGTAAGCAACCTTTAAGTTAAACACATTAGACGTGCAGAGACAAGACAGAGAGGAGTTGTTAAGGTGCTGTGTTTGAAACGCAAACACACACAGATACCATGTCATAATCAAGATAGGGAGTTAAACTTGTCATTGTGGAGAAACCCTAACATCTAACTAAAATCTGATGATATTTCCATTAAACCACAAACAAAAAAAATAAGGCAATTTGCAAATGCACAGTTTTTGTGAACAGGTTCATATGTCTAGAGTCATTTGTCACATACGCTGCCTTGCAAAAGTATTCATACACATTTTTCCATTTTATCACTCTATAAGCACAAACTTCAATGTGTTTCATTTGGAATTTACATGACAGACCAACACAAATTAGTGCATTCTTGTGAAACGGAAAGAAAATGATAGCTGCTTTTCAATATTTTCAATGTTTTCAATGATTTAGGTCTGGACTTTGACTGGGCCATTCTAACACTTGAATAGACTTTTATCTTAACGGCTGTACAGGTCCTTCTCAAAATATTAGCATATTGTGATAAAGTTCATTATTTTCCATAATATCATGATGAAAATTTAACATTCATATATTTTAGATTCATTGCACACTAACTGAAATATTTCAGGTCTTTTATTGTCTTAATACGGATGATTTTGGCATACAGCTCATGAAAACCCAGAATTCCTATCTCACAAAATTAG